>NC_079135.1:83955170-84306539 GCF_945859705.1 Episyrphus balteatus | reverse complement strand
CCAATGACTCCATTATAATGTGATGGCACAGTGATAAAATTATTGTTGAATGGTTGTGTTTAAGTAGTTTAAAAAAAAAAATATTTGTTCAAATGGAGACTTTTCGGTGCTCCTACAGTGGTCTTATTGATAAAATCACATTCTTTAAAAACGATGATAAAGTTCCAATTTTAAATATAAATTGTTAAATCGTGTAGACTTAAAGTTTGTTTTTAATATATAAAACGCCAAAAAATTGTACTAATACCCGATTTAGAATTCTTTTAGATTAAATTAGATTCTACAAAATAGAAATCTTAAAGGTTCCTAGTATCTAAATGAAAATGTTATTACACGAATACTGTTCATTTAAAATGCTTTTAAAAACATAAAATAAAAAAAGTAAAATGCATTAAAAAAAAAATAAAACATGAAATATAATAAAGAAGCTAAGGGGGGGGGGGGGGGGGAGGTGATACCATCACATAAACGGCTAAACTTTTATAAATTAATAGATCACTTTCGCATTTATTAAAATAAAATTGAACGAAATAAATTTTATTTATTAGTTAATAAACAAGGCTTAAAATATTCGACCTTATAATTTCTAATTTTGAGCAATTGTAATTTAGAGAGTATAAAAAGCGGTAATTTTGGTCGTTGTTTTAGAACGACCTATTTGTTTTGTGTTTGTTTCTTTCTCAGACTACAAATTTTATTATTTTTTAATTTTTTTTTTGGATTGAAATTGAAACAAACTACGGAGTGAAGCTATTTTGAAAAACTAAAACTTTGTTTGTTCAATCGGAACTGATGCTATTTTTCTTGACCCTGCAATGTATGAACAGCTGTAACTTCTGCATTCATCAATATAATTCATCAAAATAAAAAGTATTAAAAAGCTCAACTAAAATATGACCAAGAAAAATTCAAAAATGATTATTATATTAATTTTTTTTTTTCAAAAAATAAAATTTAATTTAATTTAATTTTTTTTTTCGAAGTAAAATTTTGTGCTTAATTTTACTTTTTTTTCTCTAAAGTTAACTAAGATTTTGTTTTGAAAAAAAAATCAAGAAAGTATTTGAAATATTCGGATTTAAATTCCTGAAATTTAATTTAATGTTACACATACACCAGAGTGACCCAAATCTTGGTAGTTTATAAAAGATCATTTATCTTTTACAATTTTCGTTTGATTTTAATGATTTAAATGTCAACTTGAAGAAAATATTTCATACTATAACAACTTATAACCAAAAATGTCCTTTTTCATAACTAAACTTATCAATCTTATTTAAAATTTTTTTTCTTAGAAGTTTTGTTGAAATTCTTGCAGAAATTTTCTTGATGAGTAATCCAACTTTTATTATATTTTTCAGTTAGTCATTTATGCATATATAATTTAAATTAATACCTGCTTGATTCGTATCCCACTAAGGACTACTGAAATTCTAGACTGGTTTTGAGAAAAAAATAAAATGCACGACTGGGTCGCACGAACTTGCTCTTAGAGTTAAAGTGGCTTATATTTTTAAGACTTTTTATATAGAAATTTGGAAAAAAAAATCGTTTAATCTGAAATCTGAAATCAAATTGCCCTCCAAAACAAGTATGCAGTTTTGATTGATATGTTAAGGTGCATTTTTAGAGCCGTTTTTTAAAAAACTAATTTTTTTGGAAAAAATGTTTAAAAATATCAATGTCCCGTTTTCGAAAATTTGATTTTTCAAAAAAAAAATTTCCAAATTTTTTTAAAAATCCAAAAATTATTTTTTTGGAAATTTGTTTTTTTTTTTTATTTATATTTAAATTGTATAAATGCTTCCTCACAAAAAGTTTCGTTGAAATCGAATAAGCAATTTCGGAGATAATCGGATTTGAAAAAAAAAAACGGTTCTATGGTACCGTTAATAATGATTTTCAAAAAAAAACTTTTTCATTCAAAGATAGACCTTGTCTTAAAACTTACATTTGAATTCTTTAAACGAAATCGTTGGAGCCATTTTCGAGATATTTCAATTTTACTAAAATCGGTATATGAAAAGTACCGTTATTTTTGGTCCAAAAAAATTAATTCCAAAAACCCCTCTGGAAAGTCGCCAAATAACGCTACATACCAAGTTTGACATTAATCGGTCCATCCTTTTAGGCTGTAGCTCCTTATACAGACAGACAGACAGACTGACCGACAGATAGGCAGACGGACTTTCGGGACCCATTTTGTTGGCATTCTCTACCATCGTAATGTCATGGAAAAATGTTATCTCAACTTTTTTTTTTGTACGAATGCATAACTTGATATATAGTACCTATATCGCAAGTAAAAACAACCTTTCTTACAACTCAAACAACGAGTTATTAATTTTCCTTCCATATGGACAGTTTATAGGTAGTTTGTATCCTCTATTTACCCTATATAGCACTTCTTAGAATTATATTCAGAATAATTAACTGTCACACCAAACCAGAAAGGAGGGGGACGGAAATCATCTTTGAAGAAAGCCTCATTTAATCCTAGCTTTTAAAGTTCTCAGAAAATAGTTGGCACGTACACAGAATCATACATTTTCATGAGAATCTACTTAAAAGATTCATTTTACGATTTAACTAACTGTAACTATCTGTTAAGTCATTTTGCAGACATTCAAACTTAATCAATTTATTTTATAAATCTGTAATTTTATAATTTTGATTTTTTTTAAATATTACAATTGTACGACTTTTTCAAAAAAAAATAAGGAAACAGCTGCTAGAGTTTACATATATTTTTTAAATTTAAACAATTTCTCTTTCAACGACTTAATAAAACTAAAAACATCCTGCCATTTGTCAGTTACTCAAGCATATTTTCACTTGAAAAGCAAATTCGATCCTTTTCAAGCCAAAATTCTTAAAACACAAAATTCAATAAAAATCTTTGTATCTAGCTCTTTAGTAGTCCATTAAGACATATTATATTTATTATGTCTACATACCTTATGTCAGTTATAATATCCTTGTTATATCTTCAAAATCGTTATACTTTCAGAATTTTTCTTAACTCAGATTTTGTTTGTTTTTGTTTCTAAATGAAGCTTAAAAAGTGTGTATATGTGTGCAGTTGTCTGGATACGAGTTGAGTATTCCTTTATTGCAAACAATAATAATCCGAAAAAGCTGTTACACATGCGAAGGATAACACTTCACTGTAAACATTTTGTGTGGAAAAAAAAAAAAACAAACAATTCACAGGAATTATCCACTTGGTTAGATAGACACACACACAGCACAAAATTTTCTCTGAGCATCCCAGCATTAATTTTTTTCTTCTCTATTTATTTAATACTAATTGATTAATTAGCGAATAATTATACATGTGGAGCGTGCTCTAGGCATTTGCACGATCCCATCATTTTCACCATCACACCATTTAAGGCCTGCTGGCTGTGAGAACATTAATTTATTTAATCACCGTAATAATTGTAACAAAAAAAAAAAAACACACATATATTTTGAAGGGGATGAAATTACAGAACCCACAGGCTGATGGCAACAACAACAACAACAACAGATTATATTTTGCACGCACCAAATCACACTCTGTTACTCGTATTTTATCGACGAGACCTTGAGGGGGTAGCAAAAAAAAAAAAAAAACGACAACGCGACGGAAGACCTGCAGCCTCACCTGGGAGCAGAAAATGTTGTTTAAAAAATCAAATTCACTTATGGCATATGGTGTGTACCCACTTTTTTTTTAAATCAAGGTGGTATTCCTTTAAGGAGTGAATCCCCTTATTCCCATGTCAAAGTGCACATTTTTCACCGTGAAATTAGAATACAAAACAAGAGAATGAGATCTATTAACCTTGTCCCGAAGCATTTTCACTCTGATTGATTGAAAAAAAAGAGCATTCAAAAGAAAAAAAAACAAGGAAACAATCTGGCGAACTTTGGTTAACAGGAAATTTGGAAAGTGCCCCGATATTACAGACGCATCAACCGAATTTTAACAATGCATCTATAAAGTTTGAACGATTTCGCAGAACTAAAGTTTAATAATGATGGAACACGACTCGTATGCCTGTGAAAATGTTTCCTTGCCTTGAAATTTGCCTGGTATCCGTTTTTTTTTACGGCGAAGAGAGAATAATGATTGAGAATTTTTCTTATGCGCAGGATCTGTTGCTCTGTTTTAGTCTTTTTTTTTTTAATATTTTGTTGTAGATTTTTATTTTCTAGGAATGAGAGAGAATTTTATTATATTTATTTACACTATTTTCATTCAATTTTTTGGGGCTTTGTTGGGTTTTTTAGCTGTTTGAATGGTTTTTTTTTTTTTGTGCAAATAAAATCAGAACTTCCAGACTATATACAAATGGGGGAGTCATTTGGAACAGCTGATTTATTATTATTTGCGTATATTTGGAGAAGAGAATTTTCGAAAATGGGAGCTAAGGGATATTGAACAAATTTTGTGTTTTGTATTAGAGTTTTATTGGAAAATTTACCACTGAATAAATGAATAGAATATTAGGGAAATAGAGTAAGTATTTTTGATTTGATTGATTTTAACAGGGTATTTCTGGTTTAACTTAATTGTCTTTAAATTGTTATAATGTTATTATTTTATTTTGTAAAGAAATCATTCCATTTTGGATAGTTTATTGAGAGAAATTTGAAGTTAAACAGAGTTTAACTTGAAATGAATTCTATTCACTGAATAAAAAAAAAAAAAGTTTCGATCACAGTCAATTCCTTTGTAGTGATTGCACAAAGCAAAGCATCAAATCTAATATCTCCGTTCTAACTTTGAAGCTAATGTTGCAATTCTCAGAATGATTTAAGGTATTGAACATTTTTCTGAGAACACTGCGTCAAATCTTCAAATACAGTTGCAAGAATCTCGTTTGAATATTTGGAATTCCTATCTACTGTTATTCTAGCTATACCTACTTAAATATTTCAATGTAAAAAATAGCCATATGAGTATTATAAACTATTATCGATACTGGGTACTGTGGCGTATACGTAATTAATTTACTTTATTTAACTTCACTTTTAGTCTATTTAATAGACCGAAGCTCCAGAGCAAAAATAGAACAAATTTGACAGAAAATTTAATTTGCTATGAAAAGTGTCTTTGAACCGTTTTAATGTTAGGTTTAGTTTTCGAGTTAAATCAAAAAAAACTGAAATGCGACCAGTGTTGCCGTTTTCTCAGAAATGCACCAATGGATTTAGTAGCACTTTTGGGGGGAGTATTCTTTTATGCCAAGGAATCATTATCAGCAATAAAAAATCTTGAACGAATTTGTTCCATTCAAAAGGATCTATTCAATAGACTATTTACACTAAAAGTTTTTTTTAACTTTTTAGAAAATTAATTATATTATAAAAAGTGTACTTTTTGTATTTGAAATACACTTCAGAGAATTAGAATGCCTTTGAAATTGTTGCTTTTGTTGGCTTCTTCTTCTTCTAAATCTATTTAATCGCCTTCAAATTAAGTAGTTCACGGCAATAAACCTAGGTATGCCAACGTCTCTTTCAATTCTGAAAATATTTTGAAAAATTCCTTAATCGGATGCGTCTTCTATTACTTCTTCAATTCGAATTGTGACTCCTCTATTGACTCAAAATGTGTCCGCGGAGGTGCAGAAGCATAAGTTCCTTGGAGCTAAGTCCACTGATTGAGAGACTTTAAAACAATTTTGGCTAGTCGAACATCCTGCCCGCCGCCGCACCGAACACACTAGACATAAATAATTTTTAAAAATTGCCTTTCTATTGCAGTTAAATATAAGGTTTAAAAATGTACCAATGTTTTTGTCATCGTAATTTTATGATTAATAATTGTTTTTTTAAGTTTTTTCCATGTATTTCTAATTTTGTATCAAGTAATACATATTGCATGGAAAAATTCAACGAAACTAAAATGCAGTACCTATAACTCATAATACGATACAAGCTAAATTTCCTTTTTTGCCTTTTTTTATTATAACATTTAGACAAAAAAATTGCACTTCAATTTGACGCCTATAAATACATATCGTAGTATTATCACTTTAGGCTAAACAGGATATCACGGGCGTTGTCAATAAAGTGAACAAAAATGACATCCTCTTCTAAAGATATCATGAATGTACCTTACCTAGGGGTATAAAAGCAAAAAATATATCTCTGTGACATTTTGAATCAGTGGGTGATTTGGTGTTGCATTTTTAAATGTACATCAAAAACGATAACAAATAAAATAAATAAAATGATCTGAAGAAAACCTCTCTGGTAATAACCTTTCCTATCAATATTTGTGAAAAATAGAAAAAAAGAGGTTGTCTGTAAGGCCGGCTTGCGGACAATGATTTTACGTGATAACGTCGTAAGAAAACAGATTGTGTGCTTTTAAAATGAGTCAATTGAAGCGTTTACTTATTTCAAACAATCATAATTTACAAGAAAAAGCTAAAATAAAATACATTTTTTATTTTCTCATTATATTAATTTTTTTTTTATTTTGAAAGCTTACAAAAAAAATTATGCCATTTAAAAGCCAAGTATTTCTTCTAAAAAATAATACCATTTTTAAATTTTTACAATGCGCAAAAAGCATTAAAATAATTTATTAAAAACAATCATTTCTCATGAAATAAAATGCACGACTGGGTCGCACGTACTTGCTCTTGTAGTTCAAAGTATCTTTATCTTAAATATCTATTGGAAATTTAAGATTTTGTTTAGTGTCGAGAAAAAAAATAAAAAAAAAAATTGAAAGTTAAAAAAAATTTTTCCAAAAACTTTTTAGAAATTTTTTTTTCAAAAACTTTTTTAGTTTTTTTTTACATTTGACACTTCAAAATGATTTCTGTAAATTTTGAATAAAATTGACTTATGCTTTGATGAAATATATGAACTTTAAAAATATGTCAATTTTTTAAAAACGGCAACGCCATATTTCCGTTCTCCGAATTTATTAAGAAAAACTAAAAACGCAGTTTTGTTAGAATCAATAAGAGTATTATGTACACCAAATTTAATCGAAATCGTTAGAGCCGTTTTCGAGAAAGTTGCAATACCTACCTCGAAAACGTTATATGGGAGATATGCGTTAAAGAAGAGATATTAAAAAAATAAAAAAAACGGGTGTAGGGGTTTACGTAAAAATCATCTGTACCAAGTTTCAAGCAAATCCATCCATCCGTTTAGGCCCTAGCTCGATGTACAGATGGATGCACAGACGCACACACGCACAGACCGACGGACGGCATGACGAAAACTACTTTTTTGATCTTCTCCATCATCGTAATGTTGGTTTTGATTATAAACTCGAATTTTTTTTTCTACACGAAACCAATACTTGCCCTATAGAGCAAGTAAAAAGTGAAAAGATCATTTCCACCACCCAAAAATTCATTTTTTTGATATAACAACCTATAATAAATTTTATACCACCTGGAAGCTTATGGCTTCAGCTCAAAATATATATATCGATCGTGTCTATTAGGCATCTACAAAAAGAGCTAGAATATTGAATCAATTTTTTTTAGACAACCTATAAAAAATTTTATTTATTTTTATATCTTATTTCTGCGATGCCTAGAAAAAAAGTTAGAATTTTTTAAAGATAACCATATCGAAATTCCAAACTGAGATTACGGTACTTACCACACTGGTGGCTGTTCATGATCAAAAGATCTCCACAGGTGTTTTGAGGTATTTCGCAAGTTTTTTAATTTAACATTGTGTAGCTTGTAGTGAATGTACAGTTATGTGTAATAACACCAGGATGCTCAATAACGTTAAATCATCAATCTATCTGCTCTAGATCAAAAGATATAACTTGTTGAAAAATAAAACTTTATTTTACCATTATCTCAAAATTGTGAATACAAAATTGATTGAAATTTCGCAAAAATATAGCCCTGTTTATTATCTATCAAAAATATAAATTTCATTCATTTATATGTTGAAGAAAAAAAGATAAAAATATAAAACGGTTAAAAACTGTCAAAAAATTCGTTATTCGGTCAAAAATCATTTTAAAATACCAATTTTTTTAGACTACATGTTCTATATGTTTGAGAATTTTTGATAACTACGAAAACTTTTAAAAAATAAAAACTCACTCGAAAATACCCCAAAATAAGTAGGTGATTTTCAAAAATTCATATTTCGAAACGCAGAGACTTAAAAAAACATCCGTAGTAAACCCCTTACTTTTTTGTTTATTATCTTTTGATTGACGTTTTTCAAATTGTCAAAAAAAATTTCCCCTACCTATAATCACTAGGTACTTTGTCAAAGGTCTATCTCATGTTTTAGTTTTATAAAATCATTTATTACTTAGTTTTGAAGTTTTTTATAATTTTTTTCAATACCATTGTCAGTCTTGCAATGAATTTTATGAAATTTACCCTATTAAATGACGGAATTTTCAAAAATCCTTCATTTGGATTAAGCTTTAGGTTATTATCTTTCAAATAAGCTAAGAAGATTTTTGTATCTCTAATAGTTTATTTTAAATTTTTAATCGAAATTTTAGCCGCACTGCGAAAGTGCGAGAGTGGAACGGGAGAAAATGGCGTCACTTTTTTGTGGTGGTTGCCATTGTTCATCGATTTATAAGACGTTATCACGTCAAAAAAAAATGCATGGGCTTTGTCAAGCAAAACTTTGTGTTACTGCTTTATGATAGTGAACACATTCATTTCATTTAGTGTTCAATCCTTTTCTATAACAATTAAATATTGGCTTTGAAAAAGACGATTTTTTCATTCAAATCATTTGGAATTCAAAGTTTTCTCACAACAATAACACTACATCATCCAATTAGTCGAATGCATTCATTTTATTCTCTCTAACTTTACGAGAATTGTGTTGAAAAATGAAATAAATAATAAAGGGATAAGACACCACCCTGAGGTACACCTCTATTTACACATTTGGTCTTATTTGTATAATCTAACGTACGTTGCTTTAATTCTTCTTTCCAAGCTTATACGAATAAAAGGTGCATTTTTAATAATATTTAATCTTTTATAAAATAGAGCTTCATTAATATTTCAAGGAAAAGTTGATTTGCTTTTTGGCTTAGCAATGGAATTAATAAAAATGTGAATGGTTTTTCATTTTGTTTTTTTCAATTCAAAATACCCACAAACTAAGAGTACTTATTTAAAATCTAATTTTTGTATGTCTTTTTTATTTTTTTTTCATTTTAAAGAAGTTCTATACATTTCAATATTCTTTAATCACGACTAAGCTCTTGTTCGCAGTCATTCATCCTTAGCATTGCACAAATATATACTACACAAACGAGAGTATAGGAAGGTATAGTATGCCAGACTAGGTAATGCAATTAAAAATAGATAGAACATTCAGACAGCAGCGATGCATCCCAGTTCGCATCCATAACGGTAACGGGCGTATATTAAAAGAGTTTATTGACTTCCAGCATCCAAGCTCATACAGCACACAGCATAACTTCTCTGTTTCTGAGTCTTCTATATATACTTAAAGCAATAGCCTCTGTGGTAACATTTTCTTTTTTTTTTGTTCAAAGCACAAAAAAAAGGAAAAAGAAAAAAATGCGAACCCACATCAGAGAAAAAATATAGTACGGAAAGGAAAGCAAAAATCCAGACTAAAATCAGTGGCGTATTGAGGGGGGGGCTCAGGGGGCTCAAGCCCCCCCCAAGCCTTCAAGATCATGTTTTTATTTAGCTGATTTCTGCAAAATGTACATGATTAACTGAAACTTGTTCGTAAATCTTAGAGATTTAGAGGCATCACAGATGCTCGAGCCCCCTCCAAATTCTGAAACGGCTGTTTGGGTTTGTTTGAGTAAGAGCCTTAGCTGACGATGAGGGTTGTAATAATTTTTTTTTTTTCAGATTTTAGTCCAATTCCGAATTCTTTAGATAATTTTCTTAGTATTTTGACGTCCAATTACATTACCGTTAAATTTTTGCAATACTTCTTATGCATTCTCAAAACGCCGTATTTGATCATATATTTACTTTTTTTTTAATAATATTTTTTTCAAAGATATTGGAAATAGAAATTTTTGATATCTCAAAATCTAAGTGGTCAACAGGTTTCTTTAAGAAAATTGCAGTTTGCGCTTCCGATTTGGATTAAAGAGCAACATATTACGAAAAAACATATATATTTCGAATTAAACATCAAAAAGACTTTCATTCAAAATTAGTTTTTGAGACTTTCACGTTCTGCATTTCACTTTTTGCGAATTCACTTGCCGAAAGTGAATTAGGTGTTCTGCATTTTTTCACTCATTTAGATTTTCTAATCGAATTCAATTCACTTTGTTTCTGTTCGTGAATTTGGGGGCCTTTTTCAATGAATCTGCAATTGCAGTAATTTCACTAGAAACAAAATAAAAATGGAAGATCCTTCAGTTTTGACAATTAGAAGCAATTTCGAAGTTTTCAAAACCGATCGAAATGAAGAATATTTATTTCATTTCACGTGAAATTGAAAAGTGATTTGAATTCACTTTCGTTCGAATTGCGGAACATGGCCGCATATAACGAAAATATTGGTGAGTTTAGCCCAAAAACTCTTGACGTGATAGGAATAAATCTGTAAACAGTACATGACAAAGTTCGAACGAAATAAAGAGTTTTTTTTTTTTTAAGGATGACTCACCTCCTTGCTGTTTAAACTGTTTGGGACACAAGAACTTTGAAAAATACTAGGTACCTACTCTGAATGTGAAAGGGGAAGACAATAGTACGAATCTGTTTAGAGCAGTATAATGCTACTTTACCACTTTCAGTACCGCAGCACAGCGTTTAAAGGCTTGGCCACACCGGAGGGTATGCGGTAGAGGTACGGGTAGCGGTAACGATATTTGTATGAAAAAAATTCCACATCTGAACGTTGATATGTCAGTTTGGAATTTTTTTCATACAAGTATCGTTACCTCTACCCGTACCGCTACCGCATACCCTCCGGTGTGGCCAAGCCTTAACTCTCGATGAAAGATTAATAAAAAGAAATGAAATTTTTTTCGCACATTTACTTTCAAAAAATGTTTGAAACATTTTCCAGCCCCCTCCAACATTTTTTCTGGATACGCCACTGACTAAAATCCTAGCAAAAGTTATATATTCATTATTATTTTTATCCTTAGAGGTAGGATTTTTTTTTTTTCAATGGAATTTTCTACAATGTTGTACAAAAAAGTAAAGGAAATGAATGAAAAAAAAAAAATACAAGGTTTAACAATTACGTAAATGTTGTGAATGAAAATGTTACACAAACTAACGAGTAATGGCACTATGGGACTATGGACTTTGACAAAGTAAAAAAAAAAAAAAAAAAAAACAAAACGAAGCATATGAAACTCTAGGAGGCGCTAGGAAATTTATAATTTTTTTACTTTTGAATTCCTTATGGAGTAGGATTTTAGTCGTCCATCATGGGGAAATAAACTGAAAATAGAGACAACAAAAAATTGTTTTTTTTTTACCCTACGTGCCGTGTACTAATTCTTTAGAGAAAACTTTTTATGCATTAAGCTAGTCAAAAAAAAAACAAACAAACAAAAAAAAATATGAAAGGGATGATAGATAAAACTGCTGGATGACAGGAATATTAAGAACTCGTACAAAGAAGTGAGAGAGCTGGATACTTTCATTTAATGAGTTTTACTTGCTCTATGGGGCAAGTTATTAGTTACGTGTCGAAAAAAATTAAAAGGTTCATGCAAAATTAACAAAATGATAGAAAAGTTAAACGTCTGACTTATAGTCTAGTACATTTATAATCTGACCTCCCCAGCAGTTTGTAATAACCACAAATTTTATTGATACAATAGAGAATTTTTGTACATACATATGGCCAGAACCCTTATTTTTTTTGAACGTTTTTTTTTTTCATGAAAAAAAAAATGTAGGGGAAGGTGGCCTAAAATGGCCCCCTAAGGAAAATGTCCTATATCTCGAAAAACAATAGCATTCAAACTTAAATGCTATATACTTTTCAAAGTTTAATATATTACTCTCACATTTTTTTTCATTGTCGAGTTGAAAAAGTTCCAAAAAGTATTCAATTTTTTTAATTTTCAAGATGTCTACAAATTTCACAGATCAAATTTACCCGGGTAAAATGGCACACTGTCCAAACATACGTGATTTTAAATGCAAAATTGAATCAAAGGGCTTCTTTTCCATTTTCTTGGAACAAGTGGTTATTCCCCCCAGATCTTTCATCGAGTCATTCAAAACCCAGTTCATGTTGGTTGCTCGTCTCTTTTTTGTAGTTTTTGCAACTATGAGTGTTTTGGAAGCCTTTTTCTAGGTTTTTGACGGAATCAAGGGCTTTCCTCAGTCCAGGACTTCCTCTCTGTACATCGTTCATAAATAGCAACTATTTTCACTTTAAAAAAATGAAAATGTGAGCACTAAGTAGGCCATTTTGCCCATTTTGAGTTTTTTCAATTTAATTTTTACACCAAAAAAATTTAAAATCGTTTTAAACCAACTTATTTCAGTTAATTAATAAGAAATACTTCATGCGTACACACTACACACATTAACTTCTTTTTCAAAAATACTATGTTTTTTGTACTTTTTTTTTGCAAAAAAAATTTCACAAAATTTTAACGAGTGTACTTTTTGATGTGGATAGAGACAGTTTGACCTGTCAAATTTCAAATAATGGCTTGAAGTTCCTGAAATTTCGTATATGTTGGTTTTGCCAGATAAACTAAAGAATCGCGTTCATAAAACTTTATAATTATTTTCGATTCTACGATTTCTAGCAAGGGGGCCATTTTACCTTGGGGTGCCATTTTAGTATCTTTATATGAAAAGTAAAAACACCGTTATATTGAAATTACAAGTTTTAATTGAAAGTGGCCATTTTAGGCCACTTTCCCCTACGACAGCTAATGCATCAAATTAAATTTCCTAAATTTAATATTGTGACCAAATTTTTGATATTATCAACACTAAAAAAGCCATAGGCCAGAAAAATTGAAAATTTAAATTTTTCAAGTAATTTTAACAATTTAGGACATTTGAATCGCCTTATTCATCTTCTTAAAAAAAAATTAAGTATAATTCAATTTTAAAGTTCAAGTGACCTCAACTCCAAATTTATAAAGCGTTTCGCTCCACTTAAAATAGAAATAATTTAAATAATTTTTATTATTTTTGTTATTTTTTTCTTCGTTATTATATCAGCCTGACCACGGGCATACATTTTTCTAAGGTCTGAATTTAAACAAATTCCCTTTGAATATTAGAATTCACAGTATATTCATGCTGTGAGTTTTATATAGAGTCGGTAAACATCGACCAAAATAAGGCGTCTTAGTAAGGGTACGACAGATCTAACTGATGAGCCCACTGTCGTACCTGGGCGAAACGCTTTATAAATTTGGAGTTGAGGTCACTTGAACTTTAAAATTGAATTATATTCAATCGCTCCACTTAAAATAGAAATAATTTAAATAATTTTTATTATTTTTGTTATTTTTTTCTTCGTTAAAAAATTAAGTATGTCAGACCCCCTCAAATACGAAAACTGAAAGAAAAGGGTTCAAAATACATATATGGAAATATTTCACCCGGTGACAACATTTTTGACTGCTAAATACATGACTTTTTACCAGTTTTAAGTTATTTTGGCAGCAATCTTGACACGCACACCCTTTTGTTATACATCTATAAAAAGGTATTCTATCTATATCTATTAAATTCATTTAAATTGAACTCAGGGTTCAAAAGTTATAGCCAGATTTCTCGCGGTGATAGCGTTTTTAAGTGTTGAATATATGACATTTTACCAGTTTTTAATTATTTTGGCAGCCATCATGACACGCAAGCTTAAAAATTATACATCAATGAAGAGGTAAAGATTTACTCTATCTACTGCTATTTTATTCATTGAAATCAGAAGCAGTTTTCAAAAGCTATAGCTAGATGAAAACAAAAGTTTAACCAACAAAAATTCGTTTATTTCAGAAACGACATAAGTCCAGCGTCTTTAAAGGCTTAAAAACCCGCTAAGACTTGAAATTTTTTTATATTTTTAAGGTTTTTAAATGCGTCTTTAGCTAGATTATAACATACTCTAAATTTGAAGTGTTGTGGAGTTTTAACATAAAAAAAAAGAGTGTGTGTACACCTACACATGTACACGCGACTGAAGTTATACTTCTCATTCAATATATGTATGTATATATGTAACTGAATTTCATTTGATATTTTTAATTTCTCTTATTAAATTAATTAATCCACACTTCGTTTTTTTACATTTTTATCAAGTGAACAATAAATTATTTCTTTCATCCTCCTCTTTCATCCCTCCTTTATGAGAATTGTGTGTGCTTCAGCACTAGTAGTAGCAATATGGAACTTGCAGGGTTGCTACAAAGCTCAAAAGTGAGCTGAGCTCAGCTCACAGCTCAGCTTAAATTTTGAGCTAGCTCACTTTTGAGCTATGTACCATAGCTCCAGCTCATTTGAGCTGAGCTGAAAGTGAGCTGAGCTGAAAGTGAGCTGAGCTGTTGGGTGAGCTGAGCTGTCGGTGAGCTGAGCTGAGCTGTTGGGTGAGCTAAGGTAAAGTGAGCTAAGCTGAGCTGTGATGGGTGAGAGGATACATTGATTTTTATTTGGAAAGTATAATGAAATTTGAAGATATTTTAAACTTTTATAAAACACCATAGCTTAAGATGTTTGGTTCTAGTTATTAATGGAATTATTACACATGGATATTTTTATAAATAAAACAGATAATTTTTCGTGATCTTTTCTCTTGGTTTTTTTTTTAAAGTAAATATATTTCTATTTTTTTAGTAAAATATTTCTTTTTTTATCATAAAAAAAAATTCCGGTACAATCCGGTTTTTCGACTTTTTTCAAAATTCCGAGAAAATCGCATTTGAAAGTTGGGGTAAATTATTTTTTTCGAAAAATCCCCGAATCTTTGAACGCTAAACCGCATGAGAGCAATTTTTGGGACTGATGCCAAATGATAGCTTGTGTCATGGGCACATTATCAGATTTTCAAAAAATCGCCTTCCATGTTAAACCGCCACATCATACCTTTTTTTCAGAATCGTGCCTATTTTTTTTTTTACTTTTAAGTTCTCCCGGTTTGAGAACGCGTGGACCTACAGGGATGGGAGTTGTACCCAAATGTAGGTTAGAGTCCCCGCTACCTTTTGGCATCAAAAATTTTATTTTCATTTTCTTCAAAATTCCGCGATATAGACGTTGAAAGTTGGGAGCGCGAAAAAACTTCTGGGAGCTGAACGCTTTGATCTAGAGACAGGGGAGTGGTGCCATATGAAAGCTTATATTCTCAGCTACCCGAAAGTTTTTTGTTGCTCCTTAAAAGTTAGTGCTCATGGGCTTATGCTGTTTCTGAAATAAACGATTTATTTGTTGTATTTAGAATTTAAAAATAGGGAAAAAGCTGTAAGAATTTTTTTTGAATTTTCCAAACAGAAAGCAAGAATGTCACTATCCTTTATCCAGTCCCAAAGATGCATTCTTTTTTCTGAGTTTGTTTCATATTCTTCTTTTATTGGCGATGTACTCACTCGTACATGTGTTTACTGGGTTTAAGTTTAATGTTGAAAATACCAAAATGTTCTTTGTCAATAACAGTTATGTGTGGAATTCAATATTCATTAACATTACCCTGTAGTCATGATGTTTTTCCTATTTTTTGTTTTTTTTTTTTATACTCATGCATTTTTGGGTTCCGTTACATGCTTTATTTTTTCCAATCAGATTGGCTTGATTTTGATGACTTGCAGCGGTTCCCGGTTTTATGCTTAGGAAAGTATAGTGCAAGTATATGGTTTAACTTCTTTTTTCTCATATCCGGTGGAAAGAGAAATGTTTGTGGTAACTTTAAAAGGAATTTTGTGTATACTATGTTTTTTATTATTTTGTGTTTTTCCATTTCCCCGTTCGTTATTGGAGCTTTTACTCGTGTAGTTTGGAGTTTTCGTATTGTGTTCTTGTGGCTTATCTGATTTTAATTTGAATAATTGGCTCCATAGTTAAAAAACAGCCAATCAACACACAGAGAAAAATATGACCCGCTAAAAACTAACAGATTGCCATATTGTTTTACCGTCCATACATTTCATGAGGAAATCGTATTAAAATCAACGATTAATAAGGTTTTTTTAAGGAGATCTCTTATTATTTTTATAGAGAAAATCTTATTAAAATTTGACTGAAAAGTTGATTTTTTTTGCAACTAAGCACTAGAACAAAAATCGCGATCAATATTTTCATGGCAGGTTGGTTCAGGTGGTAAGGTGGGCGACTAATGATTTGAAGTCTCCAGTTCGATTCCCAGCCTGGTCATCGTTTTTTTTTATTTTTTTGCAGATTTTAAAACAATAAGGAAAACCCGATTGTTTTAATAAGGTTTCCTTCTTGGATGAAAACCATAGAGAAATCTTATTGTTTTTGTTCTATTTTATGTGGTCTATTTTTCTCTGTGCACTTTCTTTGACTATTAAGTTTTAATTGTTCTCTTTTTAATATTCGAGATAATTCTTTTGATGAAGGTTATGAGGTATTGTATCAAGGTATAGAAATACTGCCTGCTGAAATTAGGTACCTTTAATAACGCAATTCACGTCGCAGTAGTGCTAAATCAGTGCAATCTCTTGGTGCTGTTGTTTCAAAATTGGACCTAGACCACTACCTCGTGGTACCCCATAACCAAAATGCATTCTTAAGTTTGAAAAATCATTTCCGTGTCTTATCGTTTCTCGCTTTCCATAGATAAAAGTTAGATTCTTAACCTGCCGCCAAACTTTCGAGATGATTTCTAACTTCACGGTTCTTCTAAATAAAAGCGAAAAAAACTGTCTCTAACATGCATACAAAATCAAGAAAGACCCTTTAAATATTTGTTGTAACTGTGTTTTAAATAAAAATTAACTTTTTAAGAATCAATTGTAAAATCCACTATGTTTATTACGCATTTGATGCGTTCTGAATAATAATGTGTCAAATCCATTTGATATATGTGCATTATAATGAACTTTGAGAAGCTCTTTCTCGAAATGGTAACAGAGTTATGAATACCAGAGTTATGCGCGTCAAAGTTACGAAAAACCGAAGTTATGAGAGACCGAAGTTATGACCGAAAAACCGAAGTTATGAAAAACCAGAGTTATGAACAACAAAGCTATGAAACGTGGTTTTTGGGTTGGCAACCATCGAGGGGAACGATATACGGGAGAAAAGTACCAAAAAGCTAGAGCTTATAGGTTGAGTCAAGGCAAGAAAAAAATTGTATGGGACGGGGGTGTCTATTTCCCTCCGTTTAGCCGGGAGGGGGATTTTCTAAAAAAATTAATTAATTTGGAAAAAAATTATCTTTTAGTAAAAACTAAAAAAAAAAAAAAAAAGAAAATTTTCTTTTTAAAAGTTCAAAAACAATTCTTAGAATGGTTTTAAACTTCAAACCAAGCATGCAATTTTGTGACAAAAAAATTTCAAAATTATTGGTACGGTTTTTTAAAAGTTTTTATGTGTACAAATTTTAAAAACAAAAAAAATTGGTATGCCATTTAAAAATAAATATTAACCGACACATAAAAACTTAATTTCATTTGTTCTTCATCCTTTATTATTGAATTTAAAAAAAATTATTTTTTTTTTAATTTTTCTTAGCTACTTAAAAAAAATTTAAAAAATTTGTTGTATTCGATTTTTGCTATTCCAAAATTTACTTATGATAAAGAGCAAGTAAAAAATCTTTATAAGTAGGCGATAAAGCCTGTAAAATAGTTTATATCTAATTAAATGTTGTCCTTTATTTCTTTAGCTTTATTTCTATAGTTTTTTTTTCTATTATTGGTACATTTACTTCTTTCTTTTCGGAACATGATTCATTCTGTAGTGAGGAAAAATAATATAAAATTGTATGAGAAAAAAATACAAAACAGTAGACAAGAGTGAGAAACACTCTTCTCAACGTGAAGCATGACAACGAACTACATACACCCAAAAGCGTTTTGCATCTTGCAAAACCTTGATAACAACAGTTTTTCTCACCCACCATTTTGTAAAGCTAAAAGCCAAAACATTTACCAGCACTTGTTTAACCCGATACAAAACATTTGACTGTCGTTAGTGGCGTTAGTATCTATATGTGACACCCACAGAGAACAACAATTTTTCCTGTCAAAATACATAAGTGCAAATCCATGTCCCTAATATAAAACATCGGAGAAAAATACCAACTCATTACTTGCACAAAATGCCACAGAACATGGATTGTTCTTTTTCAAAAGCAAAAACAAAAAACTCATTGTCTCAAACCATTCTTTCAATATTGGTATTTTTTATTTTTAAAGTTCTATAATGAAGGCTTTCAGTGGGGGGCTGTTAGTATCCTCAGAAAATTTTTTCAAAAAAGAGGTCTGTAAATCCGGTTTACGGACGATGATTTTACGTGATAACGTCGTAAAACAGGTTGTGTGCTTTTGTTTAAAATGTGTCAATTGAAACGTTTATTTATTTCAAACAATAATAATTTACAAGAAAAAGCCTTTTTTTCTTTTCTCATTATATTAATTTTTTTATTTTAAAAGCTTACAAAAAAAATTCTGCAATTTAAAAGCCAAGTATTTCTTCTTAAGAATAAAAACATTTTTAAATTTTTACAATGCGCAAAAAGTATAACAATAATTTATGAAAAACAATCATTTTCATCAAAAAAAAGCTAAAAAAAACATGCATTTTTATCTTCTCATGTCATTAATTCCATTTTTTTCCCTAACAACCTATACAAAATTTTTTACCACAAGCTTATTGTCTTAGCTCAACATATGTATATCGATCAGGTCTATAAGACATCTATACAAAAAGAGCTAGAATTTTTTGAACTCGATCAAATTTCATTAAAAAAGCAAAAAAAAACATTTATTTTTATGTTCTCACGCTATGGAATCAATTTTTTTGGCTGACAACCTATTAAAAATATATACCTTGTGAAAGCTTATTATTTCACCTTTCATATGACGTATCAATCTCATTTCAAAGATGCCTACAAGAGAAGTTAGAATTTTTTAAAGTCAACCATGTCGAATTTCCAGACTGAGATTACAGTACTTCCCACACTGGTGGCTGTTCGGGGGGCAACAGATCTTGAATTTCTTGAATTAAAATTATGTAGCTTGTAGTTAGTCTATCGTTATGTGTGATATACCAAATGAAAGGTAATTGTATCAGGATGCTCATAAAAGTTTAATAAAATTTTTATCTGCTCTTGGTCAAAAGTAATAACCTGTTGAATTCTAAAATTTTATTTTACCGTTATCTCAAAATTGTGTTTACGAAAATGATTGAAACTTCGCACACATATAGTCGTAGTCATGGTCTATCATTACTCCACATACTTTATTTCTGTATCTATAAAAGAAAAAAAGATAAAAATAAAAAACGACGAAAATCGGTTAAAAACGGTCAAAAAACGTGTTTTTTTAAAACTTGTTTCTACCGTTACTCATTCAAAACTCACTAAACGATTTGCAGTTTTTGCACATGTATGCATAAAACCTACATGTTCTATAAGTTTGAGATTTTTTGAACGCTCCAAAAAAAAGCTAAAAATCAAAAATTAACCAAAAATACCCCTAAAAACAAGGTGTTTTTCAAAAATTCATATTTCCAAACGCAGAGTGTTGGAAAAAATCCGTATCAGACGCTTAGTTTTTTTTTTCCTCGTCTTTCACCTGGCATCTTGAGAATTGTCAAAAAAAAATTTCCTTTACCCAAAATCATCATTTTGTCATAGCCCCAACACGTGTACAACGTTCAAACAAAACGTTATAGCTTAGTTTCAAAATTTTTTAGAATTTTTTCTTAAATGCAGTTATTCTTAAATTAATCTCGTCTGTCTATAGTAAAAAAAATCAATTCTCTACGACTTTGCGTTTAGATTTTATCATAAATGTAATCTTTCCGTTTACCCTATTAAATGACAGAATTTTTAAAAATCCTTCATTCGGATTAAGCTTTAGGTTATTATCTTTCAAATAAGCTATAGAACATTTTTGTATCTCTAATAGTTTATTTTTAATTTTTAATTGAAATTTTTTGCCGCACTGCGAAAGTGCGAGAGTGTAACGTTAGAAAATGGCGTCACTTTTTTGTGGTGGCTGCAATGGTTCATCGATTTATAAGACGTTATCACGTCAAAAAAAAATATATACATATAGACATCCAATTGTCTGTTTTTTTTTTTTCAAGAACCGCTGTCGAAACTGTGTCTCCAATAGACTACTACTTTGACTGTAATAACTCAGACATTTAACTTGGCTCACAAAGAAAAATAATAATCTTTTTAAAAATAGAAAGAAAAAAACAATTTGTCACTTTGCCAGTATTCACCGAAAAAGACACAAAAAAGTAGGCATTTAGCATTTAAAATTGTACCACCCTTCGTGATGAGCCATCTGCTTCTTCTATAATGCATATTCCCTTCGTATTTTTTCGTCAAAGCTTTATAGAAATAGAAGAGCAACAAGTATTACAAGCAGAGATATGAACTAATTACCATGAATAGCTTCATTAGGGTCTTGATAACCTATTATGAAGCTATTAGACTCAAATGCGTTTTCGAGTACTTGGTCTCCATCATGGCAAATTATCCACAACCATTCACTTTATACTTTCACACACCAGAGTGCAGCATTTATGCCTGCGGCGCTTTTCATTCATATTTTCTGTATAAACTGGAAATGGTTGTTGGTCTTTGTGAAGACCCGAGACAGCAAGAAAAAAATCAATAACCATATCATGTTGATAAGGAGTGTGTGGGCTGTGGGGGCCGTGGAGGTCTTATTATCTTGTTGAATTAATAACAGAATTAAACTCGTTAAAAACATATTCTTGTGCAGAATTTTGTTTGTACCAATAGCTATTAATTCTTTGTTATATACAATGAGATGAAAACAAAAACTATTTTTTCATAATATTTTCAATAATACAGTAAAATAAGGAGAAAAAAGGGGTAAATCTCGGAATGAATGTTAGTAGAAATTTTTTTTGCTCAATATCTTCCTTTTGCCATTCTATAACATATCTCAAAAGTCTAGAAAAATCTCATGTCCGCTTGTCGCGATTTCAAGGTCATATCGCGAAATGAAGATTTTCAAAATTAGCAAAAATAGGCTATGGTAGTATATACACATATGATACATGATTTCAAGGTATTTTTTAATGCTGATTCCAAAAAATCTAAAATCAAGACAATCTGACGTCTCTGGAAAAAGTTATACCTGTTTTTCATCTGTCAACTCATATTATTATAACAGTTGCAAACTTACTACCGAAAAACCCTTAAAAGTTATGGTAGATGAACCAAATTTTGCATGAAGATTTTAGAATCCATCATTATTAAAAATCAAAACAATCCCTTTCAAAAAATATATATACCTACGAAATAATGGTATTTTTTGATGGAGGGGCAAATTTTAGAATATGCACTAAAGAAGATTCTTGTTCATCTTAGGAATAAGTGCAAATAGGCTAATTTTTACATTTTAATCTTTGTTTGGATATTCTTTAACTACCCTCAAAAATCTAAAAAAATCTCATGTCCGCAAGTCCTAATTTTCTTGGTTTGAAAATAAGGTGCAGATTTTAAAAAATTGGAAAACAACACTTCATATATTTGTGTCAGATCAACATGAATAAGGTGCATTACTTTTCAGGGATGGTCAGGTTGACTTGTTTGTGAGTTTTGTTGGAATTAGTGTTAAAAAATACTTTTAAATCATGTCGCTAATGATGGTATACATATAAAAATTTAAACTTTTCTTATTAATTTTTTAAAATCTGCACCTTATTTTCAAACCAAGAAAATTAGGACTTGCGGACATGAGATTTTTTTAGATTTTTGAGGGTAGTTAAAGAATATCCAAACAAAGATTAAAATGTAAAAATTAGCCTATTTGCACTTATTCCTAAGATGAACAAGAATCTTCTTTAGTGCATATTCTAAAATTTGCCCCTCCATCAAAAAATACCATTATTTCGTAGGTATATATATTTTTTGAAAGGGATTGTTTTGATTTTTAATAATGATGGATTCTAAAATCTTCATGCAAAATTTGGTTCATCTACCAAAACTTTTAAGGGTTTTTCGGTAGTAAGTTTGCAACTGTTATAATAATATGAGTTGACAGATGAAAAACAGGTATAACTTTTTCCAGAGACGTCAGATTGTCTTGATTTTAGATTTTTTGGAATCAGCATTAAAAAATACCTTGAAATCATGTATCATATGTGTATATACTAGCATAGCCTATTTTTGCTAATTTTGAAAATCTCCATTTCGCGATATGACCTTGAAATCGCGACAAGCGGACATGAGATTTTTCTAGACTTTTGAGATACGTTATAGAATGGCAAAAGGAAGATATTGAGCAAAAAAAATTTCTACTAACATTCATTCCGAGGTTAAACCCTTATTTAACTGGATTACAAATTTTCTACAAAAATTAACTCCTTTGAATTTCATTCTACTGGCTTATTCATTAATAAAAACGGATTCTTTAAAAAAAATTTATCAAAAACGTGAGAATCCTTTTGAAAAACAAAGAGTAAAATTTAAGTGAGTTCTACTGATGCAAGAAGGCTTCTTTTTATTCAAGAACAAAATAAAATCAATTATTACAAAGCAGCATATGGTTGATAATCAGGATGATATTGGGGAGCTTGAACTATGTATTGAACTGCAGGCTGGCTTGCATAGGTGAAATATCCACTGCGAGTTAGGATTGGATAATTATGAGCATAGACAGCAGCTGCTGGAACTTGTTGAGCATATTGAACTTGAACTGGAACCGGAATTTGACTCAAAGCAATTGGAGCACTTTGCACCTCTCCACTCAAGACTTTTTTATGAGCTTCCAAATGTTCGGCTCTAGCTGCTTTTACTTCAGGGGTATCTTCAACTGCAACTGGACCAGCAACTTCAGGAATTGCTGGTTGTTCTGGAGCTTTGGGAATACTTGATCCAGAAGCCACAAATCCATTATGACTATCAGCAGTGTAAGTAATAGTTTGAGTTTCTCCATTGGCATCGATATAACGGTATGCACCTTGAACAATTCCTTCGGGTGTTCGTTTTTCTTGACGAGCCTGGTATCCATCATTGAATCCAAAATGATAGCCACCCTGCTCATCAATTGTTGAAAAATCTTGTTCCAAAGGTCCAGCTAAACATGTTGCCAGAAAAGACACAAGTAGAATTGCTGAGAATGTTTTCATGATGATTATAATTTTGGTTGGGGGAAAGTTCAATAGGTTGTTTGGGAAGAGAAGACAATAGTTGACTGATACTAATTTGTTAATTGAAATTGTATTTATAGCGAAAAAACAGCGCATAGTTTCTAACTAGTTTCGTTAGAAGAATGTTGTTTGTTGGGATAACAGGAATAAAAATATATTTTGAAGCTGTACCTGTTATCAGATTAATAGACCAATACCAATAATTAAAAAAAAAAATTATTAACAGCATAATGAGTGATGGGAATATTTAGGATAAATGCTTTATAAAAAGGGGAAAACAAATTGGCCACAAATAAATTGGAGAAAAAGGGGTGGGTGGGCGAAAAAACGGGATGGGGGTTAAAAATCACGCATTCTTACGATTTCTATCAAAAGAAGAGCTTAATACAAAAAGTTAAAAACAAAAGTTTTAGGTAGTTAAAAGATCTACAACTTTTAGTCAAATCATTTTAGCATAACCTCAAAAATAGTGAGAAAAATACGAAAATACGTTTTTTTTGGTTTTTTATTTTTATCTTTTACAAAATTAATTGGATTAAAAAAAAATTAGTGAAAACATACTTTTTTATGTTTTTATTCTATTTTTAATTTTTTTTTTTAGCAAAATATATATTTTAAGATTTTTGACTAATTTAATTTGAAATAGATACCGAAAAAAATTTTTAGATTTCTTTGAAAATTTTGGAATACCGTGTTTCCACTTGTTTTAGATTAAAAACTTTTATTTAAACTTTGTTGAAAAATTGCACATTATTTCAGAGTGTATTGAAATATTAAAATTGAAAAAAACAAATTTTTTAGATCGAATTTTCAGTAAATAAAATAGTAATATTGGCAAGCCAGATTTTGTCATAAAAATCAAATTATACTTTACTAATGGACTTTCACCTCCGAATTTATAATCAGAGTTGGTCTAAGATGCAAAGTTTTTGAGATATCAAATTTTGAACTTCGAAAAACACTATTTTTGTGATGTTTTAGGTAAAGAAAGAAGATATTAATTTCAGAAATATGAACATTTTTGTGTTCACAAAACTTTGTTTTTTAACTGGATTAGTTACACTACGTAACTTTTAATTTTTTTTGTACCTTTAAGCATGTTGTCATACAGTGAGTCCAGCAAGGCTTCTTCTGTCAATTTACATAAAGGGTTTGAATGAAACAAGATATACAACCAATTTTAAAGCATTGTTTTTTGTTATCGTTTTAATTTTATTGTTGTTTTAGTCATCCTTATATTTTAAAGATCGACTTTAAAACCGTGTTTTGCTTTTTTCTTAATATATTCTGAAATAAAGTGTAGTTTTTTAACAAAATAAAATATTTTTATCTGTAACTAGTGAAAACAAGGTATTCCAAAATTTTCAAAAAAAAAAAAAACTGAAAAATGTTTTCGTTTTTTTTTTTTTGAAAAATCAAATTTTCGAAAACAGGACATTGAATTTTTTTTAAATTTTGTTTTTAGATGTCGATTACTGATTTCTACAAAATGGCATACACATTTTATTTTAAAACTTTTTTTCCAAAAAATTATTTATAAAAAATTAGTTTTTAAAAAAACGGCTCTAACGATTTTGAAAATTTTTTTTCTAAAAATGCATCTTAACATATCAATCAAAACTGCATACTTGTTTTGGAGGGCAATTTGATTTCAGATTTTATTTTATTCTTTTAAAAAACGAATTTTATTTTTTTTTTCCAAATTTCTATATAAAAAGTCTTAAAAATTAAAGCAACTTTAACTCTAAGAGCAAGTTCGTGCGACCCAGTCGTGCATTTTATTTTACTATTGCTCAACTTGAAGCAAACTCTCGACTCTCGAGTTTGCCAACTTGAGAGTTGACTTTAACTCGAGAGTTGAAACACAAGTTGTAATTTCTTTTTATTCACTAATAATTATTTTCTCAACTCTCCAGTTGAAGATCTAAAGTTGACCAACTTCAAGTTTGAGAAATATCCCTGGGATATTTATGAAATATGTAACAAAAACTGTCATTTATTTAAATTAAAATTTAAATTTATCATATCGAAAGCATTATTTGTATTCTATTTTGTGTTAAGTTTTTCGTTTTTGTTTGCTTTGGAATATTAATTCGTCAACACAATAACTGCGAACAAAATTTTGACAGAAAAATTTTAACAAAAAATCTGAGGCAAACTCTCAAGTTTGGTCGGCAAACTTCTACTATTTAGGGCAGTTGAGAAAACTGGAAGGTGATCAACTCTCGAGTTTAAAATCGAAAGTTGAAAACGTCAACTTGGAGTGAATAAAAACCGAATTCGGAAGTTGAGGTTAAAAATAATCAAGTTATGTTCAACTCCGAGTGCCCTAAACTTTTGTATTTTACTCCTTTGTATTAAGTTCTTCTTTTGACAGAAATCGTAAGAATGCAGGATTTTTTTCCTCTTTTATAAAGCAGTTATCCTAAATAATTTTGTTTTTAATTATTGACACTATTAATCTGATTAACAGGTACAGTTACAGGTTCAAAATATATTTTCATTCCTGTTATCCAAACAAACAACATTCTTCTAACGAAACTAGTTAGCCATGTGCTGTTTTTACTATAAATAAGCATTTTATGTACAAATTAGTATCAGTCAACTGTTGTCTTCTCTTCCCAAACAACCTATTGAACTGTCCGCCAACCAGAATTATAATCATAATGAAGACATTCTCGGCAATTCTACTTGTGTCTTTTCTGGCAACATGTTTAGCTGGACCTTTGGAACAAGATTTTTCAACAATTGATGAGCAGGGTGGCTATCATTTTGGATTCAATGACGGACACCAGGCTCGTCAAGAAAAACGAACACCCGAAGGAATTGTTCAAGGTGCATATCGTTATATCGATGCCAATGGAGAAACTCAAACTATTACTTACACTGCTGATAGTCATAATGGATTTGTAGCTTCTGGATCAAGTATTCCCAAAGCTCCAGAACAACCAGCAATTCCTGAAGTTGCTGTTCCTGTTCCAGTTGCAGTTGAAGAAACACCAGAAGTAAAAGCAGCTAGAGCCGAACATTTGGAGGCTCATAAAAAGGTCTTGAGTGGAGAGGTGCAAAGTGCTCCAATTGCTCTGAGTCAGCTTCCGGTACCAGTTCAAGTTCAATATGCTCAACAAGTTCCAGCAGCTGCTGTCTATGCTCACAATTATCCAGTCCTCACTCGCAGTGGATATTTAACCTATGCCAGCCAGCCTTCAGTTCAGTACATAGTTCAAGCTCCTCAATATCATCCTGATTATCAGCCATATGCTGCTTTGTAAAAACACATTTTATTTTGTTGTTGAATAAATAGAAACGCTTTTGAATTTATATTTTTGTGAACTCATTTAAAATAAGAAAGCTTTGAAACCGCATTAAAGAAAAAAAAATTTGCAAAAATTTCTCAAAAATATTGAAGGATATTTTTATTTTCTAATAAAACTGAATTAAAGGAAAAAAAGAATTCATTTTTATGATTACATGAAAAATGAAAAAAAAATTAAAGTTGAGAAATTAAATTTATTTGAAGGAAACTTCATGGAACAAAAAAAAAAGATTAATAAAATGTTAAAGTCCATTTTCAATGTTATTAAATTCAATAACAACCCACTACTACTACTACTTTTAAATAAAAGGTTATTCATAAAGGGCAAATTTTCCAAGAAAAAATAGTTTCAACTGTGCAAATTTCACATCTTTTGAGTAAATGAGTCATTTTCAAGGAACCTTACGTACATTATAAATTAAAAACAAAATATTACATCTCAAGAGAAGCATCTGAGGATGACACATTTTCTTCAGGTTGACATTTTAGATGTAAAAGTAAAGTAGGTTACTAAAAAACCTTTTCGAAAATAAAAGTAAAACCAAGGAAGGAAGAAATTAATTCATTAAGTTTTAATGAAATTTTTGTGGTATTAACTAAAACGAAGATATTATTATGTAAGTTGTACGAATTTTAATATTGTTTAGTTGCATTGGTTTCGCTAAAATATATTGCGACTCAGTAAGATACTTTCTTACTAATGAAACTAGTGCAGTCAAAGTAGCAGCTTTGGAAAGAAGACGAGTCAAAAAAGATTAAAAGAGCAACAAAAGGACTGTAAAAAAAAAAAATTCTAAGAAAACATAATAAGTAAACTTATAAACAAAATAAAAACCAGCTTCCAGAAAAAAGTTACTACGAACAAAGGAAAAGAATTTATGTAACGAGAATTGGCCAATTGATAGTTACTTTAGGGATGAAGACCTAGAGGGTATGAAAGATTTCTAAGAACTTTAAGCTGAGTATTTTTCGCCTTCACACCTTAAGGTATAAATACAAAAGGGAAAAACAGGTTAGAAGGGCGGAAAAAACTAATAAGTTCTTTATCTATAGTACGTGTTGTATTTAATATTTAAATTTAATTTTTTGATTGCATATTTAATATAAAAACTTGAAAAAAAAACAGAAATTCGAGAATTTTATCGTCTTCTATCTTCTTAATCTACCCAACCTCCAACATTAAATATTTAATTAGTGCAAATAAAATGGACATTAAATCTTCAAAAAAATTACTTTACAATTTTTGCTTAGATTAAACTCCAATCAACTTTCAAAAGATTCTTCATTAAATTTTCAAAACCCGAAATTCGATTCATCAAAACAGATTTTGAACGAAATTGATGGTTGAACATTCAATGAAAAATCTTTTGTAAATTTACGCGTGCTCCAATTTTGAATACTCAGTAAACAAGCTTTCAAAAATTCCCGCGAATTTTAGAAAATTTTAAAAATTCAATACGCTTCAATTTTCAAAAAGTTCGATTGAATATTATATTTTTTTGTCATATTTGTTTGTATAAGTATTTTAGAGATAGTTAGTAAAGGAATTTAAAAAATTAACTTTCACCAGCATTGTGAATTTTGGCCCTCCTAAATTTGTAATCGATTCTAAATAATTCTAAATTTACAAGAAAATTTCATTTTGTGGTGGTTCTTGTTTCTTGTGAAGGAAAAATATTGCTTACATATAAATTAAATATTTTATTAAAAATTAAAAAACAAATGCAACACTAGGAATCGCAACCATGATAGTGATAGTTGAATCCTGACACAAAAATGCATCCTTTCATAACTTTTACCTACCCTCAGAGAACAAAATAGTTATTATCGGGATAACTATTAAAATAGTTTAAAAAAATTGTTATTTTTTATACTCGTATTCTCCAAATTAACTATATTAAATAGTCAATTTTAAGTTTTAAAATTGTTATATGTGACTATTTAAATAGTCAATAATGACTATTTAATAATCAATAATGATTATTTAAAAAAGTTATCTCGGTTTTAACTATTAAAATAGTTATTCTGAAGTGAAAACTTCTTTAGTATCGTAGTGATTTGAAACCAGATGAAACGAAAAAGCGACAGGAAAAATCAATTGATTATAACTTTTTTGTTTTAATAGATAGATGGAATTAATACTGTAGATAAGTAATTAAATAAACTATAACAGTGCAAAATTTCAATTAATTTCATATTCAAAATCCTGAAAAGATGTTCTTTTTCTTAACACGTTATATCTTTTGATCTAGAGAATATACAAATTTGATTTAACTGAAATACGCATGCTGATAATATTTCCTTTCATGATGTATCACACATAACGGTACGTGATCTACAAGTTATACAATCTTATATTGAAAAACTTGAAAAGTACATCAAAGCTTCTGTGGAGATCTGTTGCCGATGACCAGCCACCAGTGCAGGAAGTACCATAATCTCAGTTTAAAATTTCAACATAGTTGGCTTTAAAAATTCTTACTTGTTTTGTAGGCATGGTAGAAATATGATTGATGCGTCATATAAAAGGTGAAATAAAAAGCTTTCACATGATATAAAATTTATTATTGGCAGTCATATAAAAAAATGGATTTAAAGGTGATAGAATAAAAAAAGGTAGATTTTTCAATTTTTTTTTTTGCAAGAAAAATGATTTTTGAAGGTTTCACTTCTACTACGTATGAATTGCACACATGATTTTTTTTCTTTGTGTATCATTTTGAAACCGATCTTAGAAACTTTAATGCAAAATACTTCCATCAAAATTGTCAAGTTATCCATCAACAAGAAGCCTTCAACATCGCATTTAAAAAAAAAAACACACAAATGCAAACCTCAAACTCTCTCAATCATCGTTATGTCAAGTTTGGATTTTTAGAGTGTTAAATTGATTTATTCAATTTGCTTCAAGTTATTTTTTTTTTTCCAAATCTTTACGAGTCTTTGATTTAATCTCGAAACCATAATCAATTGCTTTACATTCAGCAAACACAAATATCCTTAACAAAAGGTTATAAAACTCATATTAAAAGATCCAACGCTGCTAACCCGTTTGAAGTGAGATTGATTACTGTGTGTTATTTTTTTTTTCTCAAATAACGCAATCTTTTAGTGCCTTTGATAATTCCAAAGTTGAAGGATAGCTTCAACAAAGAATATTTTTTTTTTTCTTAAACAAAACTCACTCAAGAGCTTAGTTTGCTTATATTGTTGTTTGTTCAACTCTTAAACCGCTACATTTGAACCATTTTGTCTATTGTTATTTTTGTTCTTTCTTCAAATCAACTGTTTTCCAGTTCTATTGTTCAATATTTGGGATCAAAGGCAAATATACGTAGGATTTGAGGATATTCTCTTTATAGGTATTCCTGTATATTGGATTCCACGTAGTTGTTAGATGCTAGAGAGTTGGTTTCCAAGTTCAAAACTTAACCTTTTTTTTTTTGCTTCTTCTTTGAAATTGATTGTTAGCTTTAGACTTTTATTACATCACATTCGAATGAAACTGTTGGATATCAAATTGCGCAAAAAAGTCAACGTCCTTTTTTTTCTGCTGCTGGGATATTGCCATCATAGATTGGATGGCATATTTTTTCTATTTTTTTTTTTTTTTAAACCCTAAGAGAAATCCACATGGCACCTAAGCCACAACCAAATTCAATTAAACTTGTCTGTGCAATCATCTAGAACCTCCTCCCTTTACTCAATGAACCAACAAACTGACAAGGATTGGTGTTCATTCCTCATACTTCGTCCTTAGTCATTTTTTATGTTATGAAAGTCTACTGAATAAGAAAAACTTTCTTTTATAGCTATGGCAGTGTATTATGTTGATTGGATATGTTAAGGTTGTTTCAGTATTTCTTTTAATGTGAAAAGATAACACACGAACAAGTTATATTTAAATTCAAATAAATTCGTCCTGAGAAAAGGTCCTTGGACTCCACTTTAAAATATCTTAACTTACATTCTTAACTCCAAATTATTGAACTCTTTAAAAACTCCTTACAAGACAACTTATTTATTTTATTTACTTTGAACGTAGTAACATAAATACATAAAATCAATAAAATTACATATTCCTTACAGACGAATTCAACTTCTTGTCTGGAACAGCGACATAATCCAAAAATCCTTCTGAGGTTTTATTAGCTCTATAAAAAATTCCAGAAAATCATTAAATAAAATTTCAACTTAATAAAGCTGATTTTGATTGAAAAGTGGTCACAAAAAAATGTTTAAGTGTTTCGGTTGCATTCTTAACATGGTTGCTCATTAAATTGTATGGTTAGAGTGTTTCAAAGTTTATTTTCACTTTTCCTACCAAAACCAATTAATTTTTTTACTGAAAACAAAACAAATTACCTAAAGGACAACAAAATAAATCAATAAACTCTTATCTATAGGTATAATAATATTTCTTGTTCGAAAATATAACCAATCTAACTTGTTTTTTTTTTAGCACGAATACACAAGAGAACCTAAACACAAGAAAAAAAATGTTAAGTATACGCCACAGTGAACCCCTCATCAATATCACAAAAAAGCTGGATTAAGATTTCTCAAGGATGAAAATTAAGTTGTAAAATAAAACATTTGACAGTCAAGCATAATATTGTGGTAATGGGGTCATTTCATTTTTATATTTTGAGTTGGTAGCTAAGGACTTTTTTACAATGTATTTTACAGCCTACTTTGAGTATTAATATAATGTGCTTGCTTAGCTTCAAATTTCATGGATTAAAATAGGTTAACAAGGAGAATTTTGATTCAATTTTTCAAATAAAAAAGGATATGTTTTTATATGTAAGGATGATGATGATGCATTTTTTTTTTTTTGTAAATTTCTTTAAATACAATATCCTTAAACCGTAAAGCTATTTAAAAACTCATATGTATGTACATTCCTAATAAAGAAATTAAAATTTAATTACATTTTCCTCCTTTTATTCAGTTAAATGTTCTCTCACCAGGCAAATGCATGAGTACTTAAAGGATATTTTAATGTAGATGCTTCAAGTCCTATTGCAACAGAAGATGCTTGCTGACAAAGCCCTTGGCAATGCGGTTTCTCCTCTTTTAATTAATACAAGCATCCTTGTTTGTGTCATATATGGTTACCATCATACCTTGTTTAATAAAAACTAAAACGTGTTAGTCTAAATATATATCGTAGCCCAATAAGAATAGACTTTTTTCAAGGAAAACAATTTTTTTTGGATTTCTTATTTTGGGAATTGATTTTTTTTTTCGAAAAAAATAAAATTTTCGAAAACGTCTTATAAATCGATGAACCATGGCAGCTACCGCAAAAAAGTGACACCATTTTCTCCCGTTCCACTCTCGCACTTTTGCAGTGCGGCAAAAATTTAAATTCAAAATTTGAAAAAAACTATTAGGTAAAATATTTTGTTCTTTTTCGTCGGCTACAGGTCTGACCAGTAGCCGACGAAAAAGAACAAAATATTTTAATAAAGAAAGGTCACGAAATAAGGAAGAATTTAAAAAAACTATTAGAGATACAAAAATCTTCTATAGCTTATTTGAAAGATAATAACCTAAATTCCGTCATTTACGACGATTTTACGTGATAACATCGTCAGAAAACAGGTTGTGTGCTTTTGTTTAAAATGAGTCAATTGAAGCGTTTACTTTTTTCAAACAATCATAATTTACAAGAAAAAGCTAAAAAAAAATACCTTTTTTATTTTCTCATTATATTAATTTTTTTATTTTAAAAGCTTACAAAAAAAATTGTGCAATTTAAAAGCCAAGTATTTCTTCTTAAGAGTAAAATCATTTTTAAATTTTTACAATGCGCAAAAAATATAAAAATAATTTATTGAAAACAATCGTTTTCACCAAAAAAAGCAAAAAAAAACATGAATTTTTATCTTCTCACGTCATTAATTCCATTTTTTCCTTAACAAACTATAAAACTTTGTATACCATCCAAAAAGCTTATTGTTTTAGCTCAAAATATATTTATCGATCAGGTCTTTGAGACATCTACAAAAAGATCTAGAATTTTTTGAACTCGATCAAATTTCATTAAAAAAAGCAAAAAAAACATTTATTTTTATGTTCTCAGGCTATGGAATCAATTTTTTTGTTTGACAACCTATACAAATTTTTATACCATGTACCAAGCTTATTATTTCACCTTTCATATGACGTATCAATCTCATTTCAAAGATGCCTACAAGAGAAGTAAGAATTTTTTAAAGTCAACCATGAGATTACGGTACTTCCCATACTGGTGGCTGTTCGGGGGGCAATAGATCTCCACTGGTGTTTTGAGGTTTTTTGCAAGTTTCTTGATTTAACATTGTGTAGCTTGTAGTTAGTCTAACGTTATGTGTGATATACCAAATATCAGGATTCTCATAAAAGTTTAATACAATTTTTATCTGCTCTTGGTCAAAAGTTATAATCTGTTGAATTCTAAAATTTTATTTTACTGTTATCTCAAAATTGTGTTTACGAAAATGATTGAAACCACACATATAGTCGTGATCATGGTCTATCATTACTCCATACACTTTATTCCTGTATCTATTAAAGAAAAAAAGATAAAAATAAAAAACGATTAAAATCGGTTAAAAACGGTAAAAAAACGTGTTTTTTAAAAATTTGTTTCTTCCGTTATTCAGTCAAAGGTCTGACCAGTAGCCGACGAAAAAGAACAAAATATTTTAATAAAGAAAGGTCACGAAATAAGGAAGAATTTAAAAAAACTATTAGAGATACAAAAATCTTCTATAGCTTATTTGAAAGATAATAACCTAAATTCCGTCATTTAATAGGGTAAACAGGGGTAAAACGGAAAGATGAAATTTCTGCTAAAATCTAAACGCGAAGTTGTAGAGAGTTGTTTTTTTCTGCTATAGATAGATGAGACTAATTTAAGAATAACTGCATTTAAGAAAAAATTCAAAAAAAAAATTGAAACTAAGCTATAACGTTTTGTTTGAACGTTGTACACGTGTTGAAGCTATGAAAAAATGATGATTTTGGGTAGGGGAAATTTTTTCTGACAATTCTAAAGGTGCCAGGTGAAAGATGAGGAAAAAAATTAGGCGCCTAATACGAATTTTTTTCCAACACTCTGCGTTTCGAAACATGAATTTTTGCAAAACACCTTGTTTTTTAGGGGTATTTTTGGATAGTTTTTGATTTTTTGAGCGTTCAAAAAATCTCAAACATATAGGACATGTAGGTTTTTGCCTTTTGCATATATGCGCGAAAAATTGGAATCGTTTAGTGAGTTTTGACTGAATAACGGAAGAAACAAATTTTTAAAAAACACGTTTTTTTACCGTTTTTAACCGATTTTAATCGTTTTTTATTTTTATCTTTTTTTCTTTAATAGATACAGGAATAAAGTGTATGGAGTAATGATAGACCATGATCACGACTATATGTGTGGTTTCAATCATTTTCGTAAACACAATTTTGAGATAACAGTAAAATAAAATTTTAGAATTCAACAGATTATAACTTTTGACCAAGAGCAGATAAAAATTGTATTAAACTTTTATGAGAATCCTGATATTTGGTATATCACACATAACGTTAGACTAACTACAAGCTACACAATGTTAAATCAAGAAACTTGCAAAAAACCTCAAAACACCAGTGGAGATCTATTGCCCCCCGAACAGCCACCAGTATGGGAAGTACCGTAATCTCATGGTTGACTTTAAAAAATTCTTACTTCTCTTGTAGGCATCTTTGAAATGAGATTGATACGTCATATGAAAGGTGAAATAATAAGCTTGGTACATGGTATAAAAATTTGTATAGGTTGTCAAACAAAAAAATTGATTCCATAGCCTGAGAACATAAAAATAAATGTTTTTTTTGCTTTTTTTAATGAAATTTGATCGAGTTCAAAAAATTCTAGATCTTTTTGTAGATGTCTCAAAGACCTGATCGATAAATATATTTTGAGCTAAAACAATAAGCTTTTTGGATGGTATACAAAGTTTTATAGTTTGTTAAGGAAAAAATGGAATTAATGACGTGAGAAGATAAAAATTCATGTTTTTTTTGCTTTTTTTGGTGAAAACGATTGTTTTCAATAAATTATTTTTATATTTTTTGCGCATTGTAAAAATTTAAAAATGATTTTACTCTTAAGAAGAAATACTTGGCTTTTAAATTGCACAATTTTTTTTGTAAGCTTTTAAAATAAAAAAATTAATATAATGAGAAAATAAAAAAGGTATTTTTTTTTAGCTTTTTCTTGTAAATTATGATTGTTTGAAAAAAGTAAACGCTTCAATTGACTCATTTTAAACAAAAGCACACAACCTGTTTTCTGACGATGTTATCACGTAAAATCGTCGTCCGTAAACCGGCTTTACAGACAACCCCTTTTTTCTAAAATTTTGGTTTTGGGTGCTGATAAACGCAATACCTACATACATTTAAATGTAAAAGTTGTTGATAAGATAAATATCTACAACTTTTATTTGGATAATTTTTTTATAAAACCCAAGAAAATGTTGATAAAACTGGAAAAACAATTTTTTTTTTTAATTTTTAAAATTAATTTTTGAAATTGTAGGCACTTTTTAGTTTTTCAAGTAGATAAGCTTCAATTTTGTTTAATGGAAAATATTAATTTTTCGAATTTATTATTTTTTTTATATATTTATTTAAAAATATATTTTATTAAAAAAATTTGAGTTATGAAATTTTCAATACAGATTTTTTTTTTTTGAAACTTTTAATTTTCGATTATGTAAAAAAAAAATCTTAGCTACTATAGTATAGAAATACTGTCAAATACGAAGCTTATACTTATTTTTCAATTCACAGTTACTAAAACGATTTAGTCCAGTAATTTTAGGTTTTATCTGCGGAAAAATTCCTACTGGGCTGAATTTTGGTATACAGCTTAATGACGGCTTTGTTATGAAGATGTGAAAAATCGACATTGATATCGTGTCCGCGTTAAGAGTTATAGGGGTCAAAAGGTCACAAAAACTGGTTTTTCACGATTTTCAGCAAAACGGTAAGTCTTATCAAAAAATTTTCAATGCAAGAATTGTAGACCAGATTATTATATATAAAAAGTGTCATGATACTTTTTTTCCTAAGACCCACCGTTTCTTAGGTATAACGATTCAAAAAGTTGAAGTTTAGTTGTAATCGTCATAATCCTATTCCTGAAAAAAAAACTCCTAACTGAAAAGTTCCTGAAATTTCATTATTTTTTTAGCTTGAATTTCGTTCCTCAACTGTTAAGAATATGGGGAAACCAAAAAAAAAATGGAAATTTTCGCCATTTTTCCGATTGAGGCCCTTCTCCCGAAACCATTTCCCTGGGAATTTTTGATTAGAATATGTCTGAAAATATACAGGGTGTGCAATAGAGAATGGACAACCCTAAAACGGCTTATAGCTACACTTATGATTGTTCTAAAAACAGATAGAAAAAAGTTCTATCGCAACCAGTTCATAAAATATGGACTTTTTTTCGTTCAGTGTATTTTAAATTTTATCATCTTATGTTTTCGTTCACTACAACCACGAATGAATGAATTTTATTTATTTCTTTTTTTAATAATTTTCTACAATAATTGGATGAGTACATAAACACTTTGAAAATTTCATAGCTATTGCACATTTTCGTAAAAAAAATTTTGAAATCTGTTTTTTGATGCAAAATGTAAAAAAAGTATTTTATGAAAAATTTTAAACACCTGTGGTATAAAATAAATCTATAGAAACCTAGGTGGCCAACTTTCTTAAAAATATTCTGGTATAAGGAATATTTTTAAGAAAGTTGGCCACCTAGGTTTCTATAGATTTATTTTATACCACAGGTGTTTAAAATTTTTCATAAAATACTTTTTTTACATTTTGCATCAAAAAACAGATTTCAAAATTTTTTTTACGAAAATGTGCAATAGCTATGAAATTTTTAAAGCTTTTATGTACTCATCCAATTATTGTAGAAAATTATTAAAAAAAGAAATAAATAAAATTCATTCATTCGTGGTTGTAGTGAACGAAAACATAAGATGATAAAATTTAAAATACACTGAACGAAAAAAAGTCCATATTTTATGAACTGGTTGCGATAGAACTTTTTTCTATCTGTTTTTAGAACAATCATAAGTGTAGCTATAAGCCGTTTTAGGGTTGTCCATTCTCTATTGCACACCCTGTATATTTTCAGACATATTCTAATCAAAAATTCCCAGGGAAATGGTTTCGGGAGAAGGGCCTCAATCGGAAAAATGGCGAAAATTTCCATTTTTTTTTGGTTTCCCCATATTCTTAACAGTTGAGGAACGAAATTCAAGCTAAAAAAATAATGAAATTTCAGGAACTTTTCAGTTAGGAGTTTTTTTTTCAGGAATAGGATTATGACGATTACAACTAAACTTCAACTTTTTGAATCGTTATACCTAAGAAACGGTGGGTCTTAGGAAAAAAAGTATCATGACACTTTTTATATATAATAATCTGGTCTACAATTCTTGCATTGAAAATTTTTTGATAAGACTTACCGTTTTGCTGAAAGTCGTGAAAAAATAGTTTTTGTGACCTTTTGACCCCTATAACTCTTAACGCGGACACGATATCAATGTCGATTTTTCACATCTTCATAACAAAGCCGTCATTAAGCTGTATACCAAAATGCAGCCCAGTAGGAATTTTTCCGCAGATTGGGCTTAAAAATGACTAAAATGACTGGGCTAATTTTTTATAAATATTTTCGTAGATATTGATTGAATCAATTACGAGTAATTCAAAAATGAAGAAAAAAGCTATGTCTTTTTGAAAAGTATTTTTAGCTTTGGCTCTAATTCAAGATAGAAGCAGACTGACAGGCAGAAAGACCGACAGACAGACAGACAGAAACAGAATTGCTCGAGTTCGATTTTTTTTTCAAAATCAAAACCTTAGCGATCATTACTTACTCCTTCGAGTAGAAATCTCATTCATGGAAACCGTAGCCTAAAACAATGAATTTTTTTATTATTTAATAAGCAATCAAAAAAATAATGTTTTATTTTAATATAATACCTATTCAATTTGAATTAAAGGTTCCTTACCTAACCTCAACCTCAAGTATCTACATAATACAATGTGAGCAATGTGTTAAATTAAATAAAATGTTGACACTTTTTTTATTTCATTTTGATTGCTGCGTGTTGTTAGAAAGACAGTTAAAGTAAAAATAATGGCAATGATGTACATATATCGACATAAGTTAAACGCTTTTTAATAAAGAAATAAAAGATCCACTAATTTTGAAACAATTAGATTGTCTTTTCTTTACTTCCACAAAGAAATAATTTCAATCCCACCATTTCATTATTTTTTAATCTAAAAATTTTATTTTTGATTTATGTAAATGTACCTAAGGGTTTCTTTAAAACTTGAATAAAAAACTAGGAGATGTACAAAATGAGTTCCAAAATTTTTTACTTGCTCTATAGGGAAAGTATTGGTTTCGTGTCGAAAAAAATATTTGAGGTTTTAATCAAAACTAAAGTGGGTCTCGCAATTCCGTCCGTGCGTCTGTACGTCTGTGCGTCTGTGCGGTTGTGCGTCCATCTGTACACATTTCCACAGCCTAAACGGGTGGACGGATTTTCTTCAAATTTGTTACAGATGATTTTTATGGAATTTTTAAAAGTTGGTTTTTTTTGTTTTTTTTTTTATATCTCGCTTAGAAAGTGTACCTCCCATACAAATTTTTCAATTCAAACCAAATAACTCAAAAACGGCTCTAACGATTTTGATTAAAATTTGCAGACGTAATATTCAAAGCGATTGCAACAAAACTGCATTTTTAGTTTTTCTCAAAAAAGTAAAAAAAAGTGTACCTCCCATACAAATTTTTCAAATTATACCAAATAACTCGAAAATGGCTCTAACGATTTTGATTAAACTTTACAAACGCAATATTCAAAGCAATTGCAATAAAACTGCATCTTAATTTTTTTTCTTCAAAAAAAGTTAAATAAAAAACCTTTTATTTTTCATTTAACAAAATTTTTCCCTAAATGTCGGCTCTTCCCCAACATCAACAAAATTTCGTTAATTTTATATAGAGGCAGCTCTTAAAATCTACAAGTAAACTAACATAAAAGTGTTTTAAACTGCAAGAGCAAGTACGTGCGACCCCAGTCGTGCATTTTATTTGAAATAGGATTAGTCGTTTTGAAAAAAATCAGAAGTTTAATGATATTTGAAACAAACCAGAAGATAGATGATGTTTAAAGAATAAAAAATACATTTTCTATAATCTTCATCATACACACGATTTTTTTTCTATTTGTGATACTTTCGATGAATATTCCCCACCCCTTTTCATTCGTTTAAAAGCTTTGTTAAGAGTTTGAGATCTTATTATATAGAAAATTCCCTTAATGTTAGAGGAATTTATGTAATCAAAAGGAATTTATACTCATCTAATTACCTATGCAGATACATATATGATATATGCATGGTAAAACTAATTTAATTTGTTTCAAACCAAAACTTTGTATTGTACATAGAAGATTTTCATTAATTTGAATAAAGTAAACAAAAATGCCATCATAACTTTTGTATTCATTCCTCAATTCATTGAAATTAATTAATGTTCTAAATGAAAACTGACAAAATCGCTTAAGGTTAAATTTCATATTAATCATGTGTACCTTAGAAATAGTAAAAGATTGGCACGTTAAAATGCTTCACATTCAAATCACTCTTCCTACAAAAACGGTAAATCAATTCACATTATGTATGTAATGTACATATGTTTTTATACCTAATAATAAAAAAGAGAGAGAATGCTGGAAATATTAACGAACAAATCAAAAGTGAATAATGCCATACATTTTCTACTTTATTTTTCAATTATTACAGCTTTTTTTTATTATCTTAATATATAAATACAAATGTCCTAAAATTTTTCAAAAAAAGTGGTATGCCAGTTAATCGACATATACCTAACTTTTTTGTACAAATTTTTTGTTAAAATTGGGAACGTCGTTTGAAACAATGCCAGTGGTATTCAAACATTAAATTTTTATACTAAAAATAGGACCTTATTTGTCAAAGTACATCCCAATTAACAATTTACAATTTAGCTTTCATAAGATTCAATGAAAACTATTTTAACCACTTGCCCAAAATATAAGTACCAATTTCCAAAAATGTCTTCTAAATCCATAGAGTAATACATCAAAAGAAAGGCCTCTTTAAACACTATTCATACCTGAAAACCAAAAGTTTCTTGCAAGTCTGGTTGCTGAATTATTTTCAATCGATATATTTTTTTACATTCGGAAGCAGGTATTTTCGGATCAAAGCCTCGAAACTAGTTTTGGTTTACAGATGAGTTCACAATGACCAGGGTTATCTATTAAGGCACAAAAATAACAAATCTCTTTTTTTCAGATTTTCGAGAAAAAATCAAGGTTAACCCCTTGCCAAAAAAAATAGGCATTTTGAAAAATTTCTTCCAAATCCATCGAGTAATACATGAAAAGAAAGGCCTCTTTAAACACTATTCATAATAGAAAACCAAAAGTTTCTCGCACGTCTGGTTGCTGAATTATTTGCAATCGATATATTTTTTTACATTCGGAAGCAGATATTTTCGGATCAAAGCCTCGAAACTAGTTTTGGTTTAAAGATATGAGTTCACCTGCTCTGGTTGCTGAATTATTTGCAATCGATATATTTTTTTACATTCGGAAGCTGATATTTTCGGATCAAAGCCTCGAAACTAGTTTTGGTTTACAGATATGAGTTCACAATGAGCAGGCCTATCTAATAATTCACACAAATAACAAATCTATTTTTTTCAGATTTTCGGGAAAAAATCAAGGTTAACCCCTTGCCAAAAAAATACCGATTTTCAAAAAGGTCTTCCAAATCCATCGAGTAATACATCAAAAGAAAGGCCTCTTTAAACACTATTCATAACAGAAAACCAAAAGTTTCTCGCACGTCTGGTTGCTGAATTATTTGCAATCGATATATTTTTTTACATTCGGAAGCTGATATTTTCGGATCAAAGCCTCGAAACTAGTTTTGGGCCTATCTATTAAGGCACAAAAATAACAAATCTATTTTTTTCAGATTTTCGGGAAAAAATCAAGGTTAACCCCTTGCCAAAAAAAATACCTATTTTCTAAAAGGTCTTCCAAATCCATCGAGTAATACATCAAAAGAAAGGCCTCTTTAAACACTATTCATAACAGAAAACCAAAAGTTTCTCGCACGTCTGGTTGCTGAATTATTTGCAATCGATATATTTTTTACATTCGGAAGCAAATATTTTCGGATCAAAGCCTCGAAACTAGTTTTGGGCCTATCTATTAAGGCACAAAAATAACAAATCTATTTTTTTCAGATTTTCGGGAAAAAATCAAGGTTAACCCCTTGCCAAAAAAATACCGATTTTCTAAAAGGTCTTCCAAATCCATCGAGTAATACATCAAAAGAAAGGCCTCTTTAAACACTATTCATAACAGAAAACCAAAAGTTTCTCGCACGTCTGGTTGCTGACAATCTGGTTGCCGAACAATAAATCAATAGAAAGGCCTCTTTAAACACTTTTCATAACTGAAAACCAAAAGTTTTTTGCACGTCTGGTTGCTGAATTATTTGCAATCGATAAAAAAAATTTATTTTACATTTATATTTTTTTACATTCGGAAGCAGATATTTTCGGATCAAAGCCTCGAAACTAGTTTTGGTTTACAGATATGAGTTCACAATGAGCAGGCGTATCTAATCAGGCACAAAAATAACAAATCTATTTTTTTCAGATTTTCGGGAAAAAATCAAGGTTAACCCCTTGCAATAAAAATACCGATTTTCAAAAAGGTGTTCCAAATCCATCGAGTAATACATCAAAAGAAAGGCCTCTTTAAACACTATTCATAACAGAAAACCAAAAGTTTCTCGCACGTCTGGTTGCTGAATTATTTGCAATCGATATATTTTTTACATTCGGAAGCAAATATTTTCGGATCAAAGCCTCGAAACTAGTTTTGGGCCTATCTATTAAGGCACAAAAATAACAAATCTATTTTTTTCAGATTTTCGGGAAAAAATCAAGGTTTACCCCTTGCCAAAAAAATACCGATTTTCTAAAAGGTCTTCCAAATCCATCGAGTAATACATCAAAAGAAAGGCCTCTTTAAACACTATTCATAACAGAAAACCAAAAGTTTCTCGCACGTCTGGTTGCTGAATTATTTGCAATCGATATATTTTTTACATTCGGAAGCAAATATTTTCGGATCAAAGCGTCGAAACTTTTTTGGTTTACAGATATGAGTTCACAATGAGCAGGCCTATCTATTAAGGCACAAAAATAACAAATCTTTTTTTTTCAGATTTTCGGGAAAAAATCAAGGTTAACCCCTTGCCAAAAAAATACCGATTTTCTAAAAGGTCTTCCAAATCCATCGAGTAATACATCAAAAGAAATGCCTCTTTAAACACTATTCATAACAGAAAACCAAAAGTTTCTCGCACGTCTGGTTGCTGACAATCTGGTTGCCGAACAATAAATCAATAGAAAGGCCTCTTTAAACACTTTTCATAACTGAAAACCAAAAGTTTTTTGCACGTCTGGTTGCTGAATTATTTGCAATCGATAAAAAAAATTTATTTTACATTTATATTTTTTTACATTCGGAAGCAGATATTTTCGGATCAAAGCCTCGAAACTAGTTTTGGTTTACAGATATGAGTTCACAATGAGCAGGCGTATCTAATAAGGCACAAAAATAACAAATCTATTTTTTTCAGATTTTCGGGAAAAAATCAAGGTTAACCCCTTGCCAAAAAAATACCGATTTTCTAAAAGGTCTTCCAAATCCATCGAGTAATACATCAAAAGAAAGGCCTCTTTAAACACTATTCATAACAGAAAACCAAAAGTTTCTCGCACGTCTGGTTGCTGACAATCTGGTTGCCGAACAATAAATCAATAGAAAGGCCTCTTTAAACACTTTTCATAACTGAAAACCAAAAGTTTTTTGCACGTCTGGTTGCTGAATTATTTGCAATCGATAAAAAAAATTTATTTTACATTTATATTTTTTTACATTCGGAAGCAGATATTTTCGGATCAAAGCTTTGAAACTAGTTTTGGTTTACAGATATGAGTTCACAATGAGCAGGCCTATCTAATAATTCACAAAAATAACAAATCTATTTTTTTCAGATTTTCGAGAAAAAATCAAGGTTAACCCCTGCCAAAAAAAATAGGCATTTTGAAAAATGTCTTCCAAATCCATCGAGTAATACATCAATAGAAAGGCCTCTTTAAACACTATTCATAACAGAAAACCAAAAGTTTCTCGCACGTCTGGTTGCTGAATTATTTGCAATCGATATATTTTTTTTACATTCGGAAGCTGGTATTTCCGGATCAAAGCCTCGAAACTAGTTTTGGTTTACAGATATGAGTTCACCTGCTCTGGTTGCTGAATTATTTGCAATCGATATATTTTTTTACATTCGGAAGCTGGTATTTTCGGATCAAAGCCTCGAAACTAGTTTTGGTTTACAGATATGAGTTCACAATGAGCAGGCCTATCTAATAATTCACAAAAATAACAAATCTATTTTTGAAGTTATACTTCTTATGGGAGGGTGGGTATGAAAATTTACTTTTTGACAAGAATGTCAAAAGGATTATGACGCGATCACCCTGGGTAGCAGGGCTGTCGTTTCACCTTTAGAGTAGGCAGTACTTTAGTATTTAAAAATGCAGTACGCCGCAGTACGGTAAACATAAAACACACAACACGTTGCAAGTTACATGTTTCATGTGGCAAGTTGCATGTGGCAAGTCGTATGTGGCAAGTTGCATGTGGCAAGTTGTATGTGGCAAGTTGTGTGTGGCAAGTTGCATGTGGCAAGTTGCGTGTGGCAAGTTGCATGTGATAATTTCCATGTGGCAAGTTGCCAGGGTTGCAAAAAGCTCACATTTCAGCTCAGCTCACAGCTCAGCTCAAATTTGAGCTAGGTACCATAGCTTAGCTCATTTGAGCTGAGCTGAAAGTGAGCTGAGCTGAAAGTGAGCGCCCCAACTTCCAACGCCTATATCTCGGAATTTTGAAAAAAAAATGAAAAAAATTTTTTGATGCCAAAAGGTAACCTACATTTGGGTACAACTCCCATCCCTGTAGGTGCACGCGTTCTCAAACCGGGTGAACTTAAAGGTAAAAAAAAAGTTAAGTCCGATTCTGAAAAAATAGGTATGATGTGGCGGTTTAACATGGAAGATGATTTTTTAAAAATCTGAGAATGTGCAAAGCGTAGGCCCATGACACAAGCTATCATTGGGCATCACTCCCAAAAATTGCTCTCAAGCGGTTTAGCTTCCAGGAGCATTCAAAGATTCGGGGATTTTTCGAAAAAAAATTTTACCCCAACTTTCAAACGCGATTTTCTCGGAATTTTTAAAAAAATCGAAAAACCGGATTATACCACTATCGGCTAGCTGAGAATATAAGCTTTCATATGGCACCACTCCCCTGTCTCTAGATCAAAGCGTTCCAACGCCTATATCGCGGAATTTTTAAGAAAATGAAAATAAAATTTTTTGATGCCAAAAGGTAGCGGGGACTTTAACCTACATTTGGGTACAATTCCCACCCCTGTAGGTCCACGTGCTCTCAAACCGGGAGAACTTAAAAGTAAAAAAAAATAGGCGCGATTCTGAAAAAAAAGGCATGATGTGGTGGTTTAACATGGAAGGCGATTTTTTAAAAATCTGATAATGTGCAAAGCGTAGGCCCATGACACAAGCTATCATTTGGCATCACTCCCAAAAATTGCTCTAAAGCGGTTTAGCTTCCAGGAGCGTTTAAAGATTCGGCGATTTTTCGAAAAAAAAATTTACCCCAACTTTCAAAACCGATTTTCTCGGAATTTTGAAAAAAGTCGAAAAACCGGATTGTACCGGAATTTTTTTTTTATGATAAAAAAAGAAATATTTTACTAAAAAAATAGAAATATATTTACCTACTATCAAAAACACAAAGAGAAAAGATCACGAAAAATTATCTGTCTTATTTATAAAAATATCTATGTGTTAAAATAATTCCATTAATAACTAGAACCAAACATCTTAAGCTATGGTGTTTTATAAAAGTTTAAAATATCTTCATATTTCATTATACTTTCCAAATAAAAATCAATGTATCCTCTCACCCATCACAGCTCAGCTCAGCTCACTTTACCTTAGCTCACCCAACAGCTCAGCTCAACCATCAGCTCAGCTCACTTTCAGCTCAGCTCAAATGAGCTGAGCTATGGTACATATCTCAAAAGTGAGCTAGCTCAAAATTTGAGCTGAGCTGCGAGCTGAGCTCAGCTCACTTTTGAGCTTTGTAGCAACCCTGCAAGTTGCATATTGCTACTACTAGTGCTGAAGCCATATCGCACATTTTATGCGCAATCATTTACTTTCGTTAACCATATATAGTACGTTCTGAACCGCACAACATGAGTAAATTTCACAGATTAAATTGAAAACTACATGGACGCAAGGAGGATGAAAGAATTAATTTATTGTTCACTTGATAAAAATGTACAAAACGAAGTGTGGATTAATTAATTTAATAATAGAAATTAAAAATATCAAATGAAATTCATTTATATATGTATACTGAATGAGAAGTATAACTTCAGTCGAGTGTACATGTGTACACACACTCTTTTTTTTTCATATTTTCGAGAAAAAATCAAGGTTAACCCCTTGCCAAAAAAATAGGCTTTTTGAAAAATTTCTTCCAAATCCATCGAGTAATACATGAAAAGAAAGGCCTCTTTAAACACTATTCATAATAGAAAACCAAAAGTTTCTCGCACGTCTGGTTGCTGAATTATTTGCAATCGATATATTTTTTTACATTCGGAAGCAGGTATTTTCGGATCAAAGCCTCGAAACTAGTTTTGGTTTACAGATGAGTTCACAATGAGCAGGCGTATCTAATAAGGCACAAAAATAACAAATCTATTTTTTTCAGATTTTCGGGAAAAAATCAAGGTTAACCCCTTGCCAAAAAAATACCGATTTTCTAAAAGGTCTTCCAAATCCATCGAGTAATACATCAAAAGAAAGGCCTCTTTAAACACTATTCATAACAGAAAACCAAAAGTTTCTCGCACGTCTGGTTGCTGACAATCTGGTTGCCGAACAATAAATCAATAGAAAGGCCTCTTTAAACACTTTTCATAACTGAAAACCAAAAGTTTTTTGCACGTCTGGTTGCTGAATTATTTGCAATCGATAAAAAAAATTTATTTTACATTTATATTTTTTTACATTCGGAAGCAGATATTTTCGGATCAAAGCTTTGAAACTAGTTTTGGTTTACAGATATGAGTTCACAATGAGCAGGCCTATCTAATAATTCACAAAAATAACAAATCTATTTTTTTCAGATTTTCGAGAAAAAATCAAGGTTAACCCCTGCCAAAAAAAATAGGCATTTTGAAAAATGTCTTCCAAATCCATCGAGTAATACATCAATAGAAAGGCCTCTTTAAACACTATTCATAACAGAAAACCAAAAGTTTCTCGCACGTCTGGTTGCTGAATTATTTGCAATCGATATATTTTTTTTACATTCGGAAGCTGGTATTTCCGGATCAAAGCCTCGAAACTAGTTTTGGTTTACAGATATGAGTTCACCTGCTCTGGTTGCTGAATTATTTGCAATCGATATATTTTTTTACATTCGGAAGCTGGTATTTTCGGATCAAAGCCTCGAAACTAGTTTTGGTTTACAGATATGAGTTCACAATGAGCAGGCCTATCTAATAATTCACAAAAATAACAAATCTATTTTTGAAGTTATACTTCTTATGGGAGGGTGGGTATGAAAATTTACTTTTTGACAAGAATGTCAAAAGGATTATGACGCGATCACCCTGGGTAGCAGGGCTGTCGTTTCACCTTTAGAGTAGGCAGTACTTTAGTATTTAAAAATGCAGTACGCCGCAGTACGGTAAACATAAAACACACAACACGTTGCAAGTTACATGTTTCATGTGGCAAGTTGCATGTGGCAAGTCGTATGTGGCAAGTTGCATGTGGCAAGTTGTATGTGGCAAGTTGTGTGTGGCAAGTTGCATGTGGCAAGTTGCGTGTGGCAAGTTGCATGTGATAATTTCCATGTGGCAAGTTGCCAGGGTTGCAAAAAGCTCACATTTCAGCTCAGCTCACAGCTCAGCTCAAATTTGAGCTAGGTACCATAGCTTAGCTCATTTGAGCTGAGCTGAAAGTGAGCTGAGCTGAAAGTGAGCGCCCCAACTTCCAACGCCTATATCTCGGAATTTTGAAAAAAAAATGAAAAAAATTTTTTGATGCCAAAAGGTAACCTACATTTGGGTACAACTCCCATCCCTGTAGGTGCACGCGTTCTCAAACCGGGTGAACTTAAAGGTAAAAAAAAAGTTAAGTCCGATTCTGAAAAAATAGGTATGATGTGGCGGTTTAACATGGAAGATGATTTTTTAAAAATCTGAGAATGTGCAAAGCGTAGGCCCATGACACAAGCTATCATTGGGCATCACTCCCAAAAATTGCTCTCAAGCGGTTTAGCTTCCAGGAGCATTCAAAGATTCGGGGATTTTTCGAAAAAAAATTTTACCCCAACTTTCAAACGCGATTTTCTCGGAATTTTTAAAAAAATCGAAAAACCGGATTATACCACTATCGGCTAGCTGAGAATATAAGCTTTCATATGGCACCACTCCCCTGTCTCTAGATCAAAGCGTTCCAACGCCTATATCGCGGAATTTTTAAGAAAATGAAAATAAAATTTTTTGATGCCAAAAGGTAGCGGGGACTTTAACCTACATTTGGGTACAATTCCCACCCCTGTAGGTCCACGTGCTCTCAAACCGGGAGAACTTAAAAGTAAAAAAAAATAGGCGCGATTCTGAAAAAAAAGGCATGATGTGGTGGTTTAACATGGAAGGCGATTTTTTAAAAATCTGATAATGTGCAAAGCGTAGGCCCATGACACAAGCTATCATTTGGCATCACTCCCAAAAATTGCTCTAAAGCGGTTTAGCTTCCAGGAGCGTTTAAAGATTCGGCGATTTTTCGAAAAAAAAATTTACCCCAACTTTCAAAACCGATTTTCTCGGAATTTTGAAAAAAGTCGAAAAACCGGATTGTACCGGAATTTTTTTTTTTTATGATAAAAAAAGAAATATTTTACTAAAAAAATAGAAATATATTTACTATCAAAAACACAAAGAGAAAAGATCACGAAAAATTATCTGTCTTATTTATAAAAATATCTATGTGTTAAAATAATTCCATTAATAACTAGAACCAAACATCTTAAGCTATGGTGTTTTATAAAAGTTTAAAATATCTTCATATTTCATTATACTTTCCAAATAAAAATCAATGTATCCTCTCACCCATCACAGCTCAGCTCAGCTCACTTTACCTTAGCTCACCCAACAGCTCAGCTCAACCATCAGCTCAGCTCACTTTCAGCTCAGCTCAAATGAGCTGAGCTATGGTACATATCTCAAAAGTGAGCTAGCTCAAAATTTGAGCTGAGCTGCGAGCTGAGCTCAGCTCACTTTTGAGCTTTGTAGCAACCCTGCAAGTTGCATATTGCTACTACTAGTGCTGAAGCCATATCGCACATTTTATGCGCAATCATTTACTTTCGTTAACCATATATAGTACGTTCTGAACCGCACAACATGAGTAAATTTCACAGATTAAATTGAAAACTACATGGACGCAAGGAGGATGAAAGAATTAATTTATTGTTCACTTGATAAAAATGTACAAAACGAAGTGTGGATTAATTAATTTAATAATAGAAATTAAAAATATCAAATGAAATTCATTTATATATGTATACTGAATGAGAAGTATAACTTCAGTCGAGTGTACATGTGTACACACACTCTTTTTTTTCATATTTTCGAGAAAAAATCAAGGTTAACCCCTTGCCAAAAAAATAGGCTTTTTGAAAAATTTCTTCCAAATCCATCGAGTAATACATGAAAAGAAAGGCCTCTTTAAACACTATTCATAATAGAAAACCAAAAGTTTCTCGCACGTCTGGTTGCTGAATTATTTGCAATCGATATATTTTTTTACATTCGGAAGCAGGTATTTTCGGATCAAAGCCTCGAAACTAGTTTTGGTTTACAGATGAGTTCACAATGACCAGGGTTATCTATTAAGGCACAAAAATAACAAATCTCTTTTTTTCAGATTTTCGAGAAAAAATCAAGGTTAACCCCTTGCCAAAAAAATAGGCTTTTTGAAAAATTTCTTCCAAATCCATCGAGTAATACATGAAAAGAAAGGCCTCTTTAAACACTATTCATAATAGAAAACCAAAAGTTTCTCGCACGTCTGGTTGCTGAATTATTTGCAATCGATATATTTTTTTACATTCGGAAGCAGGTATTTTCGGATCAAAGCCTCGAAACTAGTTTTGGTTTACAGATGAGTTCACAATGACCAGGGTTATCTATTAAGGCACAAAAATAACAAATCTCTTTTTTTCAGATTTTCGAGAAAAAATCAAGGTTAACCCCTTGCCAAAAAAAATAGGCATTTTGAAAAATTTCTTCCAAATCCATCGAGTAATACATGAAAAGAAAGGCCTCTTTAAACACTATTCATAATAGAAAACCAAAAGTTTCTCGCACGTCTGGTTGCTGAATTATTTGCAATCGAACTTTTTTTTTCTTACATTCGGCTTACAATAAGCAGACCTATCCAGTTAGGTAACAAAATTACAAATAGACAGACAGAATTGCCAGACACACTTTTTTCGCATTGGTGTGATACCTGAAATTACACAAAATCTAGGTCTCTAATAAGAATAAGACTACAAAAACTATTACCATGTATTTAGGTATATGTTTGAAAACATCAAAACAATCTAAACCGTATCAGTTACAGTGACTGTAAAACAAAACCAACCCTAAGGATAGACTGTTAACAAAAAAGCACTTTATAAATGTGACAAAAACACTTCAACTTTGTGAAAGTATTTTGTGTACAAGATATTGTTCATATATGTCACTTATTTTTCTATACTCTCAATAGACCTACCTTATACTTTCCATCAGGTGACTGGCACATTGTTTCATCCAACACACTTACTCACTGAAGAGAACCCATCTTCATTGTGGTTATTTACTTAATTTATAATAAATATCTAACAATACCATAAAACGGCAAAACACAAAAGACCCAAAACAACCAGCCGACAAACAAAACCAAAAACAAAAAGAAATCAAAGGAATGAAAGAATTATGTTTCAGCTATTTGGGTCACAGACACACAGAATAGGTATTGGTTCGCATTTGAAAACTCAACCCTCACAATTTTACCTCAATATCCTTTTGATCCTCTTCAAAAGCCCCATGGGATAGTTGAACAGTTTTCGATGTCATGCTGGTATATACTAAGTTGCTTTTTATCTGTCAATGAGAAAAGGTATCACGTAGTGCTTTGTGAGGGTTTTGGATAATCCTTCATTTAAATTTTACCTTATTGTGTGTATGAACATAATATTGAAATAGCCAAAAACTTTTGTTTTAGATATGTGACATTTTCAAATGGTTAACAAGAAATTGCAATAAAGAACTTGAAATGTTAAAATTAAGTTTGAAAACATCAAAACTAAGTTTTGATACATCATCATTAGATCATTTGCATATTTTGCATATTTAAAAAAAAAAAAACCTTGGACAGTTTTGAGTTATAAAAGTTTTCGTCAGAGTCCAACGGCAGAGATGCATTTCTGCATGAAAATGATAATACATTTTTGTCAAAAGCTAGTACCCCTGAAATATCCAGGTGGTCGAAGCTGAATTTGAACCCAGAACCCGAGTAAAAATGGAATTCATCCGCACTATATCGCTGCACCACTTTTTTACCGCCGCACTACCGCTGCAGCACGTCCGCACCATGGTAAAACATTTCTAAATCACCGCACCACCACGTTGCACCATGGCACCAAGACCGCACCATTTCATTTGGAAAAAAATTAAAAAATATGAATAAAATTCGCTGCACCAAGTCCGCACCATTTCACTATGAATGAAAACATCGGTGCACCACCGCAGCACCACGTCTACACCATGATCAAAAATTCTGTTCTCGTACTTATACAAATGTTTAAGTCAACAAACAGGTCATAATTGGAAGGGCCCAGGTCTAATGGATAAACTTGGTGTCCGATTTAAAGTGAAAACTTAATTGTTTAAGAATTTGTTTTTGTAATCCGAAACTCAGCTGTTTGGTGGACAATCACGCTGCGTCAGGCTGTGTTTTTGCTGTAGTTGGGCGAAAAAGTAATTTTTTTAACGTGGTGCTGTGGCGCGAGACGTTTCAGCGGTGGTTCGGTGCTCAAACCGTGAAGCTGTTTTTTTAGCGGTGGGCCAACAAAAACCGATTTTTATTTGAGTTTAGAAAAGTAGTGTTTTGAACCATTGAAATATGCAAAGGCGTGTTGCCGTTCAAGAAAATCATCTTGAAGTTTTGATTTTATTTTTGGTTTCGATGACAAATTGAACGTTTATGCTTAAGTTCTAAAACGTTTTACACGAATTATTGGCTTTTTGGGACCAATTACAGATTTTAATATTTCTTCGAAAAAAAAACACCCTTTCACCAAAATTTTTTTATGGAGACTCTTTATTCTTGCTTTCTATCCCAAAATCAACGTTTTTACCAAATTTCATTAGGGTGGCCCATCATTTTTGTTTTCTCTCAAAAAAACACCCTTTCAACCATGATATTCTTATAGACACTTAAGATTCTTTAGACTCTCAAATTTAACATAATTTCTGTTTTTCAATAGGGTACGACTATTTTTACTTACTTCTTTCACTACAACACCTAAAAAAACACCATTTCACATGAAAAAAATATATACATAGACTTATTTTATTCGTAATTCCCATGGGAAAGACAAAATTTTTGTTAAATTTCTTAAGCGTACCTTTTATACCATTGATTTTATCGGACCTATCGCGGATTTTGCTTATTTCCCAAAAAAACACCCTTTCACTTAAAATATTTGTATAGACTGCTTAGATTCGTGGTTATTGTTATAAATTTAGCATTCATACCAATTTGCATTGCTGTATTATTTGTTCCCCAGTTTCTTTAAAAAAAAACACCCTTTAACTTAAAATAATTTTTTTAGCCTCTGTAGATTGTTAATTCTTATAACAAACAAAAGTTTTTCACCAAGTTTGAAAAATTAATAAAATTTATGTCAGCTATGTCAAAAAACACCCTTTCACTAAAAATGTTTTTAAGAAGTTTATGAATCCTTTGTCATTGCCTTATGTAAACTCTTCATTACAAATTTCATATTTTACACATGGGTTTTTATTACATTTTACCCGTTGAATTGAAAAAAACAAGCACCCTTCTTTTTATTCGACAATAACTTTTCTTTGAGCAATCGTATTGACTTTATTTGTATGTCATATGATAATATTGCACAGACAATTTTGTCCACTTTATTTTTGACCTTCACACCCTTCCACCCAACTTTTTTGATTCTTAGTTCTTCTCACAAAAGCAAACCAAGTTTCATGAGTGTAACAACTTTTTTTTTGTTGATTTCCACTATTTATTCACCGTTAATTCAGCTTAAATTAGTAATTTCTTAAATGTTTATAAAATTTTGAGAGGTAACCGATTCAAATTAATGTTACATACAGTCCCAGTCATGATGACTTAAAATTAACTGAAGAAAATTATCGTCGGCCAGCATCTATTGGTGCCTTTGCAGACAAAAAGTGCATTAAAAGTACTATTTTTCTGAAATAAGTAAAAGTAGCCACTTAAAATTTATTTGAATACTGACTCTGCCCTCTTCTAAATTGAAAAGATATTATCATGACATGACACTTGCCTCAATAAAAGACTGCAGAATTTGTGTACTTCGTACTCACAATTTAAAGATCATTCCAAATATACCAATATTATCTTCTCCTATCCAAAAATTCATTGAAATTCGAAAAATCATAACCCTAGTATCAATCTTCTACTGTTGAAAAATTTACTGTACCTGCAATATTTTAAAATATTTATGCTGAATTTCGAACTAAAATTGTGAAGGGAACAACATAATAATCTTCTATCGATATGGGTCACTGTGGTGTATGCGTGATATTTTGTCAGACATGATTTATCCGCATCCAAACACCTGACATTCGATCCCGAAAACTCGTTCTTTTTGATAAGTCTGACCCTATTGCCATTGACTCCCTGATTGATTATTCATGACAGTTTTTTTAACTGTGCCCAAACACTTAGCAGACGGAGCACAAAACTCAAAAATTATTTTCATTTTGTTCTGTGCAAGATTAATGTCCTTTTTTATGTAAAAACTTAAACAAAACCTTAAGCAACAACTACAGAGCACCAAACACTCTTAAAGGTTCTTAAAAAAAAAGAAAACATATTATGTTAATCACTTTTTAAACATTTGTTTTAAAGACATGACAATGTGTACGAATAAGACAAAACAAATAGTTTCTCGTTTTTTTTTATAACAACAATAAGGTTTAAGATTCGAAATATGCATCAACCTTTTTACAAATTTAGAAATAAAAATTCAATTTAGACATCGCATTAACTTTGAAATTCCTTGTCCTGTAGCGATCTTTTAATAATTTAATTTAGATTCCTCTTCGTTTCATACTTGGCTCGCACTGCCCGGACCGAAATGGTGTGTGTTTTTTTATGTACTTGGAGCAGGAGATTGTGTCCGATTCGCTTTTCTTATTTTCAAGCATAAAATATGATAAAGAGAATCCAATTTTCTTTTGTGAACAACATTTACTTAATCCCTTTTTTTCAGGGTCGACATCCTTTTTTTGGTTGATTTTCGTTTTTCAAAGGGTATAACGTTATTTATTAGATATACAAGCTTCGGACGAAAATGACCAACAAACCCTTTTTTAGCACGAATGGTTGATTATTATTATTATTATTTTTTTTTTTTTTTTGAAATATTCTGTTTTTTTTTTTGCTGTAAAGACTTTTCTTTTGGCCTGATGCCAGAAAAAGAAGTTATTTCAAAGATGGAGAGAGAAAGGTTAGTTTTCTTTTTGTTTAGCAGAAAAAGGTTCTTTAAGTAGTTTATTTTATTTTTTTAATTTGAATTTTTTTTACTCAAGTGTTTCACTTATTTTAAATTGACTAAGGACTATTGTCACTTTTGAAAGATTATTACAACTTGGCACAGAAGAAAAATAAATAACTGCACAACATACATAAATGAATACCTATGTACTTATGTCGTGTGCAATATCGCTGTACGAGTAGGGTTAAAAGCCGGAATGCATCTTTATTAGTGAAATCAAGACAGTTCCAGAATCAGAATTCATATAGCCCTATCGAGAAAATATTACATATAATGGCGTTTTTCTTTTTACCCATGCGCAGATTACGTTCCTGTAAAAAAAAATTTCTATGTTTTTTTTAGCCCGGAAATATCCGAGCAACAATTTTTATATAATCAAACAATTAATTAGAATTAAAAAAAAAATTGAAAATACGAAAAAAAAATTTGTATGTGTATGTTTATTTAACATTTACTATCTTGAAAAAATTGAGGATATTGCTGAATATTTATGTTACTGGGAACCACAAGTCACTTGGTACATTAAGTAAAATACGCATCAAACGTGCCAATCAAATAAATAAATAAAAACAAAAAAGGATGTACATATTACAAGTTGAAATACTTTATTTATAGGTAAGCAAAAACTAAATGACGCGGCCGGCCGGCAATTTCAGATGCCCCACGTGGGGCATTTCCAGATGAACCACGTGGGTCATTTTCAGATGCCCCACGTGGGTCATTTTCAGATGCCCAACGTGGGTCATTTTCAGATGCCCCACGTGGGGCATTTTCAGATGCCCCACGTGGGGCATTTCCAGATGCCCCACGTGGGTCATTTTCAGATGCCCCACGTGGGGCATTTTCAGATGCCCCACGTGGGGCATTTCCAGATGAACCACGTGGGTCATTTTCAGATGCCCCACGTGGGTCATTTTCAGATGCCCCACGTGGGTCATTTTCAGATGCCCCACGTGGGTCATTTTCAGATGCCCAACGTAGGGCATTTCCAGATGCCCTACGTGGGTCATTTTCAGATGCCCCACGTGGGGCATTTTCAGATGCCCCACGTGGGGCATTTCCAGATGCCCCACGTGGGTCATTTTCAGATGCCCCACGTGGGTCATTTTCAGATGCCCCACGTGGGTCATTTTCAGATGCCCCACGTGGGTCATTTTCAAATGCAACACGTGGGGCATTTTCAGATGCCCCACGTGGGGCATTTCCAGATGCCCCACGTGGGTCTTTTTCAGATGCCAAACGTGGGTCATTTTCAGATGCCCCACGTGGGGCATTTTCAGATGCCCCACGTGGGGGGAACCCGTCAAAAGTGTGAAAACAAAAAGTATTCACGACTTTTAGTATTAGGTAGGAAAGTATGAACAGATAAAAGTATTCAAGGAAAAAAGTATGCGCGACAAAAGTTCGAAAAATGGAAAACTATTATTTTGACTGGGTTTTGATCTGGCAATAGTTACAAAGAAAAATGAGAATTTGCGAAAACAAATGTGGCGATGGACAGTTCTGATTGGTCAAGAAAGAATAAATAGACGAATTTATTGTTAGATAGGGCTGGGGTCTCAGAAAAAAGAGAGTACCTATACAGAAATATTTATTCATATAAGGATAGGATAGGAGGTCAAAATTTAATTTTCAGTCTCGCAGGTCGCAGCTGCGATGAGCGAGGCAAGGTTAAGAGTGAGAATAAATAGACGAATTTATTGTTAGATAGGGCTGGGGTCAGCGATGCCAACTGAGGCATAATTATGCCTTTTAGGCATAATTTTATTAGCTAAGGCATTGAGGCTTATTTTTTGCCAAAAAGGCATAATTTTTTTCTTTCTACTCTTGATTTATATTTTAAAACTTTCTTATAATTTTTTAAATACTTTGTTAAAAAGAGTAAAAACTTATATTTTCTATATCTTTTAAATAAAGGTTGTTCGAAATTTTATATACAGAATTTGTTTTTAACATTTAACTATTGGTAGTGTTTATAGACCGAGAGCCGACAGCATATTTTGGCAGTTTTGATATAACCGAAATTCGAGTGTGCACATATCTAGATATGCACCACAGTATATCAACGGAACAAGTCTGGCAGTGATCTTTTTCAGCTTTCCCTTGCCAGACGCATCCAAAGTGCAGCAAAAAATCAATTTTTGGCGTTTTGGTATAACCGAATAAATGATACACCAAAAAATCATAAAAAATCCCCTGATTTCGAATCTGTGGGTACCGCAAGTTTCTTTTTCAGCTTTCCCCCCGCCAGACCGCTTTAAAGCATTTTTAAGTGCATTTTTCTAATGAAAAACCTAATTACTTATTTTCTGTTAGGTATAACCGTATGATGGTAACAAATTAATATTCTATGTCTATTCTAGGTCTATAGAAAATATAATTTTTAGCCAGCTATTTTTCAGCCTTCCCTCTGCCAGACGCATCCAAAGTGCAGTCAAAAATCAACTTTTGGCGTTTTTCTAGGTATTACCCCAAAAAATGATACACCAAAAAATCATAAAAAATCCCCTGATTTCAAAAATGTGGGTACCAGAAGTTTTTTTTAGCTTTCGCCCCGCCAGACCGCTTTGAAGCATTTTGAAATGCATTTTTCTAATTAAAAACCTAATAGCTTATTTTCTGTTGGGTATAACCGTATGATGGTAACAAATTAAAATTCTCTGCCTTTTCCTGATTTAGAAAATGTAAGTTTAAGCCAGTTTTGTTTCAGCCTACCCTCTGCCAGACGCCCTAAGAGGTATCTCAATAGTACGGGAAAGTTAGATTTTACTATATGGGGCATGGGGGTCTGGCAAAAAATCCGAAATGCATTTTGACTTTAGGGCTCGAAAGGCATAAAGACACGAGTAGTAAACCAAATTTTTTTCAATCGCACTAAGAGTCATTTGGCCGCCATTTTTTTTTAATACAAATTTTAGTTTTTCACATAACTCGCGTAATTTTGAACCTACGAAAAAAACAATGTATGACAAACTTGAAATAATTTAATTTTCTACAATATATGTTAAATAACATTTTTCGATTATCCCTTTGGTTTAAAAGTTAGGGTGTTTTTTTTTTAAACACGTCAAAAAGTGATTTTCTTATTTTTGTCATATCTCTTTTACTTGAGCGTTTTTAAAAAAATTTCTTCGTTGTAAAAGTTGTAGATCTTTTAATTACCTTCATTTTTTACAATATTGGTTTTTCGATTTGACAGACCGTTTTCGATCTGTAGGCAAAAAACTTCAAAAAATTGCAATTTTTTGTATAGGGACAAACAAAATGATTCTTGGTGCGGTTGTACAAAATGTGGTTTTAGACTCTTTCGATCCCTGGGTTTATGCTCTTTTAATCCCTGAAGACAAAATGCATTTCGGATTTTTTCCCATATAGCAAAATCTAACTTTCCCGTACTATTGAGATACCTTTTAGGGCGTCTGGCAGAGGGTAGGCTGAAACAAAACTGGCTTAAACTTACATTTTCTAAATCAGGAAAAGACAGAGAAAGTTAATATTTGGCCATCATATGGTTACTCTAAACAAAAAAATATTATTTCAATTTTATAAGAAAAACACAGAAACTAGGTGTTTTTTCTATGGAAAAACCTGTTTGGAAAACCTTTAAGGGCGTCTGGCAGAGGGAAGGCTGAAAAATAGCTGGCTTAAACTTGTATTTTCTAAACCAGGAATAGACATTTTTTATTAGGTTTTTTATTAGAAAAATGCACTTAAAAATGCTTTAAAGCGGTCTGGCGGGGGGAAAGCTGAAAAAGAAACTTGCGGTACCCACATTTTTGAAATCAGGGGATTTTTTATGATTTTTTGGTGTATCATTTATTGGGGTAATACCTAGAAAAACGCCAAAAGCTGATTTTTGACTGCACTTTGGATGCGTCTGGCAGAGGGAAGGCTGAAAAATAGCTGGCTAAAAATTATATTTTCTAGACCTGGAATAGACATAGAATATTAATTTGTTACCATCATACGGTTATACCTAACAGAAAATAAGCTATTAGGTTTTTCATTAGAAAAATGCACTTAAAAATGCTTTAAAGCGGTCTGGCGGGGGGAAAGCTGAAAAAGAAACTTGCGGTACCCACAGATTCGAAATCAGGGGATTTTTTATGATTTTTTGGTGTATCATTTATTCGGTTATACCAAAACGCCAAAAATTGATTTTTTGCTGCACTTTGGATGCGTCTGGCAAGGGAAAGCTGAAAAAGATCACTGCCAGACTTGTTCCGTTGATATACTGTGGTGCATATCTAGATATGTGCACACACCTGAATTTCGGTTATATCAAAACTGCCAAAATATGCTGCCGGATCTTAGACTATTAATTTTTCGAAGAATTTTGTTCACACAATCACTTTTACTAGAAAAGAATCTAATTTTGTTGCTGTAAGAAGGTCTAAAACGCTTGCAAATAGGCTAATATTTTTTATTGGTGAAAAAAAATTGACCGCTTATTTCTTCCAATTATATTAAGCAACGTCTTGAAATATTCCTTTCGAAGAAAAAAAGTTTCCGTTACGTGACAAATAAGCTGCCTTTTCAATCGTCAGTTAGACTATCAGAAGAATAAATTTCAATATAAAAAAATTTATTCCTAGGAATAATCTCTATCTGAGGTTTATCTGAATATTGAAAAATTGGCCCTTAATGTATAAATTGATTAAATAAACATTACGTTTTGTGTACTTGTGTACTTTTTGTATATAATTTTTAAGCATAAACTAAGAAATTTAAATTGAGGCATAATTTATTTGAAAAGGCATAATTTTTTTTCAAGTGAGGCATAATTTTGACTGAACGGGTTGGCAACGCTGGCTGGGGTCTCAGAAAAAAAGAGAGTATAGTATACAGAAATATTTATTCATAAGGATAGGAGGTCTAAATTTAATTTTCAGTCTCGCAGCTGCGATGAGCGAGGAAAGGTTAAGAGTGCGCTCGATTATTTTTTTATCCGTAACACGGTTTTGTTTTTTTGCTAAAAATGATTATTTGTTTTTTTTTTTTTGTGACTGGATAAGGATATTCAAATGGAAGAAATAATTTTCTTGAAACTTAAGGAAAAAAAAAAAAAAAACTGAGATTTTATTGCTCCAAAGTATTTATCTCAACTCATTTTTAGTGGGGGAAAAATGGTTAAAGTTGATGGATTTAAATACTGTGTTTCATTCGTACAGAATATCCTTTATAAGATATTTTCGTGAAATTTCAACTCAGATAAAGTTTGAATTTAATGTGTGCATAAGACATTTTTTATTTATGATGGTTTTGATTAATTCAAGGTTAATCGTTCGAACAAAATTAGTTCGAAATATTTTTTTCGTAATTTTTCTTCAAAGTCTTGATTTTGAAAATTATTTTTTCATTAACTATTTTATAAAACAGGTTTAATTAAAAATAAAATAATCGTTAAAAATAAAATAATCGTTGGTTTTAAACAATTTTTTTTTTCAAAAGTTAAATATTTTTTAGAAAATTGCCCTGGTCCCCTGAAATCCCCTATACTATACGATTTTCTTCCTGCTTTGACCCAGCTTACATATTCCTTGGAAATCATTCGTATTGAAGTAAAAAAATAAAATATATGTTATAAAAGTACCAAAATAAATTGTTACCTTTTGTTGTAGAACCATTGCAGCACCTTTATGTAAACGAAATCTGCAAAATGAGCACATCAAATTGTTGGAAATTAAATGATCTTTAAAAATTGTCATAAGAATTTTTTCAATAAAAGTTGTAGAAAAAAAGTTGTGGACCTTCAAAGTATTTTTGCTTGAAAATGTACATCTATTTTCAAGTACAACTTTCTTATTTCCAATTTAACAGAAAAAAGTACCTTAATCAAAATTGTAGAGAACTAAATTATCTACAAAAACCATCTTAAACATTTTTTTTTGGGACAAACGGTTCGCAAGATATTATTAAAAAACAGTTTAAACGGGGTTTTCAACCCCGAAAACTAGATTGTATACTCCAATTAACCTACTCTACACATCAAAACAAAAAAATCTTGTCCTACCTAAAATGCAAGGTTCGGTCAAAATTTTGCAACATTTCAAAGGACTAATAATCTCGCGCACTCCAACACTCCGCACTCGCTCATCGCAGCTGCGAGACTGAAAATTAAATTTAGACCTCCTATCCTTATGAATAAATATTTCTGTATACTCCCTTTTTTTCTGAGACCCCAGCCCTATCTAACAATAAATTCGTCTATTTATTCTCACTCTTACAAAACCCAGTCAAAATAATAATTTTCCATTTTTCGAACTTTTTTCCTTGAATACTTTTATCTGTTCATACTTTCCTACCTAATACTAAAAGTCGAGAATACTTTTTGTTTTCACACTTTTGTTACGGATAAAAAAAATAATCGAGCGCACTCTTAACCCTGCCTCACTCATCGCAGCTGCGAGACTGAAAATTAAATTTAGACCTCCTATCCTTATGAATAAATATTTCTGTATACTATACTCTCTTTTTTTCTGAGACCCCAGCCCTATCTAACAATAAATTCGTCTATTTATTCTTTCTTGACCAATCAGAATTGTCCATCGCCACATTTGTTTTCGCAAATTCTCATTTCTCTTTGTAACTATTGCCAGATCAAAACCCAGTCAAAATAATAGTTTTCCATTTTTCGAACTTTTGTCGAGCATACTTTTTTCCTTGAATACTTTTATCTGTTCATACTTTCCTACCTAATACTAAAAGTCGTGAATACTTTTTGTTTTCACACTTTTGTTACGGATTCCCCACTTGGGTCATTTTCAGATGCCCCACGTGGGTCATTTTCAGATGCCCCACGTGGGGCATTTCCAGATGCAACACGTGGGGCATTTTCAGATGCCCCACGTGGGTCATTTTCAGATGCCCCACGTGGGGCATTTCCAGATGCCCCACGGGGGGCATTTCCAGATGCCCCACGTGGGGCATTTCCAGATGCCCCACGTGGGTCATTTTCAGATGCCCCACGTGGGTCATTTTCAGATGCCCCAGGTGGGTCATTTTCAGATGCCCCACGTGGGTCATTTTCAGATGCCCCACGTGGGTCATTTTCAGATGCCCCACGTGGGTCATTTTCAGATGCCCCACGTGGGGCATTTCCAGATGCCCCACGTAAGGCATTTCCAGATGCCCCACGTGGGGCATTTCCAGATGCCCCAAGTGGGTCATTTTCAGATGCCCCACTTGTGTCATTTTCAGATGCCCCACGTGGGGCATTTCCAGATGCCCCACGTGGGTCATTTTCAGATGCCCCACGTGGGGCATTTTCAGATGCCCCACGTGGGGCATTTCCAGATGCCCCACGTGGGTCATTTTCAGATGCCACACGTGGGTCATTTTCAGATGCCCCACGTGGCGCATTTTCAGATGCCCCACGTGGGGCATTTCCAGATGCCCCACGTGGGTCATTTTCAGATGCCCCACGTGGGGCATTTCAGATGTCCCACGTGGCGCATTTTCAGATGCCCCACGTGGGGCATTTCCAGATGCCCCACGTAAGGCATTTCCAGATGCCCCACGTGGGGCATTTCCAGATGCCCCAAGTGGGTCATTTTCAGATGCCCCACTTGTGTCATTTTCAGATGCCCCACGTGGGGCATTTACAGATGCCCCACGTGGGTCATTTTCAGATGCCCCACGTGGGGCATTTTCAGATGCCCCACGTGGGGCATTTCCAGATGCCCCACGTGGGTCATTTTCAGATGCCACACGTGGTCATTTTCAGATGCCCCACGTGGCGCATTTTCAGATGCCCCACGTGGGGCATTTCCAGATGCCCCACGTAAGGCATTTCCAGATGCCCCACGTGGGGCATTTCCAGATGCCCCAAGTGGGTCATTTTCAGATGCCCCACTTGTGTCATTTTCAGATGCCCCACGTGGGGCATTTACAGATGCCCCACGTGGGTCATTTTCAGATGCCCCACGTGGGGCATTTTCAGATGCCCCACGTGGGGCATTTCCAGATGCCCCACGTGGGTCATTTTCAGATGCCACACGTGGGTCATTTTCAGATGCCCCACGTGGGTCATTTTCAGATGCCCCACGTGGCGCATTTTCAGATGCCCCACGTGGGGCATTTCCAGATGCCCCACGTGGGTCATTTTCAGATCCCCACGTGGGTCATTTTCAGATGCCCCACGTGGGGCATTTCCAGATGCCCCACGTGGGTCATTTTCAGATGCCCCACGTGGGGCATTTTCAGATGCCCCACGTGGGTCATTTTCAGATGCCCCACGTGGGTCATTTTCAGATGCCCCACGTGGCGCATTTTCAGATGCCCCACGTGGGTCATTTTCAGATGCCCCACGTGGGGCATTTTCAGATGCCCCACGTGGGGCATTTCCAGATGCCCCACGTGGGGCATTTCCAGATGCTCCACGTGGGTCATTTTCAGATGCCCCACTTGGGGCATTTCCAGATGCCCCACAAGGGGCATTTTCAGATGCCCCACAAGGGGCATTTTTAGATGCCCCACGTGGGTCATTTTCAGATGCCCCACGGGGGGCATTTCCAGATGCCCCACGTGGGTCATTTTCAGATGCCCCACGTGGGGCATTTTCAGATGCCCCACGTGGGGCATTTCCAGATGCCCCACGTGGGTCATTTTCAGATGCCACACGTGGGTCATTTTCAGATGCCCCACGTGGCGCATTTTCAGATGCCCCACGTGGGGCATTTCCAGATGCCCCACGTGGGTCATTTTCAGATGCCCCACGTGGGTCATTTTCAGATGCCCCACGTGGGTCATTTTCAGATGCCCCACGTGGGGCATTTTCAGATGACCCACGTGGGGCATTTTCAGATGCCCCACGTGGGTCATTTTCAGATGCCCCACGTGGGGCATTTCCAGATGCCCCACGTGGGTCATTTTCAGATGCCCCACGTGGGGCATTTTCAGATGCCCCACGTGGGTCATTTTCAGATGCCCCACGTGGGTCATTTTCAGATGCCCCACGTGGGGCATTTTCAGATGCCCCACGTGGGGCATTTTCAGATGCCCCACGTGGGTCATTTTCAGATGCCCCACGTGGGGCATTTCCAGATGCCCCACGTGGGTCATTTTCAGATGCCCCACGTGGGGCATTTTCAGATGCCCCACGTGGGTCATTTTCAGATGCCCCACGTGGGTCATTTTCAGATGCCCCACGTGGGGCATTTTCAGATGCCCCACGTGGGGCATTTTCAGATGCCCCACGTGGGTCATTTTCAGATGCCCCACGTGGGGCATTTCCAGATGCCCCACGTGGGTCATTTTCAGATGCCCCACGTGGGGCATTTTCAGATGCCCCACGTGGGTCATTTTCAGATGCCCCACGTGGGTCATTTTCAGATGCCCCACGTGGGGCATTTTCAGATGCCCCACGGGGGGCATTTCCAGATGCCCCACGTGGGTCATTTTCAGATGCCCCACGTGGGGCATTTTCAGATGCCCCACGTGGGGCATTTCCAGATGCCCCACGTGGGTCATTTTCAGATGCCCCACGTGGGGCATTTTCAGATGCCCCACGTGGGTCATTTTCAGATGCCCCACGTGGGTCATTTTCAGATGCCCCACGTGGGGCATTTTCAGATGCCCCACGTGGGGCATTTTCAGATGCCCCACGTGGGTCATTTTCAGATGCCCCACGTGGGGCATTTCCAGATGCCCCACGTGGGTCATTTTCAGATGCCCCACGTGGGGCATTTTCAGATGCCCCACGTGGGTCATTTTCAGATGCCCCACGTGGGTCATTTTCAGATGCCCCACGTGGGGCATTTTCAGATGCCCCACGTGGGGCATTTTCAGATGCCCCACGTGGGTCATTTTCAGATGCCCCACGTGGGGCATTTCCAGATGCCCCACGTGGGTCATTTTCAGATGCCCCACGTGGGGCATTTTCAGATGCCCCACGTGGGTCATTTTCAGATGCCCCACGTGGGTCATTTTCAGATGCCCCACGTGGGGCATTTTCAGATGCCCCACGGGGGGCATTTCCAGATGCCCCACGTGGGTCATTTTCAGATGCCCCACGTGGGTCATTTTCAGATGCCCCACGTGGGGCATTTCCAGATGCCCCACGTGGGTCATTTTCAGATGCCCCACGTGGAGCATTTTCAGATGCCCCACATGGGGCATTTCCAGATGCCCCACATGGGGCATTTCCAGATGCCCCACGTGGGGCATTTTCAGATGCCCCACATGGGTCATTTTCAGATGCCACACGTGGGGCATTTTCAGATGCCCCACATGGGGCATTTCCAGATGCCCCACGTGGGTCATTTTCAGATGCCCCACGTGGGTCATTTTCAGATGCCCCACGTGGGTCATTTTCAGATGCCCCACGTGGGGCATTTTCAGATGCCCCACGTGGGGCATTTCCAGATGCCCCACGTGGGTCATTTTCAGATGCCCCACGTGGGTCATTTTCAGATGCCCCACGTGGGGCATTTTCAGATGCCCCACGTGGGGCATTTCCAGATGCCCCACGTGGGTCATTTTCAGATGCCCCACGTGGGTCATTTTCAGATGCCCCACGTCTGTTATTTCCAGATGCCCCACGTGGGTCATTTTCAGATGCCCCACGCGGGTCATTTTCAGATGCCCCACGTGGGGCATTTCCAGATGCCCCACGTGGGTCATTTTCAGATGCCCCACGTGGGGCATTTCCAGATGCCCCACGTGGGTCATTTTCAGATGCCCCACGTGGGTCATTTTCCAGATGCCCTACGTGGGTCATTTTCAGATGCCCCACGTGGGGCATTTAAAGATGCCCCACGTGGGGCATTTCCAGATGCCCCACGTGGGTCATTTTCAGATGCCCCACGTGGGTCATTTTCAGGTGCCCCACGTGGGTCATTTTCAGATGCCCCACGTGGGTCATTTTCAGATGCCCCACGTGGGTCATTTTCAGATGCCCCATTCCTTTTTTATGACTACGTGTCCACTGACTTCCACATGAACGAATATATTTAATCAACTGAACAATAATTCGTCTTTAAGGAATTTATTATTTAAGTGATCATTTTTTTCGATTTAACACCAATTGATGCAGTTAAAGTTTTATTTTAAGGTTGCCAATTAAAGATTTTTATTCAAAAATTTGTTAGCTTAGCTCTAAAGGTATAAGATATTCCAGATATTTAAACTTAGACTTCAGAGTTCCAGCAAATCGAAGTTCATCTTGGCGTGTCTACAGTTCAATTAATAACACTGGTCAACAAAATTAAACTTTTTTTTTGTTACAGAAACCAAGGTATACTTTTCTATAGGATTTTGGTGTGCTGAGCTCAAATCCGAAGTCAAAAAAATTCTATCACATCACGTTTTTGAGATAATTCCGTTAAAAAATCGAAAATGCCGCTTTTTACCAGTTTTCGAGATTATTTCTTAGCTTTTGGTTATTTGTTTTAAATAAATTTGTAACGGTTTCTAATAGAACTAAATGTTGTCTTTCTAAATCTTTTAAAAATCTCTTATCTTCTTTAAGAAATCTAAAATTGAAATCAACGTGTTTGGTATATCTCATGTTTATTTACTTTTAATAGGCGAATCTCGAAAAGTTCTTTTCCAATCGCTTTCAAATTTTGACACAACGTTCCATTTAGAATCTTGCAAGTTTTTATATCTGCGCAGGTGGTGAATCGCAATGAGATACATCAAAGCGTGACCGTCTCAGATACTTATACTAAATAATTACTAGTGAGAAAAATATAATTTTTTTCTTGGTAAAAACAAGATAAGAACTTACTGGAATGTAAATGAAACGTTGTGTCAAAATTTGAAAGCGATTGGCAAAGAACATTTCGAGATTTACTATTAAAAGCAAATAAATAAAATAAATATGATATATACCAAACACGTTGATTTCAATTTCAGATTTCTCAAATAAGATAAGAGATTTTTAAAAGATTTAAACGGATTTAGAAAGACAAGATTTAGTTCTATAAGAAACCGTTACAAATTTATTTAAAACAAATAACCAAAAGCTAAGAAATAATCTCGAAAACTGGTAAAAAAGCGGCATTTTCGATTTTCTAACGGGATTATCTCAAAAACGTGATGTGGTAGAATTGTTCTGACTTCAGATTCGAGCTCAGCACCCAAAAAACCTATAGAAAAGTATATTTTGATGTCTGTAACAAAAACTTTGTTGACCAGTGTAATTATTATTGTATTATTATATGTATATCGTTGCTCATAACATGAGTCTTTATTAAATGTACTGCTACAACATAAACAGTTAGATCAATTAGTTTTTCCTTTGAACCAACGATGACCATCGTTTATCAAGTAGTTTGAAAAAAATTTTGTAGACATGTTTGTTCTTAAAATATAAACGACCTATCGGATTTCACGAGTAATTGGGTTTGTCAAAATTGTCCTGTAATTTTGAACTTTCATCCCCTTAAGATATTTTTCTTAAGAAATTATAGATACGTAGTTGGTAAAAATACCCATTCATACATTCATAGAAATAACTTCCCACAGCAAAATTATTAGCTACACAAAAAATTCGTCCTTACAAAAATTATGAAAAAGAATTAATTTTCCAACGAAATGAATGAAAATCCATTACGAAAGAAGATGGATAGATTAAATGATGTGGACACGATACGTCTTTGCTTTCATTTGTTATTTTGAATTAAAGGAATTTCAAACGATATAAGCTTACTCAGTGCTTGCTTTACAAAATTATTTTCATGTTTTGTCTCATTGTTAAAAATACAAACAAACAAAAATATTAAAAAAAAAAAGGACTAACGATTCTATAATAGTATCTATCACATATGAAATTGATGTTCACGAAATTTAAACATTAAGTTAGTTTTTTTTTCTTCATATACTACAGAAAAAAATGAAAAAAAAAATTCTTTTTCAGTATAGGTAGTACAACTTTCAAAAGAATTTCATAACCAAAAAGTACAATGCAAAACTGAAAGAATATTTGAAAGCTATTAGACCAGATTTATGTTAAGAAAAATTAAAGAAAGAAAAAAATTATTTTAGAGAATTAAAAAAAAAAACGAAATAATAAAAAATAAAACGAAATAAGAAAAAATAAAACGAAATAACCTCAAAAGTGCTGTCCTCGCTAAAAAAACAGTGAATGCACAAGAAAAGATATTTATTTATATTTGGTTAGTAACTTATTCGGTCAAGCCAATAGTTTAATCGATATAGACCAATTCGCGTTTTTCAAAATGGCGGATTTTGCCAGGGGGTTGGCGCGGCGCGAAACTAGGACTAAAGCTTTTCTAATACCCGTCTTTCAGATTTGAAAAAATCAGCCTTCCTATATCTCGTTCTACAAAATACCTGTTTTTACTAACTTTCCCGTACTGAAACTATAGTTTTCAGATCAATAACTTTCGACTCATACATCGTATGGCTTTCAAAAATATACCAAATTATTAGAAATTTGATGTTCTACAACTTTTACCGTTTTAGGAAATTATGTAACTATTACCGGGAATGATAAAAACTAAAAAAAAAAAAAAAAACGGAACAAAAATTTAAACAACATTACCTTCTAAACTATTGCCCGCTCAGAAAAATAATGTATCACAAAGAAAAAGATATTGAAATTTCCAAGATTTTTGGTCTTTGTAACCATTTCTCTAGGACCAATAGTTTTGGAGATATAGAGAGATTCGCATTTTTCAAAATGACGGATTTTGCCAGGGGGTGTCGTCAAACAAATGTAGGCTACTTCGATGAAAACCTCAAAAATTGAGCCAAATAAACCAAAAATATGTATTTTTTCGTATGTGAGTGCAATCTAGTCACCTTCTCTGCGATCTACTCCCGAAACGGTTCATTTTACAGAAAAATTTTACAGGCATTTGTTGTAGATAATTTCACGGCGAACAATTTTAATTTCGTGAGCTTTTGAACCTTATAACTTTTTAAGCCGGCACGAAATAAATGTCGATTTTTCACATCTTCATGAAAACGCCGTAATAAAGGTGTATAACAAAATTCAGCCCACTAGAAATTTTTCCGCAGCTTGGGGTATAAATTACTAAAATGACTGGACTAAGAACAATAAACGTTTTTTTTTTTTTAAGAAAATGTGAATTCGATACCCTGAGTTAGTTAGAATTTGATTTGCATAGGGGTGAAATTGATTTGCAAATGAAAGAATTTAAATTTTAAAAAGAATGAATTGTTTGTTGATGAAAGCCGACAAGCATACACTGAGGGAAAAAACAACTTAAAATCAAAAAAACCACGTTGATTCAACTATTTTTCAGAATGGTTTTGCGTTGAAGTCGAAAATTTTAAAATCGAAGTAAAACATCGTTAGTTTAAAGTGGTTTCATATTTTTTGCATCATATAATTTAGGTTTATTTTCTTATTTTAACAAATTAACATAAATAGAACAAAAAGTATGAACAAAAATATAACATTAGAACAATCTTTCTTGCAAAAATTTTTAGAACCACTTTCGACCGAAGAAGTATTTGAAACAAAGTTCTAAATGCATTTATTCACTTTATTTTTATCATATTTTTCTCTTATAACCTTTAAATAATTATTATTAAGAAACTTAAAAAAAAGTATGTTAAGATTTTAATGACAAAATTATTTAAATAAGATGGTAACTGTTGTTCCCGAAAACGTTTATTGTTAAAAAAAAAATCTGTATGAGTATAAGAAATTTACCATTCTATCTTTTTCATTGAAAGTCATAGGTACAGTTCCCGAACGTATTTTTTACGTATAATCAATTTATTTTTACTTGCGATATATGTAGGTACTATATATCAAGTTATGCATTCGTAAAAAAAAAGTTGAGATAACATTTTTCCATGACATTACGATGGTAGAGAATGCCAAAAAATTTCAACGAAATTTTTTGTGAAGAAGAATTTATATAATTTTAATATAAACCAAAAATAAAATTTCCAAAAAAATAATTTTTGGATTTTTAAAAAAATTTTGAAAAATCAAAATTTCGAAAACGGGACATTGAATTTTTTTGAAATTTCGTTTTAGATATTGATTAGTGATTTCTACAAAATGGCATACCAATTTTATTTTAAAACTTTTTTTCCAAAACATTATTTATAAAAAATTAGTTTTTTAAAAAACGGCTCTAACGATTTTGAAATTTTTTTGTCCAAAAATGCATCTTAATATATCAATCAAAACTGCATACTTGTTTTGGAGGGCAATTTGATTTCAGATTTTATTTCATTTTTTTAAACGAATTTTATTTTTTTTCCAAATTTCTATATAAAAAGTCTTAAAAATTTAAGCAACTTTAACTCTAAGAGCAAGTTCGTGCGACCCAGTCAGTCGTGCATTTTATTTTTTTACTTTTTAGTCGTATAATAATTGAAAATATAGGTTAAAATTCAATTATGTTTTAAGCCCGAAAGTCCCTCTCTTCCGCTAGTACCTGCAAGCTGCAAACTATAGTTTTTGCATCCATACTGCATATATGAAATTGATTTGGAGTCTTTGGACCCCCCCTGCCCCTCTTGCACTACATACATACATAAGCTAAGTTCTGCTTGATCGATGATTGAAAGTGGATCTAAATTTATCTGGGGTGTTTCGACCCCCCAACGCCCCTCCCTTGAAACCCCACCAAAAATTGAACTAGACTAAAGCTATATTTTGTTGCCATCTGAACTACAGATTCAGTTCAGTTCAGTTTTTTGACGTCACATATTCTATAACCAGCGGACAACCAAAATGCTTTTAAAAATACTTTATTTTTCAAAATACGATAAGTTGTTTAGACGCCCCTCCCATCTGCAAACAAAAATTCTCCTCTACTATTTGCCACTTAATTTGCTTTGGTTTTTTTTTTAAGTTCCCATATAATTTAAAGGAATTTTAAAAGTTACCAAATTTTCAATTTATCGAACAAAAACTGTATGTGACCCAACTTTTGTTTTTTTTTTTCATTCTCTCCTTAACATCATAATTTGAAAATAAAAAGTTTCATTACATCTTTTTCAAACTTTTCTTAAACAAAATTCATTAATATATTATGTAGAACATAAGACTGAATTTAATAATTTATCAAGCAAAAAGAAAATTGAAAAGTTGTTTTGGTTTTTGCATTAGTTTTCCCGCTGATTCTTTTTAAATTAAAAATCAGCTTATCTCACAATGGTAATCTTTCATAATTCCTTGAAAGTCTGTATATGAAGATGAAGAAGAGAAAAAAGTTACAATAACAATATAAGATATCTCTACATCCTAAAAGGTCTTATAGATACTGTATTTTCATCTTTATAAGGTAGGTTTGTTTTTAAGGGTATTTTTAGCAATCAACTTTCTTCTCGCTCACTAAAAATAATAAAGAGAGGTAAATTTGCAGACGTGACAACCTTCCGACGAAGTCAACGACGACGACGATGATAACAACAACGGTAACATTTTTGATAAAGATATGACGAGAGGTCTTTTATCTTGTTTTTGTTTTTTTTTTTATTTCTTATTTTTTATTATTATTATTTTTTTTTTAATTCTAGGACAGACTCAGACTTCAGATTCAAATTTGAGATGAAAAGAAATCATTGTGATTGACAAGAGTTGAAATGTTTTCGTCTTGGTATTGATTTCTTACTTCCACATGATTTATTTGTTGTCAATAAAAAAAAAGGGATTTTAAATAAAACCACTTTTGCACAGAGGTTAATGAAATCTGAATGTGAATAGATTACCATAAGTAATGTATTATTGGTAGAGTTTGAGGGATTATTTTGGTTTGGTTAAAGTCAAGAAACCAAAAATATTCAAATGATTAAAATTAAACGCGGTTTGGGTGTGTTTTGGACGCGTTTTTAACAAGTTTTGGACGCGTTTTGGACGTGGTTTGGATGCGTTTTGGGACGCGTTTTCTACGCGATGTAGGTGCGTTTAGGACGCGTTTTGGACGCGACTTAGGTGCGCTTAGGACGCGTTTTGTATGCGATTTGGACGCGTTTTGGACGCGATTTGGACGCGTTTTGGGCGAGTTTTGGACACGTTTTATACGCGTTTTGGACGCGTTTCGGCGTGTTTTGGAAACGTTTTGAACGCGTTTTGGTTGCATTTTGGACGCGATTTGGACGCGTTTTGGGTGCGTTTTGGACGCTTTATGGACGCGATTTTGACTTGGAGCGTTTTGGATGCGATTTGGCGTTTTTAACGCGTTTTGGTTGCATTTTGGACGCGTTTTGGGCGCAATTTGGACGCGATTTGGACGCGATTTGGATCAGTCCTGACAAAAATAATATTCAATGGGTTTTTTTAAACTTCTTTTACCCTTATTTTATCATTGAAATCATTTATATCGAACACAAAGGTGTCATTGTGCCATGCAAATTTACTACACTGAATTATAAAAAGAAAAAATTTCATTTATTAAAATAAGTAGGATTACATCTTTTACTTAGATAAACTATTTTTAACAAAATTAAATGTACCTCCCGACAAACAATTTTGGTTCTATAAAGTTTTACAGATGCAATTGTTGCTTCTGTAAAGCATTATAGAAGCAAAATTGTTAGTAGGGCTACCTATAAATGATTGTTATTATTATTACATATTGGTTTATTCAAGTTTAGAAAATAAAATTTAAAAAGAAAGACAATAATACTCTTACATTTTTACACTCCCATCTTCACCTTTTTGCAATAATTATAAAACTATAACATCTTAAATAAAATAACTGCTTTGAAACTAAAATTATTCAGATTAACAAGTACAGGTTCAAAATAAAGTTTCATTCTTGTTTTCTAAATAAACAAGATTCTTGTAACGAAACTTGTTAGCTTTGTGTTGTTTTTAATATAAATACCATTTTAATGAACAAATTAGTATCAGTCAACTATTGTCTTCTCTACCCACACAATCTACTTAACTTTCCCCAACCATAATAATCATCATGAAGACATTCTCAGCAATTCTACTAGTGGTGGCTTTTCTGGCAACATGTTTAGCTGGACCTTTGGAACAAGATTTTTCAAAAATTGATGAACAGGGTGGCTATCATTTTGGATTCAATGACGGACACCAGGCTCGTCAAGAAAAACGAACCCCCGAAGGAATTGTTCAAGGTGCATACCGTTATATCGATGCAAATGGAGAAACTCAAACTATTACTTACACTGCTGATAGTCATAATGGCTTTGTGGCTTCTGGATCAAGTATTCCCAAAGCTCCAGAACAACCAGCAATTCCCGAAGTTGCTGGTCCAGTTGCAGTTGAAGAAACACCAGAAGTAAAAGCAGCTAGAGCCGAACATTTGGAAGCTCATAAAAAAGTCTTGAGTGGAGAGGTGCAAAGTGCTCCAATAATTTTGAATCAACTTCCGGTTCCAGTTCAATATAATCAACAAGTTCCAGCAACAGTCTTTGCTCAAAATTATCCAGTCCTCACTCGCAGTGGATATTTCACCTATGCCAGCCAGCCTTCAGTTCAGTACATAGTTCAAGCTCCTCAATATCATCCTGATTATCAGCCATATGCTGCTTTATAAGAATTTGATTGAATTTGTTGTTGAATAAAAAGAAGCTTTCTTGAATCAGTAAAACTAACTTTAATTTGTTTCTTTGTTTTAAAAAAGGACTCTCAAGATTTAAAAAATTTTTTGAAAGGATCCATTTTTATTAGCAATCGTTTTTAAATCGCCAGCTTAACTTAAGCCACCTGTGCGATAATATGAGACAATTTTCTAATCCTTTCGGACCCAGCGTTTCTCTCATGTAACATATTTTTAAAAATTCGTAAGAAATATTCCATTAAATAATTTTTATATATATAATGTCTACTTACTGGATTATTACAAAAAGTTAGTCAAATATCATACTTTTAATTATTTTTTATCGAAAAAGGGACTAAAATTCACATTTTTTTTGGTAATAATTTTGAAAAATATATAAAAAATGTTAATCCAGAATCCAGTCTATTGATTTTTTGGCTTAGAAGAAGTAGCATACATTATTGTTCCATAAACAGTTATTTTCTCAGTTGTCCGACTTTTTTTAGTTGTCATAGGCAGTGCATGTTTCTTACATGTAACATGAGAGTAACACATTAGTCTTGCTATTTATTATTTTGGAAAATAACTTTTTGCTATTCATATGTCTTAGTTGTGATGTTTTTGACACGATAATACTGAAAAAACATTTTTTAATATTGATTTTCATAGCTTGGGTTCGAAAGGGTTAAGTGTCTGTACATTTATGTGCGTTGTACTGTAAATAATATGTAATAATAATAAATAAAATGCACGACTGGGTCGCACGAACTTGCTCTCAGAGTTCAAGTTGCTTAAATTTTTAAGACTTTTTATATAGAAATTTGGAAAATGTAGGTACCTTCTATATAGGTATACAAAAAAAAAAATAAAAATATAGTTCGTTTTTTTTTAAATAAAATAAAATCTGAAATCAAATTGCCCTCCAAAATAAAGAATGCAGTTTTGATTGATATATTAAGATGCATTTAAAAAAAAAAAAAAATTTTTTAATCGTTAGAGCTGTTTTCTAAAAAAACTAATTTTTTGGAAAAAAAGTTTTAAAATAAAATTGGTATGCCATTTTGTAGAAATTACTCATCAACGTCTAAAAACAAAATTTCAAAAAAATTCAATGTCGCGTTTTCGAAAATTTGATTTTTCAAAAAAAAAATTTCAAAATTTTTTTAAAAATCCAAAAATTATTTTTTGGAAATTTTATTTTTGTTTTATATTTAAAAAAAAGTGTGTGTACACATGTACACGCGACTGAAGTTATACTTCTCATTCAGTATATGTAAATGAATTTCATATTTTTAATTTCTATTATGAAGTAATTAATCCACACTTAGTTTTTTTTAAATTTTTATCAAGTGAACAATGAATTAATTTTTTCATCCTCCTTGCGTCCATGTAGTTTTTAATTTATTCTGTGAAATTTACTCATGTTGTGCGGTTCAGAACGTACGGTATAAGGTTAACGAAAGTAAATGAATTGCGCATAAAATGTGCGATATGGTAATTTTATGAGAATTGTGTGTGCTTCAGCACTAGTAGTTGCAATATGCAACTTGCAGGGTTGCTACAAAGCTCAAAAGTGAGCTAAGCTCAGCTCACAGCTCAGCTCAATTTGAGCTGAGCTGAAAGTGAGCTGAGTTAAAAGTGAGCTGAGCTAAAAGTGAGCTGAGCTAATGGTTGGACTGAGCTATTGGGTGAGCTGAGCTGTCGGTGAGCTGAGCTGAGCTGTTGGGTGAGCTAAGGTAAAGTGAGCTGAGCTGAGCTGTGATGGGTGAGAGGATACATTGATTTTTATTTGGAAAGTATAATGAAATATGAAGATATATTAAACTTTTATAAAACACCATAGCTTAAGATGTTTGGTTCTAGTTATTAATGGAATTATTTTAACACATGGATATTTTTATAAATAAAACAGATAATTTTTCGTGATCTTTTTTCTTGGTTTTTTTAATAGTAAATATATTTCTATTTTTTTAGTAAAATATTTCTTTTTTTATCATAAACAAAAATTCCGGTACAATCCGGTTTTTCGATTTTTTTCAAAATTCCGAGAAAATCGCGTTTGAAAGTTGGGGTAAATTTTTTTTTCGAAAAATCCTCGTATCTTTGAACGCTCCTGGAAGCTAAACCGCTTGAGAGCAATTTTTGGGAGTGATGCCAAATGATAGCTTGTGTCATGGGCCTACGCTTTGCACATTGTCAGATTTTTAAAAAATCGCCTTCCATGTTAAACCGCCACATCATGCCTATTTTTTCAGGATCGTGCCTATTTTTTTTTTTACTTTTAAGTTCTCCCGGTTTGAGAACGCGTGGACCTACAGGGATGGGAGTTGTACCCAAATGTAGGTTAGAGTCCCCGCTACCTTTTGGCATCAAAAATTTTATTTTCATTTTCTTCAAAATTCCGCGTATAGGCGATGGAAGTTGGGGGCGCGAAAAAACTGGGAGCTGAACGCTTTGATCTAGAGACAGGGGAGTGGTGCCATATGCAAGCTTATATTCTCAGCTACCCGATAGTGGTATAATCCGGTTTTTCGATTTTTTTTTCAAAATTCCGAGAAAATCGCATTTGAAAGTAAGGGTAAAAATTTTTTTCGAAAAATCCCCGAATCTTTGAACGCTCCTAGAAGCTAAACCGCTTGAGAGCAATTTTTGGGAGTGATGCCAAATAATAGCTTGTGTCATGGGCCTACGCTTTGCACATTGTCAGATTTTTAAAAAATCGCCTTCCATGTTAAACCGCCACATCATGCCTATTTTTTCAGGATCGTGCCTATTTTTTTTTACTTTTAAGTTCTCCCGGTTTGAGAACGCGTGGACCTACAGGGATGAGAGTTGTAATTAAATGTAGATTAGAGTCCCCGCTACCTTTTGGCATCAAAAATTTTTTTTCATTTTCTTAAAAATTCCGAGATATAGGCGTTGGAAGTTGGGGGCGCTCACTTTCAGCTCAGCTCACTTTCAGCTCACCTCAAATGAGCTGAGCTATGGTACCTAGCTCAAATTTGAGCTGAGCTGAAATGTGAGCTTTTTGCAGCCCTGGCAACTTGCCACATGGAAATTACCACATGCAACTTTTCACATGCAACTTCCCACATGCAACTTGCCACACGCAACTTGCCACACGTAACTTGCCACATACAACTTGCCACATGCAACTTGCCACATGCAACTTGCCACATGAAACATGTAACTTGCAACGTGTTGTGTGTTTTATGTTTGCCGTACTGCGGCGTACTGCATTTTTAAATACTAAAGTACTGCCTACTCTAAAGGTGAAACGACAGCCCTGCTACCCAGGGTGATCGCGTCATAATCCCTTTGACATTCTTGTCAAAAAGTAAATTTTCATACTCACCCTCCCATAAGAAGTATAACTTCAATAATATAAATGTTTCTTCACAAAAAGTTTCCTTTACACCACTTTTGTTCTAACTTTTTGGCAATATGCTATGAAGTATAATAAAAATAATTACAATTTCATAATAATCTCTTCAGCGGCCTCTAGTTGTCATTATACTTCCCGATACATATATCCGAAGAAATAGAAGCGGTTTGCTGCTGATATCTCTTTCTCTCTTACTTAAAGGAATAACAAAATATCGAATAAGAAAATTGGTCAGAAGAATACATTTCCTTTTATTTATTTTTTAAGAATTGATTTTCAACTACAAAAGGTTCATTTTTACTTTGACAAGGATGTAAACGCTTCTTAAAATCTTTTCAATAAATCTTGTTTCTTCCTGGAAATCACTGAAGTATTCAGATGATTAACTTCCCTCCCCCACATCCTTTCTTCAAAGAAAACTCTCATCAGTTTGTCCTTAATATTGATTTTAAATGTTTACTCAAATATATTTTTTTGTCTTTTACTATGATATTTCAGACATTTAAAAGCATGAAGTGTATCTTCTTTAATACCTCGGCTCCTTATTTCTTTATTACCACGATCTGAGTTAATAAATTTTATGGGGTTTTTATTACCCCCTTGGTGCATGAAAATAAATATTGCTTGTATTGCTTTTTCAACTTTATAAATACATCATTCACTGTACACCATACTTCCGTAGATAGTATATGTATTTCCGTGGTAATTAAAAAAGGCCGATCAAAAGCCTCCAGTGGTCTGTTGTATCTCTCCATAAAATATATTGCTGTTGATGTAAATGTCAAATTGATATTTCTGAACTATGGAATGGAAAACAAATAATGAAAAAGGGAATCAGTTGTGTCATTTGCAAACGGTTAGTTCAACTCATCCGGGTAGTAGATATTATGAAACCCTAGGTATGTTTCTGCACCTTTTGTAAGTATGTACTTTTCTCATTCGACAGACATAAAGCCTACAAATGTGCGAACAGAGAAAACTCTACAAAGTACAAACCACTATAAACTGTGCAAATTAAAACGATTTTGTTGTGGCGAAAATATACAGGTATGATGTATAAATGCACATAATATGTACGTATGGACTACTTCAACACAAACAAAAGTATATATTTCCCTTACACAAAAAGAAGAAGCTTTTACTTTGATTTGTGAGGGAACTTCAAACCCCCGAGATAGATCATAGAGTTGCAAATATAAAAAAAGTCATCATTCTTTGCCAGAAGCTGAAGTATTTTCTAACCTTATTTTTTTTTTGTTATTCTAAATACAGATATAAAAAATATGTATGTAGGTCAAAAATATTTCCCAAAGGAACTTAAGAACATGTTTAATTTTTATGTTGCGAAATTGTGCGTGCACTATATTTTCAAATTGTTCTTAATGTACCATAACTTTTATTTGTGGTAGATAAGAATAGTTGACAAAATGTAATCGTAAAAAATGTTGCATATCTCTCTTGCGTCTTGCCTTGTACTTTGTCGGTGAAATTAAAAGTCATCCTTTTTAAAACTTTAAAAAAGAAAAAGATAAACTTCTCTTTAATAACGTCTTTAAAATAGTAGCTTTCTTAATGTAAAGGATTTTTATCATTCTAGAAGCAAAAGTAAAATATTAAATAAATCATCAAGTCAAAATGATGAAACTTTTCTTACAACAAAAATATTTTCTTTTTTTTGGATTAAAGAAGCCATTCATTAATAAAATTCCAAATGTGGATGTATCCTGTTGCGTTCTTTATTATCACTTATCCCCATTAATTAAAGCAACATGGTGCCAAGAGTAGCTTTTTAGCTAGAAATAATTGATGAAAGATGTTCTTATTTTCAATGTTATGATAATAATCAATATGTAATTGAATAAATTCAATAAAAACCAATATAAATTGATAACATTTGTTGTTATTTCTGCCAAAAAAAAGACATTTTGTTACTCAGTTGAAATACCCCGGAGCGTTTTTGTTTACTTCTCCTTTTCCCCATATTAAAGGATAGCAAAAAAAACTAATATTGAGATAACAAGATACCACTCACACCACGAAAAAAAATCCTGTTAACAACAAAACAAAGTGCCGAAAAGTTAAACATTTACGGCCATATTATTCACTAGTTTAAAAAAACATCTCGATGTAAATAGTGTCAAATAATGTCAAAAAATAAATCCAATTCCATAATAGGTGTGTTTTTTATTACCACCGGTCTTAACTGCACAAAAAAAAAGCAGTCTGGGCTAAGCAATTTACATGTTAAATACAACAACACTTTAGCCCCGAGGGCTTAGTTGTTTAGCCCGGAGATTTCTCTGGGCTTAACTTTTTGAACAGTTTTAAATCTGTGCTACCAAACTAATTTTTTCATAAATTGTTTAGAATTTGTTTAAAAACGTGAAAACTCACGTTTGGAAAGACAAAATGTATTAAAATAGTTTTGCTAGCATACATTTTTGTATCTCTTTGTAAAATATACATGAAAAATACAAGAAAATGACGAAAGCGAAAAATATGACAACTCTAAACTTTTGTTGTGTCTGCTGTTTTCGGAACATTCAATATACAGTGCTGCCAAGATTTCAGGTTAAGCCCCGAGGCGTTTTTTTTGTCCAGTTAAGACCGGTGGTAATAAAAAACACACCTAATATTCACTACTTAGGCCGTGTGCGAATTGCATTAAAATGTTGGTTAAAATTTGACGTTTGGTTAAATTTTGACACTAGCGTGGTGAATAAAATGGGTTAAAATTTACCCAGCTGCGGAGCAGGGTAAAATTTGACACTAGTGGTTAAAATTTGACGTTTCTCAAGATAGAAAGATCAAGATAGATTTGAAATTATTTTTGTTTTAATGCGTTGATTTTTTAAGAAATGTAAAAGTATTAATACAAAGGACTTCCTCAAGTTATTGTTCATCTTGAAAATGTACAAATTGGTTGTTTGTATTTTATTTTTTTTATTTCTATTTTGTTGGCAGCTGGTGAACTCTGAATAAGTGTTCGAAGACTGAATAAAAAATGTCTTTTTGATCGTAATGAGTTGGAAAACTATCGATTAAAATAAAGAAAAGTATGTGAAATTGAGAATTTCTTGGATATATATACTAGAATATTTAACTTTATATATTTTCAGCTGGGTTTTGTTATAAAAAATAATTAATTGAATATAAGAAAAACCATTTTTGAGGGTAATTTTGTTTTATCTTGAGGGAATTTTGATCAAAGTAGTGCCAAGAAAAAAGTCCTATTTAATACATTTTAACCCAATTCGCACAGCAAAAAAATAAATTTTTTAAATCCAATCTCGTTAAATCCAAACAAATTTAAACTGCTTTCTGGAGGTCTGTTTAACTTTATAAATCCAGATGTAAAATTAATTTTCGATTTTTTTTTTTTTTGAGTTAATAATAGAAACAAAAAATTAAATCCTTGGATTTATGTAATTCAGATTTAATGGATTGGATTTAAAATAAACTTTAATCCAAACTAAATCCAGAGTGAATAATATGGCCGTTATACGTTTTTGTGCTCTCTGAGTGGATATCCTTTGAAAAGGATAGAATAGAGCCAAAATAGAATGTAGATAAAATGTAGCCACGCTATATTCAAAGCAATTTCAAAAAAACTGCATTTTTCGTTTTTTTTTTCAAAACAGTCAAAATATAAAAAAAAAATCATTGAACTAAATATTTGTCCTCCGTCTCGGCTCTTCGACCGATTTCAATGAAAATTTGTTTGCAAAAACGTTTTAATAATTCTAATATTGAAATTAAGATAAAAAATTTAAGAAAATCATTTTTCGAATTTTTTAAAAAAGTTCAAAATTTGTTTTTGAAAATTAATTTGTTCTGAAAGCGGAACAATGAATTTTATTGAAAATTTGTTTTTATAGGACGATTAATATTTCCTATTTAATGGCATGATGAAATTTTTGAAAATTTTTATATAGAAAAACTATTTTCAAGAAAACCGCTCAAACGGTTTTCAAAATTTTGTTTCTAAAAATCCTTTGCTACACAAGAAATCCCAGGACATACTTCATTTAGGCCCAATTTATTCACACTCCATTAAATTTAAGGTCTCCATTAAAAACGGGAAATTTTTAAATTTGTATGTGATTTGACAGATTTTTATTTTTTAATGGCGACTTTAAATATAATGGAGAGTGAATAAATTGGACCTTAGAGATCAAAATCACTTAAAGAGATGGTATATATAACTTATGTCCAAATTTTATATTATTTTTAAGATTTTTTTTTATACTATATATATATATATAATTTTTATTAATTTTTAAATTTATTTTTACTAAGCCCTGATTTTTCAATCGTCAGTTAGACTAATCAGAAGCATAAATGTCAATATAAAAAAAAAACTTTTATTCAAAGGAATAAGCTCTAACTGAGGTTTACCTGACTATTGACAAATTGGCCCTAAATGTCATAAATTTAAAATGTTCATATAAACTTTTCTTGAAAAAAGATTTCAGTTTTTTTTTTATTTTTTAATAAAATAGTAGTCAAAAAAAAATTATTTCTGCGCCACCCTGTATAAGTCGAAAAAAAAAACGGAAAAAAACTACTCGTATACTTTTGATTTTGAAAGGAGGAAAACCAACAATTACCCATGTAATATGCGTCTTTTTTAGGTCAAACTTTGCAAAATTCAAAACTCCACTACACATCAATAATCACCTCTTTGCATTGGATAAAATCGGGACCCAAAAAAATGTACCTACCCTAAGAATTTTACACGCCCAAAACTTATAACAAATCGCACAAGTATTACAAGACTGTTGTAACTCAAATCTTTTTTTTTTGCTTGAGGTGATATTATATTTTACATAATATTTTTATTTATATACCTAATATTTCAAATAATTGCTGAATAGTTAATTGCAAAATTTTTATACAGGAACTTGATAAAAAAATTATTTTTTTTATAATTTTTGTAAATAAACATTTTTTCGCTGATTCAGCGAGACATTTTTTTTTTTGAGTTAGAACAGTCTTGTAATACTAGTGCGAAATACATTTTCTTACTCTGCTATTCTACTTATAGTCAGCTATTACACGAAGCCTCAAGAGGCTTGACTATTTTTTCGAATTTTCTTTTAATAGGTGTGTTTTTTTGTTTATCTATATAGATTTTGTGCAAAAAAACGACATCGAGATTTTTGAAATCGAAACAATTTACGTGTTAAAAACAACAAAAACTTTATCTGGTATAGATTTTTGAAAAATCCAGATAATTATCCAGATTTTACTTTCTCTCGATAAAAACAGTAGTGCCAAGGTAGTTTAATTGTTGTGTTCATACAGAAATATCTGAAAATATTAACAAAAAAAAAGCGAAGAAAATAAGGTTTGAAAAAAGCTCTCATATAGAAAAAAAATTATCAAAAATTTGTTTGACATAGGTAGTTGCATTGAAATGTTAATATTTCGGTATATACGCAATGCACTTTTCAGATAAAAGTCTTAAATGGATCCTGATAAGATTGTTGAACAAATATATAAATAAAATTACCAAAGTTTTTTCGAAAAGTTAGAAATAAAATAAAAAAGTTTCCACGTTTGATTTTTACAAAATCGAAATAAAATTCAATATGGCTACCTTCAAACGCTTATAACACAAGAACGACGCAACTAATTTTAATGGTTATGGTCTTAAAATGTAGCTAAGAATACAGATAATTTTTTTTTTTGAATCCAACATGGATGCCATGGCCATATGAAAATTTTTGTTTGCATCCAACATGGATGTAATGGCCTTCCCACTTCGGAGTTAAAATAAAAAAAAAACAAAAGCAACATTTTTGACAGACAGCTGCCAAAGTATATGTACAGTGGTGCCAAATGTTTACATTGTAACGCCATATGCATGGATAGGGGTCGCTGCCGACGCTGATTATCTTTCATCTCTTTCTTTCTTCGTTTTTCAATGAGAAGTTCGGTTCCGCAGCTGTAAATAAACACGCTTGTTGATGACAGCCATCAAATGAAAATAAAATGGAGGCATGCACTCATCGAAAAACTTAGAGAAACTAGAGTCCTCTATAAAAACTTCACGGAACTAACAGCACAAGCACTCCATATATTATATCCTCTAAGTGCCTATCTACACGGTGATTTTTCAATCGCCTAAGCAGTGCGTTTGTAGGCAAGAGGGATGAGGAGTGAAGGTGGAAGATGCTCACGAAGGGAACTGAATTTTCTGAAGGTAATACAGTTCCATTGCTAAATTTTTCCTCCTTTTGACGTTTGTTCCTAGAAAATGTAAATGTGGAACGCGATTGGGCACAACAGTGTGTAGCCACCGCATGTGATTTTTCAATCGATTGAAAAATCACTGTGTAGCCAGGCACTAAGGTAGTATTACACGATGTCTCTTTTCTTCTTGACTCAAATTTGACATTTCTCTTTTGATTTAAAATTTGTTTGTTGTTGTATTGCACCAAGAAGCAAAAAGAAATGAAAGGAAATGTTGAAAAAAGAAAAAGTGAAAAAAGAAACGTCAAAAAAGAGTCTCAAAATTTCGGCCGTGGGTCGAAAAATCCGACTCTCCGGTCGGATAATTTTTTGTTTCATCACAACATGAACGTGAATTTGACATTAGCATCCGACTGCTTCCTCCAATTATAGTTCTGGCTTAATAGTTGACTTATATTCAATCGGTTTTTAAAAAATTTTATCTTTAAAATATATGTTAAGTTTTTTGAAAAACCGATAATTACTCCGTAATTATGAGTCTTTTTGGGGGCAAAGTTTGCATAGTTCCAAACCTCATAAGATCAAAACTACGTATCCAAAACTAATTTTAAAAATACATTTTTCTGCTGAATGTTTTTACAAAATCACCAATGGTATATTTGTGGCCTAAGTGAAAAATTACAAAAGTGGAAATTTTCAAACGCATTTTTGTATAATTTTTCGGGCTGGAAAATTAATACAAATAGTGCAGAAAGCTTAAAAAAAAAAACAATTTCCCAAGTAACAATTTAACTTGTATAAGGTTCAATGCAAACTATTTTTTGACTTGTGTAAGAAAAAGTACAAGTCTTATGCAAATCATTTTGGGGAACATTACCGAATTTCCTCAAGACCTTCCTCCACAGGCAATTCACAAGATAATAGCTTCTGACGAACAGCATAAAGGCTTGGCCACACCAAAGAGTACATGCGGTTGCGGCACGGGTAGTTGTATGAAAAAAATTCCAAACTGACACATCAACGTTCAGATGTGTATTTTTTTCATACAAATACCTGTACCGCTACCGCATGTACCCTCCGGTGTGGCCAAGCCGTAAAACTACTTTATGGAGGCTTTTCTACAAAACAACGAAACATTTTAGCGAGGCTATAGCTTCGCTAAGGGAACTATCACTTGCATTGGGTGTTATAATAAGGCCTCATAGAGGTTGTTATAAGATGTTGAATTTTTGAATAAAAAAAAGATTTTATTTAATTTGCTTTTTTTTCTTTTAATTATTTTCTATTTCGTTTTTTCTTCTTTTTTGGCCATTTTTTTTTTATTTACTTTAATTTAAAAAGAACACAGAACCCTACTAACGATCTTGCTTCTATAATGCTTTACAGAAGCAACAATTGCACCTGTAAAGCTTTATAGAACCAAAATTGTTTGTCGGGAAGACTACTATTTTTGTATTTTAATTTATTAATAGAACCTAGAGACCTTTGAATTATGTCTCACTGGATGGATTTGAAGAAAATTCATTTCGTCATTTCGACAAATTCACTATTAAAAGTCAGTTTTTACGGAAGCCTTAAAACTTAAAACTAGAACGCAGCAAGTGCCAGTTTTACCAACGTGGATCAGCCTTGGTTCAGGAATTTAACCCACCGATTTCAGCTGATTAGCTGCGGGTGAACTTCGGTTCAAGAATGAATGTGGCTATTTCTACATATTATATGAACCTTGAACCAGTGCTAAACTTCAGATAAAAGTTGCGATCCACGGATTAAATATTTGTACAACTGGCCCTATCAGGGGCGTACACACCATTGGGGCAAGTGGGGCGGTGCCCCGGGGCCCCCACCCAACAAACAATTTTGCTTCTGTAAAGCTTTACAGGTGCTTCTATAGCTTCTGTAAAGCTTTATAGAAGCGAAATTGTTATTTGGGCAATACGCCAGGGCCCCGTAAGGAGACAATAGCCGTTTTTTATTATCACTTGATCCATATAGATCATTAACTAAAACGTATTACAACAACTACATGAGATCTTGCTTTTCATCAGGATCACGAATCGTGATCTTGCTTTTCATCAGGATCACGAATCGTGACCTTGCAAGATCTCATGTAGTTGTTGTAATACGTGTTAATTAATGATCTATATGGATCAAGTGATAATAAAAAACGGCTAATGCAGAGAAGGCAACTGGTTATAGATACTTTACATGAATCACTTCGAACACAAAGAGAGACAAATTATATTTTTCAGTGAATTGGTAGCCAGCCACATAATATTTCATCTTAAAAAAAAGTATTAGGTACCTCAGGGGTCCCAAAAAAATAAATTGCTTTTTTGAAAGAAAAATTACATAATATCTTGGGGCCCCAGAAAATATTACTTACATAATTTAAGTGACTAACAAAAGATAGGTATATTAGGGGCCCCAAAAAAAAATAAGTGGGCCTATACGTACTTTTTTATTTGTTCTTATTTTCTATATCAAAGTGGCCCCAAAAATTTGGTCTTGCCCCGGGCCCCGAAAGCTCAACGTACGCCCCTGGGTCCTATGTCTCCAAAATCAACAGCCATAATGTTAAAGAAAAAATACCATCTTCGTCTTGAATTAAGGCTTGGCCACACTGGAGGGTATGCGGAAGCGGTACGGGTAGCGGTGAGGGTACTTGTATGAAAAAAATTCTAAACTGACACATCAACGTTCAGGTGTGGAATTTTTTTAGTACAAATATCTTTACCGCTATACCGCATACCCTCCGGTGTGGCCAAGCCTTTATGTCAAATTCAAAATAATAAAAATATAAATAAAAAATTCAAGAAAAACATTATATTAAGTAATAAAACAATAACAAAAATTTTCGTTCAAGACTTCGTTGTGTTCTTTTTGTATGGAAAATTTCGTTTCGCTTCAGCTGCTAGTCTAATATCGGCTCAAAGTCCCAAACACTCACTTGCATATGAACACGCCCAAAAATTTACTCCATTTCCATCACGGTCCAAAGGAGAAATTCTACCAAAATTATTGCAGCAAATACACAAACCATTTTGGAACAACACGGAAATATGAATACAATATATTTTTCAACCATCACCAAAAACAAAAAGCAGGATAGCAAATCGAAGACGAAATGAGAAATAAAAAATGGCTGCTGCTTGTCAATTCTGCAGCTCTTTTGTCTGACGAGTTTTTCATTCGATTTTAATTTTCTGTTATTGAAAATTTATTAAAAAAAAAAAAAAAGAGTTAATTTATTGAAGTACTTTTTTATAATTAACTTCTTGCAATAACCAATAAATAAAAATTTCCCTTAATTACAGTGCGGCTTGGCACAATCCAACAGTATTCCGGATTTTAATTTCGGATACTGAAAATCCACCATTAAAAAATAATAATTGCGTATCTCGTCGTCTTCTTGTTGTGTGTCCATCCCATCACCAACCACATCAAAAACACATTTTTTTTTTCTTTACCTTAAATTTTTTGAAAGAAAAAATTAAATAGAATAATACAAAGTAAGTGATTTTTTGTGTTATAATTTTTATATTTGAACAAATTTATTAAAAAATTTGAACAAGAAATAGAAAATTTATTGTAAAATAAAAAATAAAATTTGTTCACACGGTAAAAAAAAAAAAAAAAAAACACTAAAGAAAAATTTTAAGTCGAACAACAATAATATATTTGTCCTTTTCTTTTTCATTGAATTTTAACAGACGGATTCGTTCTTGCAATTTATTGTCGAAACAAAAAAAATATCTACGAAAAAAGTGGCACACGGAAAACAAAAAAGAAAACGGGAGTACTTCAACACACATTTTTTTTTTTATTTAATTTCCATATAAAAATTTATTCTTCAAAATTCTTCGCAATTTAAATTGAATAAAAAAATAACAAAAGAATGGAAAAATTACGCCAGATGAAAGACAGAGGAAGCTCTGAGATTATAATTGGAGGAAAATATAGAGTTATCCGGAAAATCGGTGAGTAATTTTTTTTTCTTCTTGATTCCCATAAAAACGTCTTTCTTTTTTTTTTTTGTTCAAAAGAGAAGACATACATTTTCGTAAGAAACTTACAAGATTCATAAATTATTGACCAACAATTTATTATTAAAGAAAAGACTTGAAAGAGTTGCTTTAAGTAGTTTTCCAAAATAAAAAAAAAAAGTTTGTCGTCGAATTGATTTGGTTTTGAAGGGCGAAACTTGTTTTTGCAGGGCATTAGCAAGCAGTTTGTTAAAAATCAAGTACTACCTGCAGCCATTTTTTCTACTTGCTTGCATCTAACGGAATGGTGTAGTGTAGAATTCTGGGTTGCATTATGCCACAGCTGCATACAGCAACTTGCATTGACGATTAACGACGACTCTGCCAAGTCTATTTAAACAAATCAGAGCTATTTGAGTCGTCTCTAATTAAATTAAAACTAAGCCAAGGTGAGACTGGGTTTTCTAATTGGGAAAACACAATCAGTGTCCAGCTGTTAGGTGCTTCAGTGAATCATTGGAAAGCTGGACAAGATGATGAAATATGAAATGTCTAACATAAAATGAAAAATGTTTCCAGAAAAAGCAATAACGATCAGGTTGAAAGGGAAAAGCTACTTATCAAGGTTTTGATTGTTCATTATTTGTTGGTTGGGTTTGTTGTTGTGGTTTTAGCTTTGTGGGTAGATTGGTATCTATCTACTTGTAGCAAAAGCAAAGTTTCTTTTTTTTTTTTAAAGTTAGCATGTAAGCCCTTTTTTTTATTCATTGAATTATTATGATGATTAATGAACTCATTTTTAATGGAAGCCTTTTGTATTACACAATTTTTTGATATTTTAATCGACATAATATAATAGAAGTGGACAAAGTGGTCTAATAAATCGATTATAGGTAGCTGACATGAAGAGGTGTTTGATCCACATAAAAAAAAAAAAACCAACATAGACTCCAAATGTATTAGATAAGGTTTTGAAAAATTTAAAATAATTAACTCTCTAGGTAAGGTACCTATGCAAATTATAAACCTCTTTGATTCAATCGATACTATTTTTGAAGTTATACTTCTTATGGGAGGGTGAGTATGAAAATTTACTTTTTGACAAGAATGTCAAAGGGATTATGACGCGATCACCCTGGGTAGCAGGGCTGTCGTTTCACCTTTAGAGTAGGCAGTACTTTAGTATTTAAAAATGCAGTACGCCGCAGTACGGCAAACATAAAACACACAACACGTTGCAAGTTACATGTTTCATGTGGCAAGTTGCATGTGGCAAGTTGCATGTGGCAAGTTGTATGTGGCAAGTTACGTGTGGCAAGTTGCGTGTGGCAAGTTGCATGTGGGAAGTTGCATGTGAAAAGTTGCATGTGGTAATTTCCATGTGGCAAGTTGCCAGGGCTGCAAAAAGCTCACATTTCAGCTCAGCTCAAATTTGAGCTAGGTACCATAGCTCAGCTCATTTGAGGTGAGCTGAAAGTGAGCTGAGCTGAAAGTGAGCGCCCCCAACTTCCAACGCCTATATCTCGGAATTTTTAAGAAAATGAAAAAAAATTTTTGATGCCAAAAGGTAGCGGGGACTCTAATCTACATTTAATTACAACTCTCATCCCTGTAGGTCCACGCGTTCTCAAACCGGGAGAACTTAAAAGTAAAAAAAAATAGGCACGATCCTGAAAAAATAGGCATGATGTGGCGGTTTAACATGGAAGGCGATTTTTTAAAAATCTGACAATGTGCAAAGCGTAGGCCCATGACACAAGCTATTATTTGGCATCACTCCCAAAAATTGCTCTCAAGCGGTTTAGCTTCTAGGAGCGTTCAAAGATTCGGGGATTTTTCGAAAAAAATTTTTACCCTTACTTTCAAATGCGATTTTCTCGGAATTTTGAAAAAAAAATCGAAAAACCGGATTATACCACTATCGGGTAGCTGAGAATATAAGCTTGCATATGGCACCACTCCCCTGTCTCTAGATCAAAGCGTTCAGCTCCCAGTTTTTTCGCGCCCCCAACTTCCATCGCCTATACGCGGAATTTTGAAGAAAATGAAAATAAAATTTTTGATGCCAAAAGGTAGCGGGGACTCTAACCTACATTTGGGTACAACTCCCATCCCTGTAGGTCCACGCGTTCTCAAACCGGGAGAACTTAAAAGTAAAAAAAAAAATAGGCACGATCCTGAAAAAATAGGCATGATGTGGCGGTTTAACATGGAAGGCGATTTTTTAAAAATCTGACAATGTGCAAAGCGTAGGCCCATGACACAAGCTATCATTTGGCATCACTCCCAAAAATTGCTCTCAAGCGGTTTAGCTTCCAGGAGCGTTCAAAGATACGAGGATTTTTCGAAAAAAAAATTTACCCCAACTTTCAAACGCGATTTTCTCGGAATTTTGAAAAAAATCGAAAAACCGGATTGTACCGGAATTTTTGTTTATGATAAAAAAAGAAATATTTTACTAAAAAAATAGAAATATATTTACTATTAAAAAAACCAAGAAAAAAGATCACGAAAAATTATCTGTTTTATTTATAAAAATATCCATGTGTTAAAATAATTCCATTAATAACTAGAACCAAACATCTTAAGCTATGGTGTTTTATAAAAGTTTAATATATCTTCATATTTCATTATACTTTCCAAATAAAAATCAATGTATCCTCTCACCCATCACAGCTCAGCTCAGCTCACTTTACCTTAGCTCACCCAACAGCTCAGCTCAGCTCACCGACAGCTCAGCTCACCCAATAGCTCAGTCCAACCATTAGCTCAGCTCACTTTTAGCTCAGCTCACTTTTAACTCAGCTCACTTTCAGCTCAGCTCAAATTGAGCTGAGCTGTGAGCTGAGCTTAGCTCACTTTTGAGCTTTGTAGCAACCCTGCAAGTTGCATATTGCAACTACTAGTGCTGAAGCACACACAATTCTCATAAAATTACCATATCGCACATTTTATGCGCAATTCATTTACTTTCGTTAACCTTATACCGTACGTTCTGAACCGCACAACATGAGTAAATTTCACAGAATAAATTAAAAACTACATGGACGCAAGGAGGATGAAAAAATTAATTCATTGTTCACTTGATAAAAATTTAAAAAAAACTAAGTGTGGATTAATTACTTCATAATAGAAATTAAAAATATGAAATTCATTTACATATACTGAATGAGAAGTATAACTTCAGTCGCGTGTACATGTGTACACACACTTTTTTTTTGTTTTTAAATATAAATATGTACTACATACATTAGTACTATATTCATACTTATGTGTATGTACAAGAGCTATTGAGTTTGATTTTTTATTTGATTAATTCTTAAGGCCTTGATAAAAAATAAAATAAAAAAAAAAAATACTTAAATGGCGAAACATGAAACGATGAAGGTCAATTTTTTTTTTGTCTTTTGTTTGATTTTTTTTTTTTTTGCCATAGTTGGGCATCTAAAATCTAAATGCAAAATAAAGTTGGTTAAATTCAGCAGTTATATAGGTATACTTTGCAACGGTTCATTTTTTATTTTGCAAAAAAAAAAAAAAAAAAAATAGACTAAGCTGGGTACCTATATGTTTATAAAAAGTTTTAATTCGCTTTTTGATACTTTGGTAGAATTTGTTGAACCTTTGGTTCCATGAAGTTTTCCAGCACAGTTAAGTGTATAAAACATGAAGCTGTACTATTTGACCTTTTTTGTTCTGACAGTTTTCACGTATTTGTGCTGTTCTGACCTATTCTGTTCCAGTTTTTCTTCATTAAATAGACCTACAGTGACGGACAAAACAATAAGACCACCTCTATCACTCTTAAAATATTCTCTCTATCTCTTTTTAAAATTATATAAAAAGGCGCTTTTTACTATATTCTGCTTAAAATAAGGGAACTATTATGAAATAAAAGAAAAAGAATATATTATGCACAGATAATTTGATGCAAAAAATAAATGTATAAACTAAAAAGAACTCTCAAATCTTGTGGACAAAACAATAGGACCAAGTTAAGTCATTTATTTTTGTATTACCTAGGATTCAAATTTTAAACAATATTTTAAATAGAATACTCTTGTGAGATCATTTAATATTAGTGGAGCAAAAAAAAAGTTGGGAAACATTAAAATGGGTCGTGGAGTCCATTGTTCTTCAGCCGTGAGAGAATTGATGCATTAACTGACAAGAAAAGGCAAATCAGAACGGGGAATTACCGAAACTATTGGTTAATTAAAAAAGTTTGTATTAAACGCACTAGAGCCCCCAAAAGAAAATTTTAAAATAGGAACAAAGCGAAAAACTTCACAAAAACACGTCTAAGAAATAATGCGATTGTCATAAAAAGACACTTTCAGGTCATTTTTGGACATTAAATTAGAGCTTAACTTGCTAATAAGTGAGAAAACGCTCAGAAGAAGACCATAAGAAAAGTAACTCTTCCAAAGAACCCCCAGGGAAGTTTCACACCTCAGCAAGAGGCATCGCAAAAACCGAATCAATTTTGTTTAACCTGTTTAATTGGATTGGTCCAGATAATGAAGAAAAATTGGCGCAATGTTCTGTAGCCCGACGAAAGTAAAGTCAAATTAGTGGGATCAGATGGCAAAAGATGGATAAGGCGTCCAGAGTACGCAGATTTTAAACCGCAATACACAAGACAAACGCTTAAACACGGTAGAATAGAATTAATGTTGTCTTGGTTTGCCCGATCGCCGGACCCAAGTCCAATTGAAAATTTGTGGGCTATCGTTGAGAACTCATTGGTTGCAAAAAAGTCGAGAATTAAGGATGAGTTGTGGCAAAAACTTCAAGAGACTTGGTATGTAATACCGAGACGAACTTCTCGCAAATTAGTGGAATTAAAGCCTCCAAAAGTATGTGCGGTGATGGTTAAATAAGGGCTTTTCGACAATTTATTGGTTTTGACCAGAAAAAGAATTGAAATATGAAATAATTTCCATTTTTTGAGTAGTGGTCCTATTGTTTTGACCGCTTTAGAAATCAATTTATTTTCGTATTTATTTATTTTTTTTATTTAAACAAAAAATCTTGTTAGATAATAAATTGATTTAAGTTCCTGATACTGTAAATTTTATATTAATAATTTTTTTTCTTTTAAAAACAATGAAAAATGTGTGTTTTATGATTTGTTTTTAAAGTAAGACGAAATGGTCTTATTGTTTTGTCCATCACTGTATTACCTCTAAATTTTGACATACAGGACAGGGCTGCCAAAAATCATAATTTAGCATGATTTTCATGTTTTTTTAACAAAAATCATGTTTTAATGTTTTTTTTTTTTATCTAAGAGAAAAATCTTTACAATGTGTTTGTTAACCAACAACCTTTTTCACTTGGTGAACTGTTATTTTTAATAAGTAACTGAATACAAGAAGTATTTATATGAAGTTAATCTTAAATGCGTACAAATTATAAACTTAATTATGTTTTCAAATTTTTATTCCTGCCATCTTAGTAATTTAAGTTATAACTACAACTTTTTGAAAAAAGTGGAAAAATTACAAAGGCAAAAAACTTTATTTCCTACAAAATCCATTTTTTCGGAAAAATAAACTGCAAACAAAATTTTTGAAGCCAAGATCTAAGCTTTCTGCATCATAAAATGAGTTTAAAATTGTTCACTTTTAAAATTTTTGCAAAACGGAGCCTATGTAGTTATACCTTTGATACTTTATTAATACTATTTTATAAAATAAACTCGAAATAGTTTGTTTTATTCCTGTCCCTAGTCACGATGTGGTTGTTCAATTTCTATCAGTTTTTTCTTTTTTTTTTATAAATCATGTTTTTTAAACTGAAATCATTTTTTTATCATGTTTTTTTTTTTCAAATTTTGAAATGGCAGCACTGTTGACATATATCGCTTGACTTTCACTTAAATAAACAAGCAAGCTAATTATGAAATTCGGGTGATGTTTCATATTTTAACTCTTCAGTAAAGTGGTTTATTACAAGATAAACGCAATTTTTAAATGAAATTTTGTAATTATGTACTTACAGACATGGACATTAAAATAGAAACACAAGCCTGTTGGAAATAGTAAAATAAAAGCTATATTATACTGTCGGTAATCGTGTTGCTTTTCTGTTCAATGCATGATTTTGAAAGAAAAAGTTAACAATATGTATTTGTAAAATCGTCGGTGGAGCGGGCAAAGGGTGTTACACCCATTATTTCTTAAATGGGATTTTGATTAAATCTGTTGGATTTAACTAAATATGTACTACAATCGCTCAAACCAAGAATTCCCATTTTGGGCAATTCCAATTACATTCACAAAAATTTCCAACACATAAATCAATTTTTTTTTTTTTAATTTTAATGTAAATTGATGCGAAATTACTATCCATGAATGGAGCATAACTATTACTTTCATAATTAACTAAAAAAATTGTCTTTATTTTTAACATTTTCTTGGGAAAAATAAAAGTTTGATGGTAACTCACGTTACAAATATCGGACACGAATTTTAAGAGTCCGACAGTATGAAGTTTTTATGTGAAATTAAGAATCTTAATTTGTTTTCAATGAAGATTCCATACATACAAAATTACAAGCTTTTAATATGAGTGACAAAACCAAACATTTTTTCAATATTTCGAGGAAAAATTTTAAAATATTTAGGTAACTCACGTTACATTATTTTGGTAACTCATGTTACCTGCGATTTGTGGTTCCAAAAGTAAAGAAAAGATGCATTTTTACTCAAGTTTGTTTTTAATCGAAGAGTGTGTAACGAAGCTTGCTTAAATGTTAACTTATTTTAGCACTCACGAGGGGATATTGTCATCGTCACTATTAGACTCATCATATTTTCAGTTTGCTTGTTTTTCCGTCATGTGAAATTCTTCTGTTGTTGGCAAGCTTATGCTATAAAAATGCTTTAAGATTATTAAACTCCCTGAATTTTATGTCTATCCATAAGGGAATACAACAAAGAATCTTTTCTTGCAACTTGCATAAAGAGTTGCCGTTTGTAAATAGTAATTTGCTAATAAAAAAAGTAAAAAAGACTGCATAATTTGCTCAAAATTCGTGTCCACTTTTTCATGGAATTACCCTTTTAATCATAATTCAAATCATTCATGATTACATTTTTAAAAAAATATGAAGTTTGTAATTGCTGTCTTCCACAATATGCAACTCTTATAGCGTTTTCGATTGGTCGTCCGGAACTCTCCGGAATTCCTCCGAACGATTCTGAAACTGTTGGCTTGGCACTCAATGACAGTTCTAATTCCGAAAAGAAGAGAAAATCGATTCCGAATTTTAAGACAGAATCAAAACGAGAATCACGCACACATGTTCACACCTACGAGGTCAAAGTAATGAAATGTTATTGTTTGTTGTTCATTTCTGAATATTGAGATTTTTTACTATGCCAAACTTTAAATTATATTAAAATAAAGTAAAGATGACAAAAAAAAGATAACTTTTTATGGAATCAACAAAACAAAACTTTCATCAGGCGTTCGCATTATTCGACGTCACACAAATACAAATTAACTTCAGAATTAAAAGAAGTATCCAAGTTTGTTCGTTTGGAATTCCGGATCGGACCGCTCTAAGAACGGTCTATAAAACAAGCTGACCATTAATATAAAAACACCTGACAAAAAGTAAAAAAAAAACACTTTCTTTTATTCTTAAAGTGGTTTTTGGTGAGATTATTACTCCATGATTCAACTTAAAATGATGTTGTTACTTTAAATAAATGGCACAAAGCAATAGTTAGAGCACTCAAGACAAACGCATCTACAATAAAGCCTTAAAGCCTATATCTCATCTCTTTACACCCATTATTGAAATCAATTAAAGTACCCTCGCGACCACTCAGCTAACGAACAAATTAAAAAATCTCGCTTCATGATAGTATGTACTATAGATTTTTTATACAAAGGTCGCGTAGGCCTGTGTTTATAAAAAGTTCACGTTCAATTTTTCTACAAAAATTATTTTTGTATTAAAAAAAATTTGATCCATTACTTGATTAAAACGCCAATCGCTCTGATACTGAGCAATAATCTTGTTTATCAAGTGACTTGATTTTATCAAATTTATTTACTCGTCTATTCAAGTAATGCGCAGTGTATCTTTCTACATTTTATTCAATTTATTTACTTGAACTTGTTATAGAGATACAATAACAAATCAAAGTATGACTATGTTTGATGCAAACGAAGTTTATCGTATTTTGATTATTGTTTTGAAATGCTATCGCTTTTAATGGCACTTGAAAAACTCTGTATGGTTGAACAAATTACACTCAAAGGAAAATTGAATGCATCTTCTCTTTATTTATTTTGTTGATTAACACCGAATATAATTAATGTCAAACAATTTTTAAGCGAAAATCATGTAAAATAGTTTGGAAACAGAAGTGAAATATCGCATCCCACAACTTGATAGCTCACAAATATAATGTAAGAACATTGCTATACAAATATCTACGTATTATAACACTCCCATCAAGATAATTTGACAAAAACTTGAGTTGGAATAAAATTAATTTTTTTGTATGTGCGAAATTCATTCATTAATGCCAACAATGCGATTTGTACCTTCTTTCGTCTAACCAATTGAAAATTTCAACACCCAAGCGCGTTAAAATACCGAATAAGGTGACCAAAATCATTTACACCTACGAAGTCAGATTAATTTCTATTGATTAAAGAGATAACTGTTTTCAAATCAGACATGAAAGAAAATAGTTTTTGCAATGGGATTTCCAGATCAAAGGTTATGAACTGCGGAAAAAATACAATAAATCTGATTCATAAATAGTCAGTATACAACACAAAAAGAACTGTTTAAAACTTTACGACAAAATAAAATAAGACAATTAAATTTAACCTATTAAATTATTTTATTGTGTTACAACTCTTTAACCTTCTTAACTGCATTTGAATTAATTATTATTTGTAATGTTATCTTTTTTTTGTATTACAGGTAGCGGTTCATTCGGTGACATCTACCTTGGTATGAGCATACAATGCGGTGAAGAGGTAGCCATCAAAATAGAAAGTACCAATGCTCGTCATCCACAGTTGCTCTACGAATATAAATTGTATCGTGTTTTGAGCGGTGGTGTTGGTATACCACGTATTCGGTACTATGGGCACGAGAAAAGCTTTAACACCTTGGTTATGGATCTATTGGGACCATCTCTCGAAGATCTTTTCAACTTTTGCACACGTCATTTTACAATCAAAACCGTTCTCATGCTGGTTGACCAGATGATCGGTCGCCTGGAATTTATACATTTGAAATGTTTTATTCATCGTGATATTAAGCCCGACAACTTCCTAATGGGCATTGGTCGACACTGTAACAAATTGTTCTTGATTGATTTTGGTTTAGCTAAGAAATACCGCGACCCTCGCACTCGTGTACATATTCCCTATCGTGAGGATAAGAATTTAACTGGAACTGCGCGTTATGCATCGATTAATGCTCATCTTGGCATTGAACAGTCTAGACGTGATGACATGGAATCCTTAGGATATGTCATGATGTATTTCAATCGTGGTGTTCTTCCATGGCAAGGCATGAAGGCAACTAATAAAAAGCAAAAGTACGAAAAAATCTCCGAAAAAAAGATGTCAACTCCGATCGAGGTCTTATGCAAGGGTTTCCCCGCTGAATTTTCAATGTATTTGAATTATTGTCGTAGTTTGAGATTTGAAGAGCAACCAGATTACATGTATTTGCGTCAGTTGTTTAGGTGAGTATCAATGTCTTTTTTGTATTTTGAATTTAAAAAAATAGAACAAGCTATTTTTAGCAAAAACTTTTCGGCTTTTATAAAATATCATTGTTCTATTGCTGTTCTAATATTCGTTCGAATTTGAAAACGGCAACTAAAATTGAATCCGGACGGATTGAAAACGGTTGTTCTGATTTCCATTCGACTTTTTTGTTGGAGAGTATTTTTTTCCGGTAGCAAATTGCTACCCGGATTGAAAACGGCAAAAATTTGCCGGATTGTAGTTCCGTTCGTTTTGAGAAACACCTATGAATTCGCACAATATGTTTGAATACGGGATTCGAAACAGCTAAAATTTTAAAACGGGAGAAAATAGAATTCGAACGGAAATTAGAACAGCCGTGATAGTTTTAGAGCGGAATTCAGAGTCGTTACTCAAGTAAAAATTTTACTCAAGCGACAACAACAGTAATCACAACAAGTTGTGACTACTTGTCTTTAAAAATCGCTGCTAAGCACATCAAAAATTCTCCAAAAATGATATTTTTGTTTTGGAAAACTGAAAGTTAATTTGTTAATATGTTATTTTCTCAAACTGTGACATGTGATAGCGACTACTAAAATTTAATATGAAAAGAAATTTCACGTGATAGAACCGAATGACGTAGCTACTTTTCCAAAGTACAAGGCGCCCCAACATAGTTTATGTTTATCTTTACATGCCACGTCTTAAATTAAATTCAAGTTTATTGCTTAATGACTACATTGTAACGAATTTAGTATGATGAATATAATGGTATAGTCTAATTTATAATGTGGGAGGAAGCTATGCTGAAATGCCACCCATTGATAAAAGGAAAAAAATTCAAATGTATGAAAAGCCTTTGCCGTCCACCCCTCATTCTGGGTGGACCGGAAGAAAGGAATTTAAAACCCCCTCACCCTCCGGAGAGATGTAAATATCTATTGATTTAAAAGATTTTCTTCGTATTGCAGTTACGTAGCACAATGTCTACGGCAGAAGCGCTGGCCGATAAAAAAAAGAATGTCACCACCCATCCATAAAAAAAAACAACACCTAGATAAAGAGAAAACGTATGAAATGTAAAATTCTGGGGGAAATTTCTAATTATAATGCAATAACAAAGCAGTTTAAAAAAATAATACTTATGTATATAACTCAAATAATGACTGCCACTGATATAGATTTTCTTTGAACGATTCAAAAAAGGCGACAAGCCTTATTCCGCAAGATGCACTCAGAACTGTTTAGATTGAGAGAAGAAGAAATTGTTTTTACCATTTATTATATTAAATTGCTATTTGAAGAAGCATACACTTAACACTTTCAGAATTATTTTTTCTTATGAAGTTTAAATTGAGAATAATGGTATGTGAAATGGCTTCTTACTGCGAAAGTAGATCAATTTTTTTTTAAATAAAATCAAAACTTTGTTGTTTGAAAATTGTAGTTAATTCTTTCGAACCCAAGCTATGAAAATCAATATTAAAAAATGTTTTTTCAGTATTATCGTGTCAAAACATCACAACTAAGAAATATAAATAGCAAAAAGTTATTTTCCAAAATAATAAATAGCAAAACTAATGTGTTACTCTCATGTTACATGTAAGAAACATGCACTGCCTATGACAACCAAAAAAAGTCGGACAACTGAGAAAATAACTTTTTATGGAACAATAATGTATGCTACTTCATCTTAGCCAAAAAACAAAACACTTTGTGGATTAACATTTTTTATATAATTTAAAATTATGACCATATTATATAAAAAATATTTTTTTTCCCTTTTTTGATAAAAAAAAATTTAAAGTATAATATTTGACTAACTTTTTGTAATAATTCAGTAACTAGGCATTATTATCTTTCAATTAAGCCATCAAAACCTAATTTAATTAAATTTAATGAAATATTTTTTTACGAATTTTTAAAAATATGTTACATGAGAGTAACGCTGATTCCAAAAGGGTTAAAAATAAAATTGACAACAAGGAACAAGAATATGTGGGACAAAGAATGTGGGATTTGCATTCGCCGAACCAAAAATCTACAAAAAATTCAAATTTAGTATATCTAACAAGAAAATAAAAAAAAAAAAACATTAAGTAGTCATTTTTTCCAATTTATTATTACTGAAATTTAATTTCTTTACAGAATTTTGTTCCGCACCCTTAATCACCAATATGATTATATCTATGATTGGACAATGCTTAAGCAGAAGACTCATCAGGGTCCAGCGAATGCAGCTATACCACAAGGAACGGCAGAACCTCGCAACGAACGGGATAAGGAGAAAGAGAAACAAAGCGGAAAAACAATGCTTTCCGATTAAATTAGATTAAAAATAAAAAAATGCAATTTATTTCTTTAAAACGTTATCTAATTGAAACAAAACAAAAAAGAAAGAAGAAAATACAAAAAAAGAACAGAAATAGTAATTTTAAACTAATTGAAAGGAAATCTTATATTAAAAAAAAAGTAAAAAAAAAAATTATAATTATAATAATAATTTCGCGCCGAGTAAAAACAAACCACAAACCTACCACACGATGACATTTCTGCAAAAATAATTTGCACAACAGGTTTTATTTACGTCGTCATAATTCCCTCTCTCTTTGAAAAAATCCTAACCAGCAAAATCAAGTTATCTATACCACAACAATGATTTATAAAATATAATGTTGAACAATGTAAATTAATTTTAACAAAATCCTTAGATTTTTTATTTAGAGATTTTGGCTAAAAAAAAAATATCAAAACAAAATTGAAATGGAAATAAAAACAAAAATAACATCTAAACAACATCGCAGCCCTTTTAAACTGTAGTTTTTTAGTAAACGATCTTTTTTCGTTTGGAAATAAATTAGCGTTATTTTATTTTTTAAGGTTTTATATTAATCATATTCTTTTTTTTATTTACGAAACTTACTCATACATAAACATAACATTGTTTTCAAATGAATTTTTTTTTGTTTCATTAAACTATACTCCTTGTTTTTTTTTTTTTTTAATCTACAATTCACTAAACAGTCGTTGTTTATTAATTTTTAGTTAAAACATAATTTTTTTTTCATTATAGGTCCTGAAAAAAAATTATATATGTATGTGTAATTGATGCAGAAACAATAAATAATTTTTGTATGTAAGAAACCATAATCATTTCGTAGAGTAATATATTATTAATTAAACGAAAAAGTCTACAATATAAACAAAATGAAACAAATTTCTAAATGCATACATTACTTATGAACCTGTATCCGATTATTGGTTTATTGATAAGTGAATAAAGCATATTAAAAAAAAAAAAAACATAAAATGGGGCAGACCCCTTAAAACTAAGTTGAAAATCTTTTAATTATTTTATCTTACAGCTGGTTTAATATGTAATTATTATCGAAGCTAGCGAAACTAAACATTTTTTTAAATTTTCAATACAACATGAATCACAATTTCACCGTGGCGGTTAAAGTATTCACTTTCATGCGGAACTAAAATTTAAAATCATCGAAAAACATTTAAATTTCTCAGGTATTGTGAAAGTGCCATTGAACCAACGTTTTCGTGTGCGAAAGGTTTGCTTCATATTTTTTCTCGTTTTGGAAATGCGATTCATTCACCATGTTCTGCATTTATGCTGATGCAAAGCATTCGACGTATGATTTTTCGAGTCTTGAAGTTAAGTATTAGAAATTAAAGAAAAACCTACCGTTACTTTTGTTCTTAAAAAAAAAATCCTAAAAATCCCTTTGGATACTTTCCGGCAATAGACACCAAGTTTAGTGTGAAAAAACATGCAGATTAGGGTGGTCCGCCTTTTTTATTTATCATCGTGACTTGTTGTTATCTCAAGTAACCAAAGAGCATTAAAAATAAATAAGGCTTTATGGTCCTAAACATTTTAAAACTAAAAAAATCGTTTCTTGTATGATAGAACCAGAACCTTTCAGAACTTAAATTTATTAGTCCAGTAATAAGCCCTGGTTGCTATCGCTGTATTATCTGTACATTTATGTGCTTTTTATAAATAATAATTGGGAAGAGGTGGTTGATAACCTCCCATACGAGGATTTTTGGAAACGTGAATAACTTTTCTCCCGGAACTCAAATTGGGGAAAAGTGAAATTCAATTTTTCCGGGTGGAATCTTGTTCACGGGAAAATCACGCCTTTTGGAGTATAGGGTTATTTCGAGAGACCATATCGTGGGCACAAAACCAAAACCGGGAACCTTCATTTTTGGACATTTTCAGTTTAATGCGTCATTTAACTTGTTACAGAATTTTGTTCCGGTCCCTCTATTCACTGCGTTGACCCCAAACCTCCATCAATTGATAGCGTAAACTATCAATTTGCGTTGCACAAGTTTACATAAGTTTGCATGAGTTTCCAAAACTTTGAAGCCGTTTTTCACAAATACAATATTGCAGATTCGTGGTTTTAGCTTAGTTCTCATGACATGCTGTCCCATTGGTTCAAATTAAAGGAATAATTCAAAAAGATAATGCCCAAGAAAACAGCTATCCCTATCCAGTAAAAAAGTCATCGTCCTTGCTGGACGATGGAGATCTCTAACACATCGCAATAGTTTCAGGAAACTGGTTAGAAAATCAAGTTTTTCAAACAATCGAGCCTGTCCAAAGATCGACTTGAATTTAATCGAAAATTTGTAAGCTTTCATAAAGAGGAAGATGGTGCAGTACGAGAAGGCTTGTGTGGTCCAGAGTCGAGTTTGAATGTACGAATATTTCTAACAACTTAATAGAAAAACTAGTTGAAACGTGTCAAAACGGACACTAGTGTTCAGCTCAACACATATTTAAGATACAAATATAACTTTTTTTTATAAATAAATAAATGAATCGAACAATACAAAATTTAGTTGGAAATAAAACAAATTTATTTTTGGCTTATGTGTCAGTAACTTTAGGGGAGGATATGTGCTTAACTAACTTCAGCTCCGGCAGTCGTTTTTCCTTTTTAATTTCTTCAATATTATTTATATATTTTCGTAGCTCTGTTGGCACTCGTATTGCTCCATTTTCCAATTGATTATTTTCAAATAAGGTTATCAAAAGTCGAGGTATAGCTCCGGCAGTTCCATTTACCGTATGTGCATATTTGATTTCATTATTAGCTGTACGATAGCGAATATTTAACCGTTTCGCTTGGTAATCTGTACAGTTGCTACAGCTTGAAATCTCACCCCACATTTGTCTTCCAGGCATCCATGATTCTATATCGTATTTTTGATATGCCGGCGCACCTAACTCAGAAGGTGGCATATCAAGAAGTTTAAAGTGAATGCCAAGTTTGTCGAATAAACTTATTTCGATATTTTTAAACGATTCCAACATTTCCTCCGATTTTTCTTCGGCACAAACTGAAAACATTTCGACTTTGGTGAACTGATGTACCCTGTAATGGAGATATATTATTTTTTTTATTTCTGGAAAGTTTATTTACAATGAACTACCTGTACATTCCTTTCTCTTCGTGTAAGCCAGAAGTTTCAGCACGATAACATCTGCTTACTGATGTAACTTTTATTGGAAGTTCCTCCTCGTCAAATATTTTATTGGCAAAAAATCCAGCTAAAGCCATTTCGGAAGTTCCTGATAGGCACTTTCCAGAGTTTAACTTGTAAACCTGAAGGAGTAAGTAATTCATACAATTACCAGTTAAAAACTTTGAACACAATAAATTTGAGGGGATAGTACGATAACTAAGGCGGTAAGAGGAGTCAAATACAAGCATTTTTTACTATAGGAGGGGGGTCTATCTGTCCCCGTTTAGGAGGGAGGGGTAATTTTTTAAAAAATGACTCAAAATAAAAAAAAAAAATATTTAAAAATGACGGTAACACCTACATAGTCTAAGAGCCGGGAGCAGATTTATTTGTAGCGGTGGACTCAATGATAACAAAAATACCCATGGCAGACATTTTAAGTGGGGCCAAACCCTCGGCAGACGGTTTCGAAAATGCAGTTTTTCTGAAAATTGATTCATTTAGGGTAACCACTTGAAATTAGTCGCATCCTGTAGCGGTGGACTCCCTGATAACAAAAACACCCATGGCAGACATTTTGAGTGGGGCCAAAACCCTACACTGTTATAGTAAATTTGTTAATTGAATATAAATTGTTCAACAGGCAAGATAAAAATGTTGAGTTTGGAATATACAGAATTCCAAAAAGCAGAATAATGGATTTGCAGAATTTTGAAAACAGAATTTTGGATTTACAGAATTTTGAAATATAGAATAATAGAAAAGCAGAATAATGGAATACAGAATTATGTTCATACAGAATTTTTCATTCAAATACAGAATTTTGGTCATACAGAATTTTGGAATGCAGAATAACGACCCGTTCCCATTTGTATCAAATAAAACTGGATTTGGAGGAATTTTTCTAACTTTAAAATGCATTTTGAGATACAAAACGACAATTTTTGACTTATGTTGTTAATACCAAACTCAATAGAGTTTAAAAATTAAAAATCTAATAAAAACGTAGTTTTCGTGTTTTTCAATTTTCTCAAAAACTATAGTTATAGAAACATAGGTACGGTTTTCAGTGTTTGATCAGGAATCAATTGAGGCAGTTTACTTTATCAATCAGTTATGTATTGAAATTCACAGTCTTAAAAAAAATAGTATTCAATGTGTTTGTTAGATATGAAAATAAAAAAACCGTCTCGGTTGCTGGTTGAATTGAAACTCAACTCGGCATAACATGTTTTTAAGCTTTTTTTTCACAATTTTTGACTTTGAATTCGATTATTTCAAAAAATATTGATTAAAATATCTTTATTTGAAATTTAAAATTCTGGGTTTTGAAAAAGGTATCTTTTAAAGTTGTAAGTGTTGCCATTATTATTAAATATTTTTTAAAATCATTTTTAGTTCTTTTTTAGAAAATTGCTCCTCCCTTCTAAATGGGGGGAGATAGACCCTCCCTCTGATAGTAAAAAAAAGCTTGTATTTTACTGTTCTACAAAATCAGTTACTATTTTTCACCGCCTTACTTATCGTACTCTTGCCAATTTGAGTATTAGGTACCTACTTGCGTTCGCTCGCCAGATGTTTGCATGCCACATCCCTCAATAACCTCTTTTGGAAGTATATCTGGCACCGACATCAACCGGAAACCGACCGATTTAAGTTTTGTCAAGAAATATTCGGTAAGTGCATGTTCCATTTCAGCAGCAGCTCCCATTAGGTAATAACTTTTATGGCCGGTAAAATTGCCCAGATGATCCATGCGAAATAAATTTGCTTTTGTTGCTAACTCTGAAAATTCTTTTGGTTTAAATGTAAATTCAGTTTGCTTATTGTATCTTGATAGTTCTTTTGGATCGTCGCCATAGTTAAGTACTCTGGGATGAGTTTTATTGGGTAGTTTAAGCAATTCTAATTGAAGGGATTTTTGTAATTTCTGGATTTCAGTTTGTGATAAATGAGTTGCATTTAGATTTTCTAAAATTGTCCGGATAGCAGGTACATTGTTGCGATGTTTTCGGAGAATAGCATTTTTCTCACAACTATCAAGTTCGTGTTGAATAGTTGCATCACACTTTGCTGCAGGATTTACATCGATTTGATGTAAATAATCCAAGTTTCTTGAATGGGATATTAAAAGAGAATTAAGAGGAAGGAAATATTTTGAAATTCTGATATTTTGCAAAGCAAACATTTTGCCAAAGGTAAATATTTGAAACTTTTTATTCCAAATCCAAATCAAAGCACTTTCCTAAAATTTGGTAAACAAATATTTGGTAGTTGACGTTTTCAAATTGACAGCTGTCAGATAGCCGGCCAGTTGGTCGTGTTCATCTTACTGCTGAAAACAATCTTTGGGCTCAGAGCCTACTAGGTCAGAATTTACCTTAGAGGATATAATATATGGAGTGCTTGTTCCTATACCTAATACATTGTAACGCCATATACATGGATAGGGGTCGCTGCCTTCGTTTTTCAGTGAGAGTCCGGTTCCGCAGCTGTAAATAAACACGCTTGTTGATGACAGCCATCTAATGAAAATAAAATAGAGGCATGCACTCATCGAAAAACTTAAAGAAACTAGAGCCCTCTATAAAAGCTTCACGGAACTAACAGCACAAGCACTCCAAATATTATATCTTCTAAGGAATTTACCCAGCAAACGTAGAAGTACTGATATAACCGGTGAAATGACGTCTAAAGGCTTGACCATACCGGAAGGTATGCGGTACCGTTACAGGTAGCGGTAATGGTACTTGTATTAAAAAAATTTCACATGTAAACGTTGTTGTCAGTTTGGAATTTTGTTCATAAAGTACCCGTACCGTACCTGTACCGCTACTGCATACCTTTCCTTAGAAAAGTATTTATTTTCCGCTGAATATTAGCACTCGGGAAAAAAAAAGATATTTACATTTTCTACATAAAAATAACGAATAAGTGAAGCGATATTATCTCTTTCACACCACGCGAATTAGTAATAGTATACTCTTGCGGCCCAGATGTACAAACGTGGTTGAGAGTTATTCAAGGATTAGCAGTGGTTCAATTTTAGTTCCAACATGAATTTGGCTATTTTAACATTAAGGTTTTACGCTTTTACAAATAATCTTTTTTAATGAATGTAATAAATAAAATCAGTTTATTATAAAAGGAAAAGATAATGAATAATTCATGTATTAGGTATTGAAAATAGTTTTAAGAAATGAAAAATATAAGTTATATATGAAATAGGTTTGGCACGTCCACGTCCGATTTGCAAGGCAACCTTACTACGATTGCCGAACAATACAAAGAATGGTGGAGAAGCAAACTTCCCCTATCCTCTTCTCGCTCTCTTATCGTTACAAAGGAAAGGACCTTGAACCTGTGCTTAACCTCAGCTTTACTTCGGATTTCAGAAGATTAATAGCCCCGTTCCATTCGAGGTGGTAGTTTACTCATGAGTATATCTTGTAGGTACTATATGTACATATTTTTGTAATCATTCACTTCTCTCCTCCACTTCTCTCTATTTTTTCATTTCAAAAATGTTTTCGATTGAAGAATGCACTTCAAAAATTCACTCCTTTCAATTTTGAAAATTGGAAATAACACATTTAGGGCTCTGGCGGAAACAGGTTTAAAAAAAATATATCGAGCCCTTCCCGCCAAATTAATCTTTATTTTCTTTTGTTAGATTAACAAAAAAAGTTCATGCTTATTCGTTCACACAATTATGTGTATGTCCATAGTTCATAATTAAATTTGGCGGGAAAGGCTAGAAATGTTGTACTTAAATCGACGCCATACCTGAAATTTAATTCTGGTTCAATTTTCATATAATAACCTGTGGCTGTATAATATGTCCAAGTACATGTTTGGACTACAGCAACTGAAACGACGACTAAAGCACGTTTGTATACAACCTGGTTTAAGAGGCCAAAATCTTAGCTTTTTGTTTGTAAGTTTTCAAGTCGGAAAAACTATCTTGTACAAAACAAGAACCATTATAGTTGAAATTATAGGATTAAAATATAGATCTTCTCTTCCAGTAGTTGGATGGTTTCAAAATTCAATTTCAAATAAAACTTTATACAATAAGCTGTTATTTGTACAAAAGGGTAATTAATTTTTTTAAGACAAATAATAAAAACAATTAAACCTTTTTCTTTAGTTATTTTTATTTATAAAAAATAAAACCCATCAAAAATGTTAGTAAATCTTTTACAAAAGATTGTATGTACAAAAAAAAATAGAAATAACATCCATTAAATTTAGAAAATTAACAACAATTATCCAATAAATAAGGACTGTCAAGGGCTCCCAGACCAGCTGCAACCCCACCTTCATTGGCTGTTGAAAGCTTCGTTCTAAGCATATGACCTGCTTGATAATTTGTAGTTATAGTTTTTGAGTCACCAATAATAACACCGAAAATTCCAAGTTCTGAAACTAGATCGACCAATGGTGGTGGCATAGGTCCATCTGCACGAATCATATAACCTTTGGTAATTGGAGGATGTATTCTTTCCATTAATATCCAACCTGAGCGTTCAACAGCACTCATGCTCTATCAAAGCATACAAAATAATTTATTTCGTAAGATGTTTTAGATGTAAGAAAAATCTTTTTATCGAACCTTTAAAGCTTCTGGAATGTCAGCACCATAAACATTATTACCACCACCTTCTCGTTGAGGCTTCAAAACAAATCTACAGAAAAAATTGAATGCTATAATTTTCAAGGGTATGTTTAAAAAATAAAAACAAACCTTTCAGGGTCTTTTAATGCCATTTCATAAGAAGCATTTCCGGATTCGTTATTGTCCAACGAATACAAACCCGTAAAGATTTTTCCAATAGCTTTCACCTTTTTCGGGTATAAAGAGAATTCTTAATAATGTTTAATAATGTGTATGCACTTAAATACCTTTTCAGGATCAGTGATAAATCTTTCAAGCATTCCTGGAGTTGCCAATGCCTGTTGAACTTTCTTAGTACCAGCTAAGTGATAATGTATCGACGGTGACTTAATTGCCTTCGAACATTCGACCAAGTATCGAGCGTCCCATTCATTTTGAGAATGATAATGTCCTGGTTCATAACCTGCACGGAAATACACAACACTTACCTCATGTCCGTCTCTGTTCAAAAATACATATAAAATTTGTTTTATTTTCATGGTTTTTCTGATTAATTTAGCTTACATAAAAAGTTCATTATTTTTCCCAAGCTTTCCCTGTTCATGTATCTCTGTAAGTGTTTTTCGTAAAACCTTTATATTGGGTTTGGTTTCACGAATATAAAACTCATGGAAACGCTGTGTAAAGAGTCAAAGGTGTTCCCAATTTAAGAAATTCAAATTCAACCGAAATTTCCTTGCTTACACATACCTGGTCACAAATATTATACGATATATCTTCAATAACAAAAACGATGACGGCATTTGGATTTCCGTACAATTCCCATGCTTTGATCATTCCACCACATAGTCCAGAAAGGGCCTTGTTTTCAGGCATCTATCAGAGTGTTTTTTTTTTCCTATTATTACATTTCGTTATTTAACTTCTTGCTCTTACCTTAGAAATTTTATCACTATGATCTAATTCCTGAAGAACGAAGCTGTGAAATGTTACGAATATTTATAGATTTAATTAAAAATGAAACAAGAAATTCGGAATTAAAGTATTATCATTATCATTCAGTTTGAAATTTACAAGTATGTACATCCAAAAAAAACCAAACTAATTTCAAATAACACCAAACTAATTTCAAGTTTCACCAAACTAATTTCAAGTAACACCAAACTTTATTTTTAAGGATTACTTCTATCACTAAAAAATATAAAAGCAAGCATATTTTTTTAAAACTTAATTTACAAATAAAGTTTATTAAAAGCATTAAATTGTAATAGTTTTAAAATTTAAAATACAAGCTACAAGTTTTACTACTTTTCAATTTTGCCTTACTAAAGGACGACCCTCACTGTTGTGCCAGTTGAGAGTTTAAAAATGTTCCTAAAGTTAGCGCAATCCTGTCAGGGTATAGGCATAGGGTTGCCATATATGTACATATATATGGTATGTCTTAGTGGTGTAAATAATATTATGTCAGAGAAAATTTAATTTAAAAAATTTAATATTCAGAATTCAGGATATTTGAAAATTCGGAATGTGTAACAAAAGGTGATAGAAAAAAAATTTACATCGGAATCCACAGATATTAAAATACATAAATAAAAGTCGCACATACAAATACAAAATGTAAAAAAAAATTGTACTCGAGGTATTGATTTTTAAAAGTCTAAACCGTCAAATTCCATCTTTAAGAATAATTCAAAAATTACCTGAAAATATTTTAAATAATTTGAATGTTTTCAGAAAAAAAAAAAAAATAAATTTAACACGTACATATGTACATATTTGCGAAATTTTTTATTTCACTCAGTTTTTCGGCCTCTTTGGTTTTTAGAAAGTACACCCTTTTTTATATTTGAAAGACACCGTTTAGAAAAAAAAAATTAAAATATTTTCTATAATACTGGTACACTTTGTAGGGTTAATTGAAAATAGTAAAACTACATATTTTTGTATTTTAAGTATACCCCAAAATTATAAAGTTTTGCGACATCTGCAAGAACTTGGACTTACCAATCCGAATCCTATTTTTTTTTTTTTTTTTTTCATTCCAAATAGGGCATACATTTATGTACATATTAACATTTGGAAATTTTCCTTTTATCGATAGGCGAACATTACGAATCCTAGTTCAATCCTGTTGATAATACAATACCTAAGCTAATATCGTCGGCTTAAAATGCAGATCTGCTAACTGCCACCTGCTAACTCCACATAAAGATGATTTTAAAAAATTCGTTACAAATACAAAAAGTTTTCAAATCTTATAAATTCCATTAAATTAAAATTATTTTATCAGTATGAAGACTAAAGAATAACTTTTGTTTGATTCCATTAAAAAAATTTTAAATACATATTTTACTTTTTAATATTTTCGTCAGGCGTGCCGGAGTGGAGTTATCATGTTTGCATTTTAAAGGTTTGCATTAAAAAAAAGCAGCATTGTTTTTATAAAGTACCCTTAATTCTAAACCATTCGCTGCGGGAATGTGGATCACTATAGGAGCAGGATCACTGATCTCTATAATCCATTATAGAGATCAGTGGGCAGGATGGGCGATGCAATTGTGAAAAATACTTTATACGGACTCCGAATAATATGAAAGAAGCTATTAAGATGAAGCAAATTCGTAAGTATTTCTAGCCTTAAATATATGTAATGTATCGAAAAGTCAACAATGAGGCCGCCGATCAGAACAAAATACTTAATGTATGTATTGGAAAAACGACCCAGTGAGATATGAATACAATGCCTTTCATGCTATATTTGTGTTGACTGTAAAAACAAAAAATCCACTTTTTATACAGAAATGCGTATTAATTTTAATTCTCAAAACAGATGATACACCTAGGTTTGTTTCTTACAACGTTTTTGACTTATTTTATTTTTTTTTTAACCACATAAATAAAAATCTGACGTTTGTTTGTGCCTAAATCACAAAAAGAATTTGTTTGATATCTGTCATTTTAGTCGCTGATCGACGAGCGACGCATTCTTTTTAACAATCTATTGGGCGTGGGTAGGTCAGTTTTTTTTATGTCATTCCATCGTTTCGGGTGCTACATTTATATTCCTAAACTGACAGATTTTGGTAACTTATTATGAAGAAACCATTAATATTTATTAATACTATTATTATCATGAAAACAAATTGACGGTTGTTTTAAAGTGGGTAAAAATTGTTAAAAAAATAAATTCAAAATATCCGTATTCCAACTTTTAAAAATTTATGAAGTGATAAATCACTTCAAACCAACCAATAATTTATTGATATTTTATATGGAAACAATGAAAATTAATACGACATGGGTGTAAATAACGATAGACTCAAAGACTGTACACTTTGGGAATATTTTTTTGAATTTGTTTAGAATCTTTTAAGGCTCGTATACTCATTAAGGCAGCCGTGTTCAAAATAACGGACACCTTACTACAGATACTTGGGAAAGTTATAAAGAAGAAGAATTATGGCTCATAATCATGGTAACATATTTTTGCATCTTCTTTTGTTACTAAAAAAATTGTCATATTAATGTATTATTCAGGGTGCCCAGAAGTAATAATCCAAAGAATATGGGAAGTTAATTTTAAGCAAAATGGGGTTTTGATAAATTATTTTTCTTTACTAGTTACCAATGTTTATGTGAAAAAATTGTAAAAAAAAAAAAAACAAAAATCATTTATAAACAGGTAAAGAAAAAAATACTATTGAAAATTTCTTAAGAATTACTTTTGTCAAATACCATCAGAATTCTTTCAACATATTTCGTCTGGACTATTACGTTTCAAATTTCTTAAGAATTATTTTTGTCTAATACCATCAGAATTCGGAATGAACAAGTTACCAAATTCTAAGAGACCTTAAGTTGGTCTTTCAACATATTCCGTTTGGACCATCACTTTTGGGACGCCCGGTATATGTATGTCATATCGTCTTTAGTTAAAAATGTTCATGCTATTCCTGCTCATACAGACAGCTTCTTTAACGGAATCTCTATATATCTATCTATCTATAGTCATATTTGATTATGACCTCAAGATAGGATCTTTGTATACCATTACACTCACACACACAAAATAACAGACGACACAATGGCGTTGGGTTACTTAAATTATAAAACATGCAACAATTGCTCCATATCGTTTCAAGATTTTTTTAAAGTGTAAAGGTATAAACAAAACATATCATGCTTTTTACTTACTTTCAACAACAACAACAAAAATATTTTATTAGTAACAAGAAATTAGCTACAAACTAATAGTTAAAGTGTGTATTATGTACGTTTGTTATTAAAAAATTAAAATAGTACTTATTATGAAGAAAAAAAGAGAGAAGAGTAAAAAAATAAAGAGAAAACACAAATATTTTATTTTGAATACCTCTGTAGAGGCGTCATGTGTGTGGATATACCACCAAAACTAGAGGCAATTGTGTTGAATTCGACTTGTTTAATGTCGTTGCCTTCATAACAGTGAGCCAAATAGTCAGATCGAAACAGACCGAGGGAAATTGTTGCCTGTAAATTAAATGTTCATTTTGTTTGTTTGTCTTTTATAAGGGATGGATAAATTTCTAAAACAAAAAAAAAAAAAAATATGTACACACAAAAATTTTATATTTCTGCCTTTGATTGAAACAACAAAAAATGATGTTACACAAATGTCATGATCGATGAAATAATGGCTAGACAATATAAGGTCTAATTGACCAAATAGATTTTGGGGGAATGATGAAAGAAGAACACTGTCCTGGACTTATCTGCTTCGAAAATAGGCTATCATAGTGCGTTTTGTAGTGAAAAAAAGTTGTTCAATGTATCATACCTAGCTAGTTGCCTTTTTTATCTGTTACATTTAGATTTAAATCGTTTCAATAGTTGATAGAAAATAAAACAAAACAAGTGCTATTTTGAAAAGGTGTCGCAGCCGCAGACAGAATTAGGAACAAACAAATCAAATTTCGCCGTTTTTTTTTTTTTTTTGAGCAGCAGTTATTGTAGGCAGAGTAGTCTTTTTTTATTTAAAGTTAATAGTTTACTAAATTAATTGATCTACAAACAAAATTGATTGTTTTACGTGGTGTTAAATAACTGTTATTACTTTTTAACTAAATTCAATTAAAAAACAAAGAAAAACAAATTTATTGTGTTATCAGAAAGTTTTCAAATTTAATTATTTTCATTTCAATACACATAGCATGCTCAGGCAAAATAGGAGAAAAAAGCTATTGGACAGAGACATAGCGCTAATCTAAATAAAATAAAGCATTCGCATTTAAATAAATAAATTAACAATACACTGTTATAAAAATAAAAAAAAATATATTAGGAAAAAAAACTTAAAATATTTTTGTTTGTTTTATTTTTTTTTTTTTTGTATTTCTTGTGTGCACCTTTGAATTGCTTTACTAGATGGTCCTAAATGGCCGAAACCAGAAGCTATTGTGTTAATTTCAACTTGTTTCCAGCAACAGTAGGCACACTTTTTACCCGTAATTTCAGGACAGCACGTCTCCAACATCAAATCAGATCGAATAAGTCCCAAAGATAATGGCTTTATTAAATGAGGTTTGACTTATACATAAATCTTTTTGTGTGATATAATAAAACTTAATAAAAATGAATGTTTTCTAGTAAAAATGTAGCAAGTATAATAATAATCGGGACTTAATAAATAACTTTATTTAAATATGTATAATCTAATGGGTGATTGAACCTTGGAGTTTACAAAAATAAAGTAAAATTTTAAATTAAAGAAAAGTGGAAAGAAAGCGAGATGTTAAATAAAAAGGAGAAAACAGATAAAATATAAGAAAAGTGGTACTTTAGGTACCTTATTTAAATGATTTGAATAACTAGAACGCTAAATAAGAAACAAAATCCATTACATAAACCAGTGTTCTGTAATTTTTAAAACCTACAAGAATTTGCTTCACCTGACTTCTAAATTTTAATTCTGAATGAAATTTGAGATGTAGTTGCAATTTCATACTAACATTCATAAAAGATAACTGGCATTTTTGTTGAAAAATTGATCATCCAGACTACTGCCATTTTCAATTGTACCTACATAAAGAAAAATCATAGTCCAAACGTTATCCTCTGACAATAATCGAGTTACGAAATGAACACCTTGTAAGTTAGCAGCTCCTTAAATAGGCAGACAGACTGACTACTTTACAGCTTCCTAGATTCCAGGTATTTTTTTTTTTTTTTTTTAATAACATATAATATGCCAGACCTAGGTATTTTTAAATGCACTTTGCTCAGAATAAGTTGATTAGTTAGAAAGAATAGAACGATAGGAAAGCATATTTGTTGGTACGTGAATGTGAGATAAGATGATCAGTATCTCATGCAATCTCACAGGTGGCGTCCAAGTGAAGCTGTGGTATAAATAAAGGAGTAATTCCTAAGCTAGGACGCGAACCCATACTTCTAGGTAAGCAGTCAAGCAGTACATCCAATTCTCCATTGCTGACCGTCTATCTTCACTTTGGAACAACCGCTCCCTGGGTACTCCAAGTCTATATTAAAGATACAAACTACTATGGCGCTTTAAAATCCACTCTGCCCGGATAAAGGGTACTTCAGACGACCAGGATCAGGAAAAGGTCACTCAGAAAAGTATTGCCGAACCACTACAGTCAACATTCCCGATGTAGTAAAGCTGTCAGCCAAAACTGATGTCAAATATCAGGGGGTCAAACTCTAATTTCGCTCCAATCCATAAAAGATATCTGCAGAATCTAGAAAACCATCCCAATCCACTACAAGGAAGAATAATCTCAACTGTCAATATCTTGTAGCTAAGGACCTACTAGATGAAAACTTAATAAATAACAATAACGAAAAGAACATCCGATTCTACTCTGAATCTGGATCAGCACACTCCCGTGGCTGAAATCCTTAAATCTAGTTCTGGTGATAGACTGAAAGACAGACAAACAGACGGACTTGCGGCACCTACTTTTTTTCTCATTCTCTATCGCCGTAATCTTTTTTTTTTTTTCTTTTTTAAATGCATAAATTGATATGTAATTGATAATTAAATAGCAATTAAAATCAAATTTAATAAAACCCAGCCTATTTGGTTTGTCTAATTTTCACTGCTGCAGAGCGAATTCTTGAAAGAAACTTTCAACTGAACCTAATTGGAAACAAATATCCAACTGAATCTAGTTGGAATTTTCTTCACTGATGGAAACTGGGAAAAAGAAATAAAAAGAAAAACAAACAAACGTCGGAACATAGCATATTTTTGAACATGATTTTACGGTTTTCATGAGACTTTTTCCAATTTTCCATTAGACAGATAAACTCCAGTAAAGGCTTATTTCTACGAATAACGTTTTTTTTTTTTATATTGACATTATTCTACTAATAGTCTAACTGACGATTGAAAAATCAGGGCTAAAACGAAAATACATCTACCAAACTATTTTTCGCGATGCCATTTAAAAAATCTGGAAAGTTTTAATAGCAGTTGATGAAGTTTTAGGTAGGTATATTTCAAACATTCCAGAACAGCTTTAAATCGATTTGCTCAGACAGATCTCCTTTACAAAATTGGAAACGACTTTTTTTTTGCAGTAAGTATTTCCTGCATAAATTCTCATTTAATCTTAATTCAGCTATCTTTATACGAAAACTTGCATTTGGCATTTTCTATTTTATTCTTAATTAATGAATTTTTGATAGTACGATAAAAAAAACTGCAAACTAATCACTATTTCATAAGACATGATAAGATTTCAGTTTTCTCAATCAACTTCCGTTTGAATTGACCCACTCAACTATTGCAAAATCATTGTCAAGGTTAAAAACCAGTATTTAAGGAAGTCACGGGTTTTCAAATTTGCTTACGCTTCATAGCTCAATATATAAACAAATAAGATTGTAACAACAAGCTTTCAACACTTGTTTTACCCTAAGTTATTAAGCCTTTTTGAATAGGTTTTTATTATAGTATACTTGCTACATTTATACTCGAATGAAGATTAAACACAAAACAAACACAACAAATTGGAAATTTTAGTTGATTACATATTTACCTGCTGTATACCATTAGCTAATACTTTTTTGTAAACATTAAAAAGATTACGCGTGAATTCATCAACTTTAATTGTTTCAGCCAAGGTTGTTGTTAGGAATTCATCATCGTGAGCTACAAAATGCATTAATTCATTGAGAATACATTGTAAATCGACAGCTTTTTCAAATTCTTTTCGTGGGAATGACGAAGGAGTTAAGATAAATGGAGCAAACTTAAAAAATAAAACAAAAACATTTTAGTATACATCCTAAAATGAATGACATCATACTTATATTCAAAGAAAACTTACATTTAAAGCATCCGGACTGAAATTGGATTTAGAACGCATTGCAGCTCCATGCATTAGTGCCCAGTCTTTAGCTTTGGGGACAACTTCCAAAAGGGTCTTATCATCGATTGGATATTGAATACAGGATTCCAACATTGGCAGCGACATTGTGGGTTTGGTTAGAGAACAGACAAGTTGTTGATGACGATGAACGATTTACTAATGATTTTATATGAAAAAAGCTTAATGGGGGATAGCAATTTGTTATCTATTCTAGTCTGTTAAATTTATCTTTTTTGATAAGCAAATATTTGATTAAAGTATAATGGAACTGAAATTGATTCAGCTGTAATAAAAAAAATTAAAAGATAACAAATATTTTTGCATATTTTTGTCTTGCGCATGTTTGTCAGCATTGGCATTTATAATGGCAGCATTCAACTACTTATTAAAGGTGCGTTTTTTTCCATCAAGATTTACACTAGACGATTTTTCTCTGTTGTCTTGCTAAAGCCTGGTACACTGCTCGCGCTAAATTCGGCTAAAAATTTTCGATAATTTGTATGGGAGCTAAAAATTTAGCGCTAGCAGCGTACCAGGCTTAACTTTTCAAGAGTCGATTTTTGCGTACATTGAAGCTTTTTTGCATGATAAAATCCTAGTCGACTTTAGCCGTGTGGCATAAATAGTTCTACTATAATCGACTCGACGACTAAAATTTTATCTCAGCTAAAATTTAGCGCGAGCAGCGTACCAGGCTTTAAGGTATAAAGCCTGGTACGCTGCTCGCGCTAAATTTTAGCTCCCATACAAATTATAGAAAATTTTTAGCCGAGATAAAATGGATCCCATACAAGTTATCGATAACTTGTATGGCAATTTTATCTCAAGCCTGGTACGCTGCTCGCGCTAAATTTTAGCTCCCATACAAATTATCGAAAATTTTTAGCCGAGATAAAATGGATCCCATACAAGTTATCGATAACTTGTATGGGAATTTTATCTCAGCTAAAATTTAGCGCGAGCAGCGTACCAGGCTTCAGGCTTAAGCCTGGTACGCTGCTCGCGCTAAATTTTAGCTGAGATAAAATTCCCATACAAGTTATCGATAACTTGTATGGGATCCATTTTATCTCGGCTAAAAATTTTCGATAATTTGTATGGGAGCTAAAATTTAGCGCGAGCAGCGTACCAGGCTTATAACTACAACGGCCACTTTTTGCAAAAAGTCAAAAAGTGAAAATTTTCAAACTCATTTTGTGACCATTTTTCCGACTACAAAATTAAAAATAATGATGCAGAAAGCTTATTTTTTGGGTTAAAGCCTGGTACGCTGCTCGCGCTAAATTTTAGCTCCCATACAAATTATCGAACATTTTTAGCCGAGATAAAATGGATCACATACAAGTTATCGATAACTTGTATGGGAATTTTAAATAAATAAAATTTAGCGCGAGCAGCGTACCAGGTGTAAAATCAATTTTTGTAGTTTTTTCCAAAAACAAATAGCGCTAGAGAGAAATAAAAAATTTTTACTTTTGTAAATTTCCCGCTTTTTCACTTTTTAGGTCATTGTAGTTAAAGCCTGGTACGCTGCTCGCGCTAAATTTTAGCGGAGATAAAACTCCCATACAAAAGTTATCGATAGTTTGTATGGGATCCATTTTAGCTCGGCTAAAAATTTTCGATAATTTGTATGGGAGCTAAAATTTAGCGCGAGCAGCGTACCAGGCTTAAGGCTTTAAGCCTGGTACGCAGCTCGCTCTAAATTTTAGCTCCCATACAAATTATCGAAAATTTTTAGCCGAGACAAAATGGATCCCATACAAGTTATCGATAACTTGTATGGGAATTTTATCTCGGCTAAAATTTAGCGCGAGCAGCGTACCAGGCTTTAAGATCATTGTAGTTATGGCGTAAAAATAAAAGGGGTATTCACGATCCGATGCAACTGGTCTTGTATCATTGCAAAAGTGCAAAAGTGTAAAATCTTACAACACTACAACAACAAAATATACGGATTAAAATTTTACAATAGTCTTGCACTTTTGCTATACCCTGACCTATTGCAAAATAAAAATACAATAGAGTAAAATTATTTTTGACAGATGGCAGCTCACCACCACGTCGCCCGATGATGTATTGAACAAAAAGTAATGTGCGAAGGACAACAAATCCATGACAACCTGTAGAAAATGTTCAAAGAAGGTCATTTGGATAGTACCTACTCGCGATGCAAGTCATGTTGGCACGATTTTTTGTTGAGTTTTTCTATTGTCTCAGACTGTGACATCCGAATCACCGCATGGTACTATGAGCTATGGACTCCTCTTATGATTTGGTCGTTGTTATAGTCGTTGTAATTGTGGTGAATTTTTCAACACATTACGACGGTGGAAGAGCATAGTTCACAGCATCAGTGTACGGGGCAGAATCGTATGTCTATGTTGTGCTTTTTTGTAGCATAGCCAAAACCATAACCACTAATTGATTTGGTTGTAAAATTGTTCCCAGATTTCGGGTTTGTTCGCACATTGTTGAACCTGTGTAGCCGAGATGTGATATCCTTGCTGTTAGTCCCCATTGGGCTGTCGATGTCGGGCTGGTAGCGTGCCACCGTGTTGCACTATTTGTGATTGGTGATGGTTAGATTGGTGGGACTTTGTAGAATGTTGTGAAGTTGTGTATGACGCTGAACTATTAGTTTGGGCAAAGTGAGGCACTGAGACGTGTGACTGATACCTTGGTCATGGTGGTCTTTCCTTGCACTTTATTTTCTGTATTTTTGGAAAATAAACCGGCCAAAATCTGATACAAAATACTTTTATATGTTGGTTCAGTCTGAAATTGAAATCGAAATCAGTATCTAAATCAAAAGTAATGCTAAGTTTAAATCACCTTTTTCTAGATTCAGGATGACGCCTGTGTATTGTGTTAGTATGGCGGTAGAGAAAAAGTTGTGCTCATTAATGCCATTTAGAAGGTAACGCACGATTATTTGGCAATAGTGTCACTCCAGATCGGCTAACGCAGCAGCTCTAGCCATGTGCAAACTATAAGTGGCGTACCAGGCTTCCGTGAGGCAGGTTTCATAATAAGAATTTACCATTTAAGCTGCTGTCATAATCGAAGAAGGGAATACCGGTTCTGTTTCCAAGGACTGGCATTGTTTTGAGCACTTATAAAAAAAGAGAATTAAGATCGCATATTTTATACTAACGGAATCAAGTACCTACACACCGTATTCTGAACCATAAACTATGCTTGTAAAGTTTCCGAATCGTCAACTAGTCAGCTAAATTTTAGTTGTAGATGGTTTCTGTGGAAAATATGTAATCAGTTCAGCGAACTTGATCGCGTTGTCAGCTATTACACGGACGACTCCAAGTGTGAGAACAATTAAGGGGTTCACATTGACGAGCATGTTGTCGATCATGACTCGAGACTCGAGACTCGAGACTCGATAGTGTACGATGCATCGATGCATTTGAGCTTTAAGCTTACCAAATCTTTAGTATAACAACGAGTACTTTTTGCAAAAGTCAAAAGAGTGAAGATTTTTAAACTCATTTTAACTTAAAAAGAAATTAAACCTTCCATGCTCTCATTTAACCTATTTCACAATTGATTTGAGTAAAATTTCAAAACAAATACATCACATACATATGTACATCAAAAAAATAAAATACATTCCTTCCAGTCAAATCTATGAAACAGATAAATCCGCTTGGAAGTTCGTTTTTGTACTACAAGCACTTTCATGGGTCAAAAAACCTACCAAACCTATAAAGCCTGGTACGCTGCTCGCGCTAAATTTTAGCTCCCATACAAATTATCGAAAATTTTTAGCGGAGATAAAATGGATCCCATACAAGTTATCGATAACTTGTATGGGAATTTTATCTCAGCTAAATTTTAGCGCGAGCAGCGTACCAGGCTTAACACCCAAATCTCTAGAGGATTAAATTGAGCAAAACATACCTGAACATTGATGGAGTAAAAGTTTTTTCGACATCTGTGTCGTCCTCCAAATTCTTGCCCAGGATTCTTTATTTTGATGTGGGTGCAATCGATAGCACCCACACATTGTGGAGAACCAGCAACATCAAAAAACTTTCTTTTCACCGACCGGATTTCCGTGGCCTCACTGGGGAACTTAATGAAATCCCTTGCTTTTGATGCCAAAGCTCGCACAAATTTCCTTACACAATTACTTACCGATTGTTGGGAAATGTTGTGACAATCACCTGAGGAAGAACAACTTTTAGAAACACTTAAATATGTATTTAGTTATTTTAACTTACCAACATCCTTCTGATATGAACCTGCGGCAAGATATCGAAGCCCTGTCAATACAATTAGATCAGGTGGAATTGCACCACCTCTGTTGGTAGAGGAGGTGACGTCTTCTCTCACAAGATCAATAATATATCTTGCAGTTATTTTATTGAATCTTAAAATTAAATGTTTTAATTTTACAAAATTATGCCGCATAACAAACAAAATTTTACCTGAAGTGTCGGAAAAAATTTTCATCATCGTACTCCACCAATGGATCAACTTTTTTTTATACACTTTTCGCCTCCTTGCTTGGGCGACATCTTCTAAAATATTTATATCTTGGATTATTGAGTAAGCCTAGTACGCAGATCACGCTAAAATTTATCTTTCATACAAATTTCCTCCAAAGATAAATTTTAGCGAGGATTTTTAGCCAGGTAGTACGCAGTTCACGCGCTAAATTCGAATTGTCATCTACTACTTTTGCAAAAAGTCTCCACTCAATTTAGCTCGCGAAATAATGCTCAGCGCATTTTTTCACAGTATTGAGTAAAGCCTGGTACGCTGCTCGCGCTAAATTTTAGCTCCCATACAAATTATCGAAAAATTTTAGCCGAGCTAAAATGGATCCCATACAAATTATCGATAACTTGTATGGGAGTTTTATCTCGGCTAAAATTTAGCGCGAGCAGCGTGCGTATTCACGATCCGGTGTAACAAAAAAGTGTAAAAATGCAAAATTTTGTTTTCTACTACAATAACTACAATAGACAAATTTTGCACCATTGTATTTTATTTTTGCAATAGGGTTGGGGTATAGCAAAAGTGTAAAAGTGTAAAAAAATTGTAGTCTGTATATTTGGTTGTTTTATTTTAAGAAAATGTTACACTTTTGCACTTTTACAACGATACAAGACCATTTGCATCGAATCTTGAATACCCCTAATGTAAAAAATTTCGATTTTTTTAAATTTTTTCAAAAAAATCACTAAATTTTCAAATAAATTGTTCAAAATTGTTTATAACGTCTTTCTACTGGTAGCAAATAACGTTTGAGCAGAATTATTAGCAATATAAATATTTTTTTTTGGTTGAAAAATGACAAAAAAAAGTGGAAAATTCTCAAAATAATTGAAAATCTTTCAAAAAAAATTTTGTTCGAAGTCGTACCGATAAATCGAAAAACTAATGACGCCAATCGATTTCTCATGTCCGAAATAGGTCGAAACAGTTAATCGCGCACCTGTCTCAAAAATTTTTTTCAAAAAACTTGCACAGTGTTATTGGTAAGGCCCTTTGTCTTTTTTATTCTCTTTATTATGGTTGTCGGCTTGTCGGTATTCATGTCCCGTAATTTAGTTTCTTTTGTTGTAAATAATTGGTGAAAATTAATTAACCCGAACAAAACAAAGAATTAAATTATACAAAATGGAAAAAAAGAAGAAGCAACAGTGGAGGAACAACCCTGTTAAAAAAAAAAACATCATGGATTTCATTCATGCTTCAATATTTACTATAGATAAGAAAAGGGGCGTTCACGATCTATTGTAAAAAAATAAAATTTTACATTTTTACTAGGCCTGTTGCACCAGATCGTGAATACCCCTTATAATTTTTATCATAAAAAAATTCAAGAAAAAACATCCGAAAATAAGTTTTAAGGCTTGGCCACACCGGAGGGTACGCGGTAGCTGTACGGGTAGCGGCAACGATATTTGTATTAAAAAAATTCCACACCCGAACGTTGATGTGTCAGTTTGGAATTTTTTCCATACAAATACCCGTACCGTTACCTGTACCTCTACCGCGTACCCTCCGGTGTGGCCAAGCCTTTAAGGCTTGGCCACACCGGAGGGTATGCGGTAGAGGTACGGGTAGCGGTAACGATATTTGTATGAAAAAAATTCCACATCTGAACGTTGATGTGTCAGCTTGGAATTTGTTTCATACAAGTACCCGTACCGCTACCGTATGTACCCTTCGGTGTGGCCAAGCCTTTAAGGCTTGGCCACACCGGAGGGTATGCGGTAGCGGTAAGGGTAGAGGTAACGGTACTTGTATGGAACAAATTTCAAACTGACATATCAACGTTCAGATGTTGAATTTTTTTCATACAAATATCGTTACCTCTACCCGTACCGCTACCGCATACCCTCCGGTGTGGCCAAGCCTTTAAGGCAAAAATAAAAAATATTTTCCGTTCAAGATTTCGTTAACGAAATTTTGTATGGAAAATTTCGTTTCGCATCAGCAGAGTACTAGGCTTTAACTGATATTCAATCGACCGTACATTTTAGAAAACCAATGAAATTTTCCATCTGCGTTGAAAGAGTAGTAATTTATCTTTTTCAACTACTCATGAACTCAAAAAAAAAACACGTCTAAAAAGACATCCAATTTTCTTTCTATACGACAACCTTTATGTCGAATTCCTTTCAATTGAAAAATCGAATTTTCGGCGATCTCGAAGCGAATTTTTTCTGAAAATCATGTTCCATAGAAAAAAAATTCGCCTCAAGGCTTGGCCACACCAGAGGGTACGCGGTAGAGGTACAGGTAACGGTACGGGTATTTGTATGGAAAAAATTCCAAACTGACACATCAACGTTCGGGCGTGGAATTTTTTTCATACAAATATCGTTGCCGCTACCCGTACCGCTACCGCGTACCCTCCGGTGTGGCCAAGCCTTCAAACGAAGCAGAATTCGAATTTTTTTTAATCCCTCTTTTTTGAGAGATTTACACGGATTTGCACACACACTTGGAACATTTGACATTTCTCAAACGTCAAGCTGAAAGTTTTCTTCGTGTTGTTTGTTTATTTGAGAACACCAACTTCAAATAAAGAGTAAATTTTAATTAAATATCGTATTTTTTATTGCGGAAAAATATGAAATAAATAAAAAAAACAATGTGCGATCAAAATATATTTTTTCCTGGCATAGTTCTTGTGAAAAAGTCAAATTACTGTGACTTTTCTTCTCGTAATTGTCGTCAGAAATTTTTTTCTCTGTAAAACCACAGCATACGGCCAAAATAATAACCTTCTTCTTCATCTTCACTCAGATCTTAATAATAACTGCAATTTCCCTTTGATTCTGATTAAAATAAATCTATATTACCGAAAAAAATAAACAAAATTATTGATCAAAGGAATCTCTGGTTTTATTTTGCAGAAATTGTTTTGGTTTCAGCTTGACGTTTGTGTAAAAATTGTTGTCAAATGACACACATACAATCGCAAAAAGAATTCGGTCTGTTTTTATGTTCCTTTTTAACACCAAAAATTCGATTTTTTTGAGGCGATTCAAAAAATTGAAAGGAATTCGACATTAATTTCTTTCTCCGTGTAAATCTCTCCCAAATTACTTACAAATGTCAACCCAACAATTTTTCCAGTTGGAAAAAAAAACTTCCAATCTACATATTTTTCCAATTCGATTTCTCAATGTTGTCACACTTGATATTATAATTTTCCACTCACTCAAGTAAAAAAAAAATTTATTTGTGACTGTGCGTGCATCTCGGACTTAACTTTTTCATTGTGTATATTATTCATTTTTCTTGATTCAAAAAAATAAATATTGAAGAAAAAAAACTTAATCAAGAAAAAGAATATTATCAACGTGTAACAGCATAAACAATTTAAAAGTATTTGTCTAGTGTATTATGTGATTATTTTGTTCAATGTACAAATTAAAAAGTGTCAAACTAAGAAAAACTCGTCCTGAAATTCCATCTTCTTCGTTTTCGTTGTGAAAAAATTGCAGTTTTTTTTTCTAATTCGTTTTTCGTTCGATCGTTTTTGTTCATAGTTCTCTCGTTCCAATACGTTTTTTTTTTTTTTTGATTTGGTTTTTCTTCTCAAGACGACGTGTCAAGTGGTGGTGTTGGTTTGTTGGGGTTTCGGTGTGTGGAGGTGGCGAGTGGTGTGTGAACAACTGTGAATCCAATATCAAAACAATAGAGGGGTGAGTGAGTGTTTTTTCTTTTTTTCTTGTTGTTTCTAAGATTTTCCACACAAATTTTTCAAAAAATATATAAAATTTGATTTTATTATAATTTTTTAAGCGTAAATAACAATAAAGTGTTTTTCTTAAAATTTGGGGTATTCAAGTGTTTTTCCAAACAACAAACCCAAAAAAAAAACGCAAAATGTCGAAGGAATATTGAAGAACTGTTTTTAAAAACAAGAAAAACTTGAATTTTCTTTTGAATTGAATTTGTTCAAAAATGAAAACGCATTGTCACTGTCCTTGTTTTTTTTTTTTGTATTTTCTTTTTTTCTTTTCATCTTTCGAGTTCTTTATAATAAAAATTTTCAAAGATTTTTTTTTTATTTTGTTTTTTTTTTTTTTTGTATATCTTGTTCTCTTCCATTTGCAATTTGCTTTGTTATACATGAATAATATCGTTAGTTGCGCTTGTGAAAATTGCAGCTGTATGCGTTGCCATCATCAAAAAAACAAAAAAAAAAAAAAGACGACGAACCACCTTTGCCTTCGTCGCTTTTCTTTTCAGCAAGTCGCAAGACTTTAAACTTCTTGGGATTGAATTTTCCTATTCGAATTGAAATTTGTTTTTTTTTTTTTGTTGAGTGCGAGTCCCTTTTCCTAAAGTCATAAAATCCATCTAAAAATATTTAAAGGAAAGACAGTCCCTATAATTACGTCGACAATGATAATTATGATGGACTTGTGACGGTGGGGTGAGGAGGAGGGCAAACAAAACCGAAAAAGAAAAACACAAGAATATATCAAAAATATTTCCAAAGGTCGTCTTGTCTTGTCTTGTCTACAATATATCTACCGCACCGCCACACAAAGTGCCATAAAAATAATAATAATGTTGTTGCTGCTACAGCTACTGACTGACTTGACTGCTTCTGCTATGAAAACGATGAAGCTATATATCATGGCTGTGATATGAACGATATGGTCGCCTTCGCTTTGCACACACAACGGCAGCAGTGTGTCTCGATAAAAACAATAACAGGGTGATACAAAATCAGCCGGCAATTTAAATTTTTATATATAGCTTAGCTTGGATAGACACAATCATACTAAGTAGTTTAGATAGTTTAGATAGTTTAGAACAAACAAAAAATAAGTTTGACCAAAAAATGTAAACAAAAAAGAGTAGATTCCTATTGTTTATATTTTTTGTTTGTCTTTTGTTCTTGGTTATAATTATCATGAAAGAGAAAAATGTTACCGGTAAAACCCTTTTTGATTGATAAATAATTGCGCACATGGTTTTGTTTTTATTTTTATTTTTTTTTTCTTCCAAATACCTACTTGTTCGACTTATTTGTGTAGGTATTCTCATTCAATATTGATATAAGTTTGAATTGAGAACATGGTTCTAGTACATACATCTATCTACATGCCCCACTAACTCCTACCCGAATAGAGGTACAACTACAATCCCAAACTACATAAAACTGCGCACATCCTTGTTTCGTTTTTTTTTTATTTTTTAAACTTTTTACGAATGCAAAAGTAACAAACAAAAATTGAAATTGCATCATCACTAGAGTTGCCAGAGTTTTTTTTTTAAGAAAGGGTTACTTTCAAATGTTTTTTCTAATTGAACAGCTTACATACAGCTATGGAGAAAAAAAATAGTACACTTTTGATTTTTCTAACAAAAATTGAATTTATTTTTATTTCAGGACATGAACTAGCTTATCGTCGGCTTAGAGTGTAAACCTGCCAACTCCACTTTTCGGCAAAACTGAGTTAGGTATGCAGTTTGAAAGGTCTAAGGAAGGCGCATCGACTGACATCATAATTTTTGTTCAACTCTACTTATAAGTCAGCCAAATTGCGTGATGAGTAAAACAGCTAACTCCATTATTTCCAAAGAATTCCTGATAACTCCATCAAAACTTCTTAAATAAGAAATAAGAGTATCTATTCTCATAATATGTAAGAACAACTGCATTCTTGATTACATGGTTGGCATTCAAATCACCTGAAGTTAACATGAGGCTGAGAGAGATGATGAAAAAAACCTAATGCAAAAAAGTCCGTTGGAATAAGAACTGCATTATGTACCCAGTTCGATTCTGTATTTGACACTGATACGTGTTAAAATGAACTACACATTATTATTTTATAATCTCTTGGTGTCAATTAGCCCTATTTTGGGTTTTACATGGACAATTTTCCACCCGGAAATATTTTGTTCTTTTCTCGAAGAGAATTAACGTTTAACGAAGAAAAAAATAACAAAAATAATAAAAAATTGTAGGTATAGAACTCACGTTTTGCATTGATTTTTTTTTTAATTTTTTTTTTCCAAATTTTAATTTTGAAAATTAATTTTTTAAAAACTATTACATAAAACAGCTTTAAACAAGAAAATAGACGAGGTTTTTGGAAAACAAATAGGTACACCACTTTATAGTAGGTGTAACAGCTGATTTGTAATATTTATTTTTCCAAATTAACCCTCTGTAGGCACACCTCTTTTTTGTGAGTTTGGTTTATACTTTTTCATGGCGCTAGAACTTTTTTCGGTCTCACTATTTTATGGAGAATACTGTATTCACAATTCCAAAAAAAATTTGTATTTTCACCCTTATAAAGACACTTTTCTGTGACCATTTTTCATTTTTGTCTTGCCAAATTCGCACAACCCACCCGTGTGCTGACAGAGGGTTAAGTCAATTTTTTAGAAAATTGGCCGTCCTGTCTATAGGGAGGGCTGGGAAATACCAACCCCCCCCCCCCCCCCCCACATTCCTCCAGAATTACCCAGAAAATAAAAAAATCTATTGGTAAACAATTCATAACATTGTTTTTATTTTTGTAGGAAAACCTGCTAAATCCAATATTTTTTGCATTACTAACAGAAGAAAACCTGCTAACTCACAAAAATACTAAAAAAACGAAACTACTACTTTTTTTGAATCTGCTTTCGTATAGAAATTAAGAACACTACTCAACACACAAAATGGCATTTTGGATTTTCCTTATAAATTGATAAAAACCAATTTGAGAAGTTTTTTCTCTCTCCTGTAAAATTTACTTTAATGGAGTTAGCAGGTTTTCACTCTAAGCCGACCGGCGTTATGAAGATTCATAAAATAAACGGCAGAGTCCTAGCGCCAGTACTGGGCCCTATTGCACCAACCACTTTGCATTTTGCAAAAAAATACTTTTCTGCAAAGTAAAAGTGCAAAGTGTTTCAACAAAAATTAAATGTTCCCCACTTTGCACTTTGCATTTGAAAATTTGCAAAGTAAATCAGCAAATAGTTTCAACTTGTTTTCGTTTTTAGAAAAAGTTGAAATCTTCTTTTTTTTTTACTCAAACAACGATATCTTTTGAATTTTTTTTTAAACTTTGTTTTTGTCATTTGTTATTTTTTTGGTTAACTGTATAATAGAATTTGTATATACCTATTTTCAATATATCTAATATCATTACTTTAAATTGCAATCATTCTTTGAATGACGCATAATTTTGAATAAGGTGGTTGGCAATTCTAGAGGTCACGATTCGTAACTATTTCCAACTCACTTCCATGATATGAGCTAAGTGTGTTTAAATGTGAAATTTTATGATGGGAGAAAATTTATTTTGAATAAAAACATGATTTTCGGTTATAATAATGAAATTGGCATTATCCTAAATAAAATTGGTCGTTTGACAATTAAACATATTTAACAACAAACCGTTCCTAATGTCGAATTCCTTTCAATTTTTAGAATCGCTTTTTTGTGTTAAAAAGGAACATGAAAATAGACCGAATTATTTTTGCGATTGTGTGTGAGTCATTTGACAACAATTTTTAAACGAACGTCAAGCTGAAACCAGAGATTCCTTTGATCAATAATTTTGTTTATTTTCTTCGGTAATAGGTATAAATTTCATTACACCAGAAATGGCCATCCGCAAATAAAATTTTATCTTTGCATATTATTGCAAAGCTTTGCAGAATTTGAAATGGAAAGTGCAAAGTTTTTTTGTTTGGTGCAACAAAATCAAAGAATTCTTTGCAAATTGGCAAAACTTTGGGCTTTGCAAATATGTGGTTGGTGCAACAAAATTTGCAAAGAAGGAATTTTTGTTTTTCTTTTCAAAAAAATAATTTCCTTTTTGTAAATCGGAGTTTGGTGCAACAGAATTTGCAAAGTTACTATTCACATATAATAGGTACTAAAGGCGATTTGCAAGACATTCCCATCTGGCAACGAGGTTCACAACCAAACAAAATCATCTTGGGCTGAGATAATTTGGAAGCTCATAACGCAAATTAAAATATCTGTTGGAATTTCCGTACCATAAACTTCGGAATTGAAATATTCTCCCGAAGATTTACAATAGGTCCTAATTAAGCAATAAAAGCATACATAATAATAAAAAATCACGAAAGCGTTTTCTAACAACTTTTCTTTTTGTTAACTGAACATGCATCTACAGAAAAGATTTTTTATTCTTTAAATTATTATGGTTTATGGTGGTCCTTTTGCCTTATTGGCGGGCTTTCGTGGGTACATTCAGATTATTGAATGACAGAGTTTATTGATTTGTATTCTTATCGTTATCCTTTGTCGGTTTTTTATTCTTGACTGTTCTTCATAAAATATATTGAATTTTTGTTGCTGGCCGGCTTTTTTGATCTTCATAACATTTTCTTTCAATTTTCTCAGTATTAATTTTAATTATTTGCTTCTTGTTTTCTATTTTTGATTCATTTTTTCAAATGAAAAAAAAAAAAAAAATTCAAAATTCACTTAATTTTTTAAAATGATATTTTGACCAGTTTTATACGTAACAGTTCTTAAAACCTCGTTGTGAAGAAATGATCAGGTACTAACTTGTCTTTAGGACGGAGTACCAGTGCTAGGACCGGGTCTATCTATACCGGGTACTAGGCTGGCTTAGTACTGATGTGAAGAAATTGGCCGTAATACAACTGGAGACAGAAGAAGAAGAGGTTAAGTGACATTTTTGAAATTTTAATTTTTTCCAGTGGAGAAAAGTAAATTTTGGTGCTATCGGCATTCATCTAGCGTCATTAGTTTAGAAGTTATCTTTAGATGTTTTTTCTAAATCTCTCTCATTTCCATACAAAAAGTTGTAAACCAAAAACTTTAAACGACGATTACTCAAAACTACGAATTTGGTCCCTTCTTCTTATGGTATCTTCAATTAGAAATTATTTCATTTCAATTAAATTTTCAGAAATTATGATTCCTAGAGATAACCTTTTTACTTGCAATATTTTTCTAGTGGACAACAAATTAGCACACATTCCTAAAATGGTAAAAATATAATTTCTAAGCAAAATTTCTTACAATTTTCAATAAATTCAGAATAAAGTACATGAGTAAGTACTATGTAAGTTGACCACGATTTTTCAAAAGCTGCTTGTTACAGCTTTATTAAGCTTTCAACTAACGTTTGACATCTACTTGTGGAGTAGGGTACCACGCTTCTTTGATTCCGGCCCAAAGATCGTTTGAATTTTTGAATTCTGTTTGCCCAATCTAACCTTGACATCACTCTATAAAAATGCTCTATGGGGTTAAGAACTTGACTTTGAGCTGGCCAGGTAAAAACATCGGTTTTTTCGTCCGAAAACCAATCCATACGTGAATACCCAATTTTACTGGTGAAAATATGGTTCTATGGTATTGTTAAGTATACTAAGATAGGAAAATTTATGCAGCTAGAGAGCCATAAAAAGCAATATTATGCAAGTTCAAATAAATATATAGGGCACTTTTAAGACTTTTTTTCGATTTCGACCACGAAAGGCATAACATAAATACTTTTATAAAAAGGACATTGGTGAACAGAATATTTACAATCTTCAATGAAGATTCTTCATGCAAGCATTTCTTTAAGTCCTAGCCAACATCTCTTAGCAATTGAGTCACTCAATTTTCGGATTTAATATTTATTATTTCTTTTATAATTATTGTTGATGAGTAAGAATGTATAAACAAGGCTTTTAAACAAACAATAACCGTTCTCATATCTTAATTGCTTCATTAGCCTAGTGTCACCATTCTTATCTTTATTATGGTCCTATTTATTCAAATTAAACAATTATTGTGGTTTGAGTACTGAAATTTTTAAATATTCCTAGAGCCTTAGGTTTAAATACGAATAGTAGTAATGCTGATAACTTCAACCATAAATATTTCCTCGTCGGAAAGCAAAATTGTTCTAAGTCACAAAAATAAAATTTTACGGGGGACGATTTTTAAATTTCAAACGATATTTTTTTGCTAGCTGGCCATTCAAGTTATGTTTTTTATAAAGTTTTTTATTTTATTAGTAAATCGATGTATATACTACTTTTTAAAATTAAAAAAAAAAAAACAAAACTCAAAATTGGATATAGAACAATTCTGAATACAAGTGCGCACTTTCCTTAAATAAAAAATGGACTTAGAACAAAATATGGGTTAGAACAATCAACAATACTTGGGTCTCATTTTAAGAAGGCTACTTTACTTATGTACCTGTTTTTATTGTTCGATATCCCATGTTATTATTTTTTTTTTTTTTTGAATTTTAAGAAAAATGTAAAGTTTAACTCAAATATATGTGCAATATTTATTTTTAACAAAAGACAGAAAAGAATTTACCTATTGTATACATTATTACACCAACTCAGTTGGTTTTATGGCAATGGTTAAAGGAGAGATTCGAGAACCCCGTCGAAAAAGTTATGTATATCATACAACGTTCCAATAAGAATTATGAATAAAGGTAGGCCTAAAATTTCCTGGTACAAGCAAATGCAAAAGCGCCAGCATTCAATTAGCCTGAAAAATGGAACAATGCATAACCGGGAGACTTCCCGCTAATTTCTGTGGTCAACCCCAACGAACCGAACGAACAGTTGCGTAGGAGAGTTATGATCCAATGAAGATCATAACAGCAAAAAAAAAAAAAAATAAGAACACAAATCAAACGAAGTTGAACCAAAAAAGAAAGAACAGTGATTTTATTTTCCTTTTAATCCTATACGTTAAGCCAATTTATTTTTGCAGCTTCAAAATTGTTTGAAATTGTCATTGGAGATACTCAAAGATCAAATTGAGAATTCAATTTAAATTGTAGAATGAATAGCTCCAATTCAAATATATATGGAACATTTCTGAATGTTCTACATTGAAACTATGGAAAATTGTTCAAAACAAAAATGTCTATTTGAACAGTTTATAATAAATTTCACTTGAAAATTTTGGCGCTTAGACTAAAGTGGCTACTATACTGGCTACCAATTATCTGCTAAGTGATTTTTTTTTTAGACAAAAACGCTTTTCAAATACGGAAAGAACACTCTTAAAATAAGTAAATCTGCATCATTATCTCATTTTCGGTAAAAAGTGTATTTAGAACAATTTTGCTTTCCGAATGGTTCATCCTGTGTTATAATTAAGAAAAACTTATCACAACAAAAACATTACTGTTAAAAAAAGAGCCAAGTTCACCTATATTGAAATTATGCTGGCACAAAAAGTATTGAGATGTAAAAGTGTACCAAGTTCTAAAGTTTGGGTTCAAATTCGTATCAATAAAATTTTGATTGTTCTCTTGACAATTTTTCTTTTAATTACCGATTTTTAAAGTTATTTCAAAAATTGCCAAGTAAACAATCAAAATTTTATTGATACGAATTTGAACCCAAACTTAAGAACTTGGTACACTTTTACATCTCAATACTTTTTGTGCCAGCATAATTTCAACATAGGTGAACTTGGCTCTTTTTTTAACAGTAATGTTTTTGTTGTGATTTCACTTCTTTTTGCAAGGTATGGCTGTAGAATTGAAAATCTCTATATTTGATGAAAATTCAGTGAAAATGGGCGGTTGCCACGCCCCCTGGCTGAAATTCTCAAAGTTTAAATTCTTTCCTACCAGCTCTACCATTCTACCAAATTTGAAGATTCTACGATAATCAGAAGAGCTGTATATAATATTTTATGAAAATTCAGCGGAAATGGGCGGATGCCACGCCCCTGAATTGAAAATCTCAAATTTTCGATTTTTTCATTTGTATACACCACAAGTCCTATCACCGTGTAAAATTTCAAGCTTCTACGTTAACGGGAAGTTCTCCATAATTTTGATGATCTGTCAGTGAGTGAGTGAGTGAGTGAGTCAGTCAGTTACGGTTTTTGCGATTTTTGAAGCCCTATATCTCAGAAACTACTCATCGTAAGAGACTGAAATTTTGAGAGGTGTTTGGTTTTGACCAGCTCAACAAATGTAGCGAGTTTGAAATGTTTAGCCATCTTTGGTGTGGAAGTTAGAGGGGGGTCGAAAATGGCCTGAGTTGTTTCCTGTAAATAAGGGTGTAGTGCCAAAGTTGCTAGAGAACTTGGTTGGGCACTACCGTGCCCCTTGATTTCTTCAGTAGTTATACGCTTTCATTTCATTTATGAGAGTATTCAATTAAACTTTACAAATTATTATTTTTTTCCTTATTCATCTATCTCTTCAATCTCTAGGTATAACCTTGTAATCGATGTCATTTTATACATCAATAAAAAATACTCAAAACGATACCTCCCTTGACCTTGTTACAAAAATTTGTTTTTTGAATGCCGTCGACAAACATCTTCCCTCGCCTTCGCTCAGCCGTTAAAACTTTCTCCAAAAATTGAAAACAAATCTGTTATTTCTATTGCCTATTATGTCAAAACTAATTTTTGAACATCCCTTTTTACCGGAAATTCTTTATTGATGACGTCATATATAAAAAAAAAAACCCAAGGTCAAACCATTATTAAAGATGCCAACAAAGTGTACCAACTCTATGTGCCGTTATTTTTGGGTCAGGTTTGTTTTTTTCCAGACAATTCTACAATTCTTAGTTTCTTGGCTATTCACAAGTATGAAATTACTTACTACTCTTCTGTGACGAATAGCTGATTAATAGCACAATTTTTGAAAACTAGAATACTATTTGACTAAATACTAAAATATCAACAAAGTTGTCAGTGTGAGCAGCTGATTCAAGGTGATTGATGCTAATCACACAAAATCAATGACAGATTTTATTTCACCAACACATTTATGATTCTGATTGAATTTAATGTCTATCATTATCCAAAAACAATTTCGTCCAAAAAATGTTAAACTATTAGACTCCACGTTCTACCCCGGTGTTTTGGTAAGTCTCTAAACTAAACAATTGATTGAAACACGAGTGATAAAAAATGTGTTTCTACTTTGTTGTTGTTGTTGGCTATCTATTCCCATTCATAAGTACACAGTTGGCCGTCTGTCTATATTCTTTGGCTGTAACAACATTCCTATGATATTTGTTGTTGTTGTTATTTTTTTTTTTTTAGTCTGCTTTAGTTTTTTTTTTTTAAACAAGTTATGTGAGAAAATTTTAGGTCACCAATGCCGACTAGCTGCGCGGTGACGACGTCGACCGACGACACGACGGTGGCGGTTGCGGAGAGGCGAATTCAATAGATTATGCAGCCTTCCGCACGTACATACTTGAGACTTTCTAAGTAGACTGTCTTAGTACTGTGGCTAAACGATGTCAAATCAAGTTATTCCAAAGAAAATTTCCATTGTCGTAAGTTTTCCCTCAAATTCCTCGGTCTGTCTGTCATGTGGAATATGGAAATCGTGAAGATTTTCTCCTTCGATCGTTTTTTGCTGCGCCTGTACTCATTTTTTCTTTTTTTTGTGGTCTATCGAGTTGTAAATAGTAATAAAATGCAGCGAGCTAGTTACTTTTTTTTACAAGTTGTATAACTACAAACATAATATTTTTGATAAGAAAATACTCGAATAGATAAGAACAAAATATTTACACTCCTTTTCATCAGAATAGGTACACAACTTTTCAAATGTTCAGTATTCCTTTTTTCCTTACAGTGTAGGAAAAATAATAATTTTTTGGTGTCAAGTCATTGTTTAAGATGTTAGCAGAATCAGCAAAAAAAATAATTCAAAACGTGTGGTTATATTTCTTGTTTCTCTATGGCAAAGCATTTCATATCGAAAAACTGAGTTATTTTTTTGTTTCATCAGAATAGGTACACATAGAGAATGATGTCAAAGTGGTCCATGAAATGAATTTGAATCAAGTTCTTCTTAAAAATGAATTTTAATTATTTTATTTTTTGTATAGTGGCGTTTTTATTCATAAAAAAATAACGAAACTGTCCAGGAATTGCATTATTAAATCTCTCTATGCAATCTATCTGAATCGCTTCCCTAAATTGTTAAATGGTGGGTTAGGAAATATTTTTGTCTTAAAATCGACTCTCACAAATTTCATCAGTACGGGCTAGCCATTTCCAAACATTTTCAACAAGGTTCAGGGTTGTTTTCTATGGTAGATACTCAAGTACTTTCTAAATTTGTACTTCCTCCCAATATTTTACAGAGCATTTTTTGTGGTAGGAGGCGTGGTCCTGTTAAAAAATTCAGAATACTGGTTCACAAATACTAGAGAATTAAGGAAAAGTTTCTTGAATATGCATTTACAAATAATTGTGACCATTCTTCACGTTTAAAATTCATTATGTGTATTATCGTAGAAGATTACTTTCTTCCATGCCTTAACACTTCTTTTTTAACAATGAAGTTGGTCTCAAAATGGTTTCTCCTTTCGCAGAATGTTAAACTGATAGTTTAACTCACTAAGGACATCAAAATTAAATGTTCGTTGATCCAAAAATAACAGAAATACCACTCAACTTTTCATGTGGTAAAGGATTTCAAAAACCTTAAACGCATACAATTCTGTTCTTGGTGTAGTAATGGTGTCTTTTCAAAATTCAGCCATTTTAGAAGATTGGGACTAATGACCATTCTATTTACTGTCCTAAAATTACAAATAACAACTGTTTTTCACTTTTATTCTTGTCGTTAATCCACCAAAACTGGTAGCACATGTAAAAATTTACTCATCTGAGAGTGTTTTTTTGCATTTTTTTTTTACAACCATTCATTTTTTTTACCCCCAGAATGTTTTTATCTGAAGTCTGGATAGAGCATATTCACAATTCGTAATTTTTTTTACCCATACCAGTATTGGTGGATCCTTCTTTGTTTGTTTAATTTCTTAAGGTGTTTTCGCCAAAATTTAGCGATTTTACACTTATTAAAGTCCAGTTATTTGTTTTAATGGTAAATTTGCCCGAAATTCACAAAAACATTATAGATAACAAGGGTGTACCTATTCTGATGAAGAAAGAAATAAGTTAATTTTTCCTCAAAAATTACTTTACCAGAAAAACAATGGGAAAGTTATGGTTCATTTTGAAATAATTTTAGCCGTTGCTTTAGCTAACATCTTAAACTACCAAAAAACAATAAAACCTTATTGGGTCACGCACCACTATTGGCGACAAACGATTAATGAAAATTTGAAAAGTTGTGTACCTATTCTGATGAAAAGGAGTGTATATTTTTTTATATTAAACTCAATGTATTTCAATTTTCTTGAATATGTTTTGAGTAAAATAAGTTACCATATGATATTTGTTTACATTTTTGTTTTATCTTTGATGTACTTTTACTTTATGGAATATACTCGTGTCATAAAATAATCTCACGTGATTTTTACGCTTAATTGAATAATTGTAAAGTGCTTGCATTTTATATTTTGTCTGGTTAAACAGATAATTGATATGAGCAATGAACTTTAACAGGGTGATTACAATTAAATACGAAATATACCACATTTCATTCACCCTGTTTAAGTTCATTGCTCATATCAATTAACATATTCACTACCAATTAAATTAGTAAACATACTATTTTGTGTATTTATAAAGGATCACAAAATTAAAGCTTATTACAATTTTTATAAGCCAACTCACAGGAATACGCAAAATTATATAGTCATCGAATGTGCCTTACAACAAGTTCATTATTTCTTGTTTTGCTTTATAAAACGTAGCCCCATTTTATTGGAACGATTTCTCATGCACAATTATGATATTCAATCGAAAAGTGAAAAATAATAAATTTTTGGCCCAAAACCGAACAAGAGGTACCTGTGTATGTCGCTCACATTTGATCTTATTGATAAATTAAAGTTGCTGAACATATTGCTGCAAGAGCCTCGACATTTAGGGGCGCTGAATTGTATCCTTTGCCCAAGACAGCAACCGTCTGTGTATCAGGCTGTTAACTTAGGATTCAGTTCCATTTCAGCGTGTCGGTCATGAAGCGAATATCATTCACCCATGTCCTTCTAGCCATTGATTGATGTTAGGGCCTTTGAGCTTAATTACCGTTATTGAGCCTACTATTGCTAGTATGTACTTGCATTTTTAAATGGCGAATATTAAACATCGCCCAAGATAGTAGATTGCTGGCTGCGGAAGTCCCTTCCTCAATCGCGTTATTGTGAAAGTCACTCGCTTGGAGGCTTGCTATTTTTTGATTATCAGATGTTGCTATACTCATTTTAAAATCGAATTAAATGTTTCGCATTATTTTTACATGAATTGGATTGGATCTTCAAGCTATTGCAAACAAGTTCTTCAAAAATCTTATTTTCTGCAACATCTTTCTCATTGTTTGTGGATGGAACCTTCAGTGCGCTGTAAATAAAATATTGGAATAACCACTTACTATTGACAAGGTTTAACATCGTCGGAAATATCGATGGTTATACGCAAAAAGATTCAATCTGTAATGTTCTTTTTAAGCAACTCGATCGTTATAAAAAATATTATTTTCCCATTGCGATACTTTCCATATCCATAATAAACAATAGTAAAAATATTTTCAAAAAAATTATATTGAACTGACGTCACGGGTGGGAAACTTGTACAATGAATTGACTATTTCCTTTTCAAATTCTGCCATTAATTAGAAAAAAAAAAAAACTGACATATACTATGAGTAGAATTTGTTTACTATTCAAAGAAAATCTTTCTATTCACGTGAATCGAATAGCAGAATACGGGTGGTAGATTCAATAAATAATTTTTTTTATTAAAAGACGCTAAAAATTGCAGTCTGATTCATTCAAATAACTTTTCACTATCATGAAACCCTAAGCACCTGCATGATTTTGACTTAAAAGTTAAAATAACAATAGTCTTATCTTAATCTTTAAAGGTTTTCAGTTTAATAATAAAGCCTATAGATTGAAAATATTAAGTGTTAAACGAGGTTGGCTTTAATAATTTTTTTTATCTCAGATTTAATTTTTCTGCTGTGAGTTTTCCATCTAAGATTACATAGTTGCATAGAAAATATGGTCTAATAACTATATTTGGCAATCCTTTTTTCCTACAAAAATCTCAAACTGTCTTTTTAGAAAATGAAAAAAAACTTAAATGTTCAATTTAATTTATATCTTGTTGGCTGAACTTCTTTTATTTACTGTCTCTATACAAGTTTCATTTCAAATGTAAAGTTATTTAGTTAATGCACCGGATACTTTAATTGTGTGTTTTATTTTATTAGACCATTAAGACTCATTCACCTTGCACGTATCGAAAAAGTTCTTTAAAATTTATGTTATTTATTTCTCTTTTCAGCTAATGGATGGATCCGATGGATCACCTCCTCAATCACTGTGCATGATTCGAGCAGCCGAACTTTTTCCCAAACCACCAATGGAGAAGGAAGATGTACAACTGACAGTTCCCTTTACAGAACGTAAATGACCATTTTCCTTAAAAAGTAAACTATGACTATTTTAAATTTATCGATTTATTTTATTTTTTTAGTTGCTGGTGAATCGGTTAAATATCTCGGACGAACAGATGATGGGGTCTTGGCTTTGTCCAACTATCGAATATTTTTGCTAAAAAATTCAATCAATTCAGAAACATCTGTACCATTGGGACTAATTGAATCTGCACAACCACGTGACTTATTTCACTTGGTTATCAGTTGCAAAGATGCAAGCACAGTTAAATGTTCCTTTGAGACTGCCGAACAATGTTCGGAATGGCAGAGACGTATCACGTTGTCTGTTGGGGTACCTGAAAGTCTGGAGTCATTGTTTGCGTTTCCATTTTGTACATGGACCTGGGATGGCATGTCCTCGGGTGAGAATTCGGATTTTTCCGAAAGATTACAACGTTCAGGACGATATGAGGAGGACTTTAGACGTGAGGTCGAACGGTTGCAGTTCGACTTAAATGGTTCATGGCGAATCAGTCATGCCAATGAGGACTTCAAGTTATGTCCTTCATATCCGCAGAAAATATTAGTTCCTTGTTGTATATCTGATGAGACATTGCACAATGTGGCAAATTTCCGTGGATCACGACGTTTGCCAGCTGTTGTTTGGAGACATAAAAAATCTGGAGCTGTCATTGCACGATGTAGTCAGCCAGAAGTGGGTTGGCTTGGTTGGCGTAATTCAAAGGATGAGCAATTGCTAAAGGCATTGGCAGAAGCGTGTGCTTTTGACAGAGGCGAACAAGGACGTCGCCAGAATTTGTGTCCCTCTGGAGACAGTACTCCGTCTAGTCCAGATGGAAGCCACGAAGAAATTACCCTAGACGAAGTCAGGGTAATACAATCCATTGATTGATTGATTGAAACATGAATGCTGATGTATTTTTTTTTGTCTTTTGGTTTTAGAAAATTCTTATAGTTGATGCAAGAAGTTATACGTCTGCGGTAACCAATCGAGCGAGAGGAGGTGGTTGCGAATGCATCGAGTACTACCCATGTGCTGAAATAGAGTTCATGAACTTGAGTAACATACATGTGATTAGAAAAAGTTTTCAGGCATTGCGACTATTGTGTGCGTCAACACCAGACGTGCCAAAGTAAGTTGAAATGTATCCGGAGCTCTGCTGAGATTACCTTGTCTAAACATGCGTTGTGTTTTATGTGTTTCAGTTGGCTTAGTTTGTTGGAGAAAACTATGTGGTTGCAACATCTTTCCGGTCTATTGGCTGCTTCAGTTACAATCTGTCATGCGATCGAAAAAAAAGGTCGCCCAGTTTTGGTTCACTGTTCAGATGGTTGGGATAGGACGCCACAGTTGGTAGCTACCGCACAATTGTGTCTTGATCCATTTTACAGAACTGTTGAGGTATTGTAACGATTGCTTTAATTATTGCCATGTCTAATTGAATTATTTATTTCTTACATGAAGGGATTCCGAATACTTGTTGAACGAGAATGGCTTAGTTTTGGACATAAGTTTGCCGATCGTTGCGGACATGGACCTGGATCGGATGAATTAAATGAACGATGTCCGGTGTTTTTGCAGTGGTTGGATTTGGTTCATCAAATCCATAAACAGTTTCCTTGCTGTTTTGAATTTAGCATGGGCTATTTGGTATTAATTACATATTACATTTTATCCACTTGCGATTTTATAATGTTTATTTATTATCTTTAAGATTAAACTCGCCCAGCACTCACTGTCTTGCCTTTTTGGTACATTCTTTTGCAACACACTTAAGGAAAGGATTGAAAATTCGGTATTTGAAAGAACTTTTTCTGTATGGCCGTTTTTATCGGGACCGATGTACAGAAATCCTTTGTATGTTGCAAATAAAGAAAAGGTATCATTGGATTTTATTTTTTGTGTATTTTTGCAATAATTTTTTATTTTCTTAAGGTTTTATGGCCTGCACACAATGTAAGAGACTTATCATTATGGACTGAAGTGTATTTAGCAAGTTTAGGTAATCAAAATGGAGTAGATTTTCCGCCGTGCAACTCGGATACAGTACAAGGCTTGGCAAGTGTGTACAAAATATTCTTTATATACCATTTAATTTTTCTAATCAATTAATATTTATTTTTAAGGTCCAATGGCAAAAACAAGATCCTATGGTGATCTTATTACAGCTGGGATAAATCAAAATGGGATTTCAAGGAGATCAAGCGATCCAAACATGACTGTTGAACCTAGGTAATAACTTTTTGTTACAGTTTATCAAACTATGCTTTTAAGGTTGTAAGGTTTATGAAACTTTTTTATCCAGTCAACTTGTAGAATTTGGCTTTTACAATTAATTTAATGGTAGGTACTAGTTAGGGATCGGATCGAAAAATATGCCCTTAAAGTATGCGCTTAAAGTATGCAGATTTGTATGCATAGTTTGTTACCTTGCTTCTAAAGTGTTCCTAGACATGGAATTCCGAACCCTAGTAAAAATCATACCAAAATGATCTCATTTCAGAATTCAGGTACATTTTACCAATGTAAAATTCTTATGTTAAAATAATCAAGTTAGAGAGAAATCTCATAAACGTTTTGACATTACCTTTGCATTTTGCGAAATGCTAGGTATTACTCCTACATGCAAGAAATTCTGCGAACATTTCTTTTGATTTCTCAAGTTTTTCTTGCTCAATAAAATTAATTAAACGAAAGACTTCTTATACTCATACAATATTATTATTTATTAATAAATAACGTTTTCGGGAATTACAATTCCCATCGTCAGATTATTTGCAAAATCTAAAATTATTTAAATAAATTTTTGTCGTTAAATTCTAAACATAATTTTTTTAAAAAAATTTTCCAAAATAATTTAAAAAAGTAATAAACTAAAAATATCTTAAAGTAAAAGTGAATAAAGGCATCTAGAATTTTTTCTCAAATATTTGTTTGGTCGAAAGTGGTACTAAAAATTTGTGTAATAAAGATCGGTCGAATGTTTTATTTTTGTTCATATTTCTTGCTCATTTTTATTTTTCAAATTGACCAAACACATTAGTCTCAATGCTTAATCGAACGACAAGATCAAATACATACGACCTAGTCTTGTATTTTGGCAAGACTAATGTGCAAGACGCCTATTCGATTCAAAATCTTTCCGTATACCGTTTCGCCCACAAAAAATCCAGGCGAAATTTAATCAATTTAATTGTATCGAGTGGCAAATTCATTCGATATATCTCTAATGAACCAAGTCTATATTTGTTTCAAAGCTTAAAGCCTACCACAGGCTTAGCGAGTCATTGATCTGCTCAAGTTTTTTTATTGAGTTTTAATGCAATATGATATATAATAACCTAGAGTCAAAGTTCCAGTTCTGTGTTGATGAAAGAAAAAATCGATTTGTCACCTTTTGCTCGAAATGCAGTGAGTAATCTATGACCACAAATTGTGTGATGCTATTTGACTGATTGTAAGTGCAGTCAATATAGCTTTAATTTCAACGACAATTTCTCTTTTTTCTAGAGAAGCTTAATATTAAACCCAGAACTGAGTTTTAAAGATTATCATCAAATAAAACTTTTCTTCAACTAAACAAGTTACAAATTTTGATCCCCTCTAAAAATTACTCAAAAAAAATATTTTCACCAATTGCAGTTTGATGATAGTTAACAATTCACAAACAAACTCAATCAGCGACGTCCTATCCGACCGCGAAGACTCACCGGATATTATTGCAACTCTGATTCACGACACAACTAAAAGGCTGCAACATCTAACAAATGAACTTAATCAAAACGATGACGATAGTTTTAAGATTACACCGGTAGAAACCGCTCGACGGAAAACCGAAACTTCTGACCTTTGCACTGAAAAACAACAAATACTTATAAATGAGCACAAAATGTTTGATGACATCACGAAAGAATACAATCTGACATTGAATGGTTTAAGTGGCGACAGTACCACTTCCGCTAACGGCACTAATGGAATTGAAATTGCTAATGAAAATGGAACTAATGGAACAAAGGAGACACATGAGGATGATAGGGAGATTAATGATACTGTTGATGGTTTGAAGAGTACTCTTGACATGAATCCAGATCTAATGCAAAGTGTTGATTTGGGAGGTGAGTTTAAGCGTTTTTGTTTTCAGATTTTATATTTCATGAAATTATTAGCATTTTTAAACTAAATTTCATTTTATCAAGTCAACATTATTAACTATAAGATTTCAGTTTCAGACAACAGCAACTATAATCTTCTAACGCCATCTGACAACACAACAGATTTAAATGACATTCAAAACGCTTGGCATGGTTCTGTAAACACCAGCACCGATACTCTTGTGCCAATGTCTGAAATGCAACATTCACCAAACAATGGTTTAATGCAATGTGATGATAAAAATGCAACAAATGACAAAGATTCAACGACAGAAATAAGTCCATTTAGTAACACAAACGGAGACACAGAAAACAACAGTGCAGAGCTTGTCAATCGAACTGTTCAAAGAGAAGAGGTGAAAGATGAAAAAAAATATAAATATAATATTTTTTAACATTTTTCTTCTTTTTTTTTTATATAGAAAAAACCAGTCGCAAATGCAGCAATTTTGCCAAAAGTTCATAGCAAGCCAAATTTGTCTATGTTAAGTAGTAGTAGTTTAAATAGCAATTCAGTGAACCCAATGGAAGAAAGTATTCTCATATTGCCAGAACATCCGAAACTCGAGATATCTATCAGTGGAAAATGCGAAACCGTTGTTAATAACACATCATCAACATCACATAGGCGACGAAGAACACTCTCCTCCAACTCAAGGAAAGAGTTCGCAGTCAATGGCAAAAACACAAATGGAAGGTAAGATTTGTTTTTGTTAGAATTCATTTTTATAAGTGCCTGAGTGAAAATATTTTTATTTGAAAACTTATACTTGTTAGAAAAACGAGCAGTTTTTAAGTTTATTAAGCCCTGTCTTCAGTATCATACCTTAAGACCCATTTCACACATACCCGGCAACCGGCTATCCGGCCCGGATACCCGGTTGCTAGATTATACGTTCTTATGGGCGTTATCAGTAAAACTTTCAACCAGCAAGTAAAGCTATGATTAGGTGGGCAATGCAATCGGTCAACTCCTCTCACGTAAGAATGATGTAAACATTTTTCCCAATGGTTTTAAGTCTAGTGATCATCTAGAAAAAATGGTGTCAACGCGTTGACCGGTACGAAAAAACTCTTGCCGACACACAGTTATGGGTTTTCACAATGTCGGTGCGTTGGCAGATTTAAAATAATGTTTTTGGTGACGTCAGAGAATTAATGCGTTTGTCGATTTCTTTGGCTGTCTACTTAAAGCTTAACAACTTTCAACCTGAAAAGTCGGAAAATTCAGTGAGTCCAAGAGCGAGAAACTGTTAAAACCTATCTTTATTGGTCTAAAATCTAAATATGATCATAATGAAGTGCTCACTACAAAAATACGTTGAATTTAACTAGAAAATTCTTCTTTTTTCACTTTTAGTAAGAACACTCTTTCCACTCTCTAGTTTGCCCAAAAATCTACAACTAACGAAAATTTCTTCATTTGAGGTTCTAGTTACGTAATGAACAAGTGCAGGTTAGAAAAGGAGTTGGTTGGAAGAACCTTTGAACGCATATGACCTCTCGAATGCAGAAGTTTTTTTTTTAATTTTCTCACCCCCTCCAAAGTCTAGACGTTCTTTCAATGCCAGATTGATTGTTACTGACAAACCACTATTTTGTTTAACATTTCATAATTTTTTTTATAATGTAAACTCCTACTTTACTGATTTTAATATCGCTTATTTTTATTACAGCTCTACCGTTTCAAGGTTTTCAACTCCTGGTGTACGTTCACTTCCTCTTACTCCACCTGGTATGCCAGAACGACCACAAATTGCAATTTCCTGCCCAGATGGTTTAGCCCATGCGCTAAGCGAACAAAATATAAGACTTCAGCAAATCGTTCACGAACATAAAGTAATTTTAAACCACTGCTTCCTAATGAATTTTATTAATATAAAAAAATATTAAAGGTTCGTGAAGATGCACTCCTACGAGAACTACACGGAATGCGAATGGCTCTCTTAAAGAAAATCTGCCCTAGCTGCAACAGTGCTCCAGTTGTCAATGACGAACAGGTATGTGTATAGAAAATAATATAGAAATATTAATAAAACTAAATATATATATCTGGTGTAGTATGGAAATATTGTCCTAAATATCACATTATATGATAGGAAAGCATTTCCATTGTAAACATAAGGTTAACTTGTCTACATCTTACAAGAATGCAAATTTTCCCAACTACATCCCTTGTTCCTTTAATTTATGTTATTTGTTTTATTTTTATATATTTAATACGCACTTTCACATTCATTTAACTTTCTTTATGTTTATTTATTATTTTTTTGTTTCTTTATATACTGATTTCTTTTTGAAAACAAAAACAAGGTAGATGTGATCATGAATCAAGAGAATAATTTATTAAGCCTTTGCTACTGTTATTCGTCTAGAAATCAAAGAAGATGTGATTGTGATGATGGTGCTATGTATTGTGGAAGTAGATCCATATCGCCGGTTAGTTTTTTTTTTTTGTTTGTTTTTATTTATTATTTGGTTTTAATTGTATAAAAAAAGCAAAATTGTTTCCTTTTTTTTTTCTTTCCATCTAATTCATTTTATATACACTTTTGTTTGTATATAAAGCCCTTTTTTTCTTATTTCTTGTAATCATTGTCCTTGTTTCATCACATTATCATTGTTATGTGTATTGTATAAATTAACAGCAATCACTTAAAAAAAATTGATATCATTTCATTTCATGTTCATTTTGTATGAATACCATTTGTCAATTATATGAATATTCAATGCTTCTAAACAATTTATTATTTAGCTGAATTGTCCTTCGTTTATCATCTACCAGATCACTTGTTACAAAAAAATTATGTGATTTTAGTTTTTGTTTAAAAATAATTGAACCGCGAACCTCTCTGAGCTACTCTATTATTTATTCTATAAAAACTAACATCTTTAATAATTATAATAAACAACTTTAAGCATTTGCTTAGACGAAAATTTAGAATTTAAGTTATTCGTTAAACCTTATGAGATTAAGTTTCTCATAAGGTTTAGTGAATAAATTTAATTCTTAATTTTCGCAAATGATTTGTTCTTAATTATATGAATTAAAAAATAAATAAAATAAATTCTTATGATATTGAAAAACTTGTAAATGAAAATATTTAGAGCCAACTTGAAGATTAGATAGCTGTGTGGAAACTCCACTGTTTTAATTTGCGAAATTATTTTATTTGGGCTCTAGTGAAAACGGGCTATTACAATAATCAGAATACACCATTCGTAAAATATTAGCTAAGAAACTGGCAGCATCAAGGTGCTTTATTGGTTTTCAAACAATATTTCTACCATCATCTTCAATTTTAAAACTAAGTCAATGTCTTCTTAATCGGTTTCTACATTGTTCCAAGCTTTATTGTTCCAAGCTGAAGAGAAAAAAAGTCATTCTTGAAACTGAAACAATGAAATCATGAAAGCAAGAACACATTAATGCGAATTTATATAAGATAGTAAATTATGACCATTCGTTAAATAGGGCAACGCAGGTGATATATATTGTGATAAAAAAAATTGAAAATTAATTTATTATTTTTTTGAAAATATACTCCTTGATACTTAATACACAATACACTCTTGTATGATTTGTCGAAAACTTTTTTTCCATTCCATGCTTCGAAAAACCCGAATTTTTTTTTAGCTATTGTAATTGTGTGAAATTCGACGCGAACAAAGTTTTTTCACCACCAAAGCTTCATGCAATATTATATAAAATTTGATTTTTCAAAAAAAAAATCTCAAAATTTTTTTTCAAAATTTTCGAAAACGTGACATTCAATTTTTTTGAAATTTTGATTTTAGTTGTTGATTAAAAATTTGTACAAAATGGCATACCAAATTTATTTTTAAATTTTGTTTCAAAAAAAAAAAAACGATTTAGGTACTTTTTTAAAAAACGATTTTGAAATTTTTTATCTAAAAATGCATCTCTATAAAAGAAATTAAACTGCATACTTTTCTGGAGCTCAATTATTCCACTTAAAGAATTGTTTTTTACATTTGAAGAATGAATTTAAAGTTTTTTTTTTTATACATTTACCAAATTTGTATATAATAGTTTTTTTTCCGATTTTAATATTAAAATTTAGGGGTCGCTACCATTCACTAAAGATTTAAGTAAAAAAAAAAAGATCAATTTCAACAAAAACTTTTTTGTTACAATACAAAGTATCTACGCTTAAGACCCGATTTTTCAATCTTTTAATAAACAGTCAGTTAACTGTCTCACGAATAAAGATATTAGGCTCATAAACAATCAGATAAAAACATTGAATTTTTCAATTAAGAAGATCACTTAGTTAGCTATTCTACAGAATAACACAAAAAAAAAATGTCGAATTCAAAAAAAAAATGTCGAATTCAAAAATATTCAAAAATATTCAAAAATTTTTATTCCGCTGTATTTTTTATCAAAATTTCTTTCAAAACAGCTAAAGATTTAATATAAAGTACTTAATTCTGATAAAAAATTTTAAAATTTTGGGAAAAAAAAAAAACAAAATTTGGTGTATTTTTCAAAACTTTGAATTGTGGCAGCGACCCCTAGAACGTGTGTAAACTGGCCCAAATTTTACCCAATTTATATTTAAGGCAGGAAGAACAAAATGAAAGGGTGTCCCATTAAAATTTCGGAAAATTATTTTTAAGAAGCACCCGAGTACCTATGTATATTACAAGTAAAATCGGTTAGGCCCAAATTAACCATTTTTTTTTTGTTTATATTGGGCTTTTAAAATGCATGCCTATTAAAAGTTTGTGTTTCGAACAAAAATATATAAATGTTCGTATTATGTTCTATTAGTAGTTGAAAGTAATTTTCGGTTTCAATTAAATCGCTAATGTTTTTAGTGTGGAGGCACTTTTATTTCCTTTGAAAGGTAGGCCTCCATTTACGCCAATACATATCGTATTGATTTGAAACAAACGTAGAACTTCTAAAAAACATAAGAGTGAATGTGACATAATTCTTTCCACGTGTCGTTGTATTTATTACGAAGTGGCATTAATTCGACAGTAATAATAAATTAATGTTGTTTGTTTCAGAAACATGATTTATGTAAACAACGTCAACAACAGGAGTTAATAATTACGCTTCCATAATAAAAAATTTCTAAATGTATAACTGTAAGGCTGGACAATAAAATTATCCTCACGCAAACAATTTTTTTTTTATAACTTGGTTTGATTTATTGCATGAAAAATTAATATCAATCACAATATTAATATTGTTAACAAACTACTTTTGCCTAAGAGTGTGAGTGAGCTTAAATATTAAACCTTTTTTCTCTTCTTTGAAGAACTATTTAACGTATCCAAAAATGTGTTTTTTGTGATTTTGTTTTTAATTTTAGTGTTCTGTGCTAGACAATGGTGAAAATTTGTCAGTATGTTCGTGGGAGGCTGTAGAAGACCGCAGTGGAGCCTCTTCGTGTGCCAGTTCTATACAGCCGATCAGTAGTGTACTTTGGGTTCCTGATCATGCGGTATCTCGTTGCACCAGCTGCCAAACAGAGTTTTGGTTGGGTCGACGGAAACATCATTGCCGGTGTGATACTTGATTTCTTAGTAATAAATATTTATAAAATATAAAATCTTTGATTATTTTTTATTTGTAAAGTTGTTTCTAAGAAATTATAAATTTAATTTAATATTTTTATGTTTTATTTTTTTTTTAAGCTCATGCGGACAGATTTTTTGTGCTGATTGTTCAGAGTTCTGGGCACCCTTACCCGATGAGAAACTTTTTAGTGATGTAAGATTGTGTGGTCCATGCTACCATTCAGTGACAACACGAATGCAGGTATGAAATGCATAAGCTATAAGGAATAATGAATTTGTTTAAATACCTTTTTTTTGTATTCTAGTTGCAGAACCGATCTTTAAGTAACTTATCGAGTAATAATCAGTACATAAATCAAAGCAGTAACAACATCAGTACATCAAATTGTCCATTAGAAGTCAATTTAAACTCATCAGCAACGTCCCCATCACCTCTAAACAATAATCTTAATATTAACGTTAATGTTACCTCAAGTGCAGCATTGGAAGCCTGCAAACATGCAGTAAATCCACCCCGTAATGATCGGGGGCTTTTAAAAGCCACAACTGCTTCCAATTAAACAAACATACAAAATAAATAAATTGCGAAACAACAAAGAAAACAAATAATATACAATATTCAAACTCAAAAAAAGAAACTCCATAAACACAAACAAAAAAGTAACAACATTAAAAAAAAAAATTCAAATGATCACTTTTCGACAAACATAATAAATATATATATATATATAAATGCATACATATATACAAAATATACATACACATGTGGTATGGTATGTAGTATATTAATATGTGTACATATATAATTATTTGAGTTCAATTTAAAAAAAACATGTTATTACTCTTCTATATGTTCCCTTCCCATCTCCTCTTTATGTTATGTTATCAAAAAAAGAAGAAAAAAAAAATATAAATCTATACCTAATTGTGTATTTATTTGTTGTTAAGTTTAAAGCGAGATCGAAAAAAAACAAGAAATTTATTTTTAAGAATTAAAAAAATAATATATTATAAGAAAAATGATTTTAAAATATATAAATATAGAGAAAAAAATTATTGCTTAAAAAGTAAACTAAAAACAAATATAAATTCAAAAAAAAAAAAAAAAACAAGCCGAACAAAAATGCATATGTACCGGAAATTAAATTCTTACTTGAAAACTAGAAGACAAAGATATATTATTATGTAAAAAAAAAGAACTTATAACTGCATACAATAAAAATATTTAAAACTTCCAAATATTGTTTGATGATTTCAGATGTAAAATGCACGTATTTGTTACACGGCTTTCGAAAAGATTTTCAAATTTTGGAGACTATTTGGAAGATTTGTAACAGTAGTTATTTTTTTTTTTTTTAATTTGATAAAATGGAGTTACACACTGCACCCGTAACCGACGATATATATTCAACACGCAATTACCGTTTAAAGGAGAAGTAATATTCAAATCCATATAGAAGTAGCAGGTGTTGGTAAGGGTAATCCTCCGTTTGATTTCAGCGTAGGTGCTGTCTATTAATAGCGGAGCCTCAGCCTACTCATGTTAAAGCTTTGTTCAATACGTCAGTGTTAATTCTCCTTTTTGACGACAACATAATGTAAGATGCTATTGCTTTACTTATTACTCGCATGGCCTGGCCACTCAGTGGTTCTGGTCATATAAGGAACACCAATGAATGGCTTGACTAATGCATAGCCTCAATAGGTGTTTCATATATACTATACGAACAAATTGTACCCAGAGATATTATAGTAATAATAATATTTTTTTTCTTATAATAATTTTAACTATATGTATGCCTGTAGAACCTAGGGTCTTTTAAATTCATGTTGCACGGCACTAGTTAGAAGGAATAGAAAGATATGAAAGAACTTTTGTTGGTACAGTGAATTGAGAATAAGATGATTATTATTATCTCATATAATCCCACGGGTGGCGTCCAAGCTGGGGGATAAATAAAAGAATGCTGCCTAAGGTAGGGCTCGAACCCACACCTTGAGGTTAGCAGTCAAGCACTACATCCACTGCACCATTGCCAGCACTATCGTGAGTTTCACGTGAACAAAATTCCACCCGAAAAAATTGAATTTCGCTTTTCCGCAATTGAACTTTTTCCAGGTTAGGTAGTCGACAGCTCTTTTCACACTTAAATTTTTGTGGCGAACAGGAAACTAGTTTAGTTCATAAAAAGACGTTGACTAAATATTTAGCCCCTAAAGATTTCTGAACGTGCCTATGGTTAATGAGGCATTAAAATCATTGTAGAATCGCATGTGTGTTCTCAGTCTTAGGATTCGTGAAAGAACCGAACTCGCGACAACAATAAGACACGTCATTACGATGATAGCGAATTCGAAATAAATAGTTCTGGTGATAGTTTAGGTTTTCGGTTAATATTCGGCCCTAGCGAGGTATCCGTCGGAGTGGAAAATTATAGAATCTTGCTTCGAGGTTAGCTTTCGACAGGTAAAAACTCTCCGATTCGTGTGAAATCGGAAAAATTTCCGCTCCGACGGATACCTCGCTAGGCCCGATTATATTTTTTTGACCAAAAATAACGGAATCTTCGATACAAAATGGAAAAATTTAACTTTTCACAAAAGTGGCTTCAATGATTATGATTAAATTTTTTGTTTGCACTTTGAATTATAATAAGGCAAAATGGGTCTTATTGTGCATACCCATGGTAATTTGGTTTCCATCGGAGTAGGACACAAGAAATCCCATAAAATGAATTCCCCTGGAAATTATTATTTTTCGAATATATTTTTTTTACATAAAGCTCTTAATAGGACTAATTGAATATAGGCCGGTGAGTGCCTATAAACATGTCACTACTAATAAATTGTATCATTTCATATCGGTCGGAGCGAAAAATTCGAAATTGAAATCGGACAAATTTCCTCTCCGACGAATATCTCGTATCTCGATAGGACCGATTGCAAAACGGAAGATTTACCTTTACAGCGCCAGGCCAAGAAATTATTATGCATGTGAAATTCAGTTCGTTAATGTAATTCAATCAATCAACTCTCCCAATTCAGGGTTCATAGGTAGTTTATTTAAATACTCTCCGAGTAATCGTCAACCTATTCACAAGTGTTTTTAGTTCGCTCCGCTTTATTAATTTATTAAATCGAATTTTAACCCAGACTCTTAATTCAAGTTGTGGTCTTTTGTTTGCCATTCAATTTTGTAAATTTTTTTTCACTATAACCTGGCAATTCATTTTTGTTTAGTGTTAAATACTAAAAATTTATCAAAATTAAACAGCAAATTCATGCTAAAATTGACCCATAGTTAAATCTGTACATATAACTGATTTATTTTCTTGTGTGAAAAGAGAATGTACTTTGCCGCTCTCAACATTTTTTGCTCCCGTTGATGATTTTTTGTTTCTTTCTCCCGGTGAGTGAAATTTTTAGCATATGTTCTGCCTATTGAAGCATTATTGAGACTACATTGTATCCGAACTTCTTGCCTACATTTTCATGTTGCTGCTTGCTACCAACTGAGCTTTGAACATAACCTGCTGCTGGCTCCATCCTGCATCGCATTTTGCATACCAGCCTGCCTGCTGCAATTAATTGTTTTCATCGTTCAACTCATCAGCAACAATAACAATTTAACAATATACTCTACTCATCGTCATCAGCTGTTATCTGTCATCAGTCATCAGTCATCACTCATAATATCTGCCATCTGTTTCAACTGCCACCTATCATCTCATATCATAACCAACATTTCAACCTCAAATTCATGGTTCGTGCATGAACTAAGTACAGGGTGTATCAAAACTTTTTTTTGGCAAGTAAAATTTAAAAATATTGATTTTTTTCATAAATCCAAAATTTAAAAACTAAACCAAAATCAAAAATATGTCTGCGTGTGCTGTATGTGATAATATTGCGGATTACCTTATTGACGCAATTATTTGTCATGGTAACTGTCGTAAATTATTACATATTAGATGTATTAATGCTCCGTTCAGCAGCATCAAACTTTTTAAAGAAAGGAAATCTTTTTATTTCTTTTGTGACGATTGCGATCCATTTGCATACAACAATATTGTTCGTGATGTACTACAAAATAAGCTGCATATCGAAAATCTTAGTAACCAATTGCTCCAACTTAACAAGCAAGTTACAAATAATATCGCTTCTAGCCGCTCGCATATGTCAAACAAAAATAATCCCTCATCATGTGATACTGCACCCAATACCGACAAACGTCAAACGAGAAGTAAGACAAAAGTTAAAAATATTATCTCTAGACCTAAAAGCTCATCTAAACGCAAAAGCAATGAACTTGACGCAGATAACTCTCTTCAAAATCCATTAGTTAAAAAAACAGCAACATCAATATTTGATTCTGTTACACCTTCTCGTCCACTACAAAACTTCAACTTCAATTATGATGTACCAAACCCCCCGACCCTTCTTCCGTCGTCATCTATACCATTGCCTAAAACTCCAACTGAAAAATCTCCTACATCTGCTCACACCTCACCCAAAGTTACTGAACCAACAACAATAATAAAACCAACAACTCCAACACTGATAACCGGAACTGATGAATGCCAAATGTCCTCTAAACCAATAATTTTATCAGTTGCGACGTTACCAAACTTTCACTCAATGGGCGTAAATAATATTGATACAAGTAACTTTCCACTCCAAGCTTGTCATGTTCAAGAGCAGAACAACTCAAAAATGCCTTTTGAATCACGTTTAAAAATTGTTGAAGGACACAAAATTCTTTTCATTTCTAAGCTTGACCCATCTACTAATGCCTTAGACATAAAAAATTTCATAAAAAACAAGATTGGTACGCTACAAAGCATTATTGTAGAAAAAATGCTTCAACGGAATTATGCTAAGTACTCATCTTTCAAAATAAGGTGCTCAGATTCAGTTTTTTATCTTTTAAATAATGAATCTTTTTGGCCTTCTGGAATTGTTATGCACGAGTTTGTAAATAGAACATTGAAAAAGCAGCCAAACCATTTTCACAAACACCTGACAATGCAAACATCCAACTGCAGCAACTTCAACAAGTACTAATATACTATCAAAATGTGAATGGATTACGGACAAAGACCAATAAGGTCTACAAAAATGCAAATAACGTCTCACACGAAGTTATTGTCTTAACTGAAACCTGGTTAAACTCATCTATCGCTGATACCGAGCTATTGGACACAAGTTTTCAAATTTATCGCCGTGATCGTCATTCTCTTAATGAATCTGCTAAAGTTGGTGGAGGATTGCTGATAGCTGTCAAAAACTCTCTCGTTAGCACTCTAGTCGATGATTTCCTAGAGTCTACAATTGAAATTCTGTGCATTAAATTAAAGATGTCATCTGGTTACTTATTTGTAGTGGCTATCTATGTACCACCTAATTCCAAATCCGAGATATACGAAGGACTATGCAATTGCTTGGATAGCATTTCAGAGAAAACTGAATCAAATGATGAAATTATAGTAATTGGAGACTTTAACTTAGGAAGTTTACATTGGTCTTGGATAGATGAATTCCAAGAGCTACTTCCTGTCAATGCTTCGACTGCAAACGAATTCAGCATAATGGATAATATGGCATCATTAGGTTTAAAACAATTGAATGGAGTCAGCAATCAATTTAATAAAATTCTGGACCTTGTTTACTTTTCTGGATGTTTAACATCGGATAGCTATGTTGAACTTTGTGGCTCAAAACTTATTGAAGAGGACCGACACCACCCCGCATTATCAATTTCCCTGAGCTTGAGTGTTTATAATCTACCTAGTAATTGTAATGATAAATTAGAATTTAACTTTAAAGAATGTAATTTCAATCAACTTTTTAACTTACTTGATAGTATAAATTGGAATACCATATTTTTAAACTCAAACTTAGACGACATGACTATAAAATTTTATAATGTTTTATTTGATTGTTTTATCGAAGCTATTCCTTTACGAAAAATAAGAGAAAAACAAACTAATCCGCCATGGTTCGATAAGCATGTAAAAACTTTAAAAAACAAGAGAAACAAAGCCTGGGTAAAGTTTAGTAAGTCTAGGACTGATGAAGATTACAATGTATATTTGGAGCATAAAAATGAATTTGAAAACTACACTAATTTTATCTATTCAGAATTTATTGCAAAAACTCAAAGTGAACTTAAATCAAGTCCAAAAAATTTCTGGAAATATGTTGATACTAAAAGAAAATTCGACGGTTATCCATTAAATATGAGCTATGAAAATGCAAACAGTCATATTCCAGAAGTTATATCTAAAATGTTTGCCAACTATTTTAAAAGTGCCTTCGCCGATACTTTGTCGTCTGATGCAACAGATAATTATTCTTCAACGGAAGAGTATTCTCATCTGGCGTTTATTAATTTTTCAATCTCTGAAGACTCAATCATAAATAAAATATTAAAACTAGAAGATAATATAAGTCCTGGTCCAGATGGCTTACCTGCTCTTATGTTAAAAAAATGTTCATCTTATTTGTCTTACCCATTATATCTCTTGTTCAATGAATCCTTAAAGTGTTCAAAATTTCCTACTCTATGGAAATATGCTTACCTCAGACCGGTTCATAAAAAGGGCCCTAAGAATTTGGTCACTAATTATCGTCCCATAGCCAAATTGTCCGTTATTCCAAAACTTTTTGAATCCTTAGTATGTGACACTCTTTCCTTTAATTGTTCCTCTGTTTTATGTGAAAATCAACATGGATTTGTGAAGAAAAAATCGACGATAACAAACTTACTAGAGTTTACAACATTTTGCATTGATGCTTTTGAGAAAAAGCAACAAGTTGATTGCATATTTACTGATTTCAGTAAGGCATTCGACAAACTAAGCCATGAAGTACTTTTGAAAAAGCTAACAAGAATTGGACTAAATGAGAACTTTCTTTCATGGATATCTTCATACCTTGTAGACAGGTATTACTGCGTACTGTTTAAAAATGACTGTTCTGAGAACTTTAGAGTAAATTCTGGTGTACCTCAAGGAAGTCACCTAGGCCCATTGCTCTTTGTGTTATTTATAAATGACCTTCCTTCTGTTTTCCAAAACTCAAAAACTTTATTTTATGCTGACGACGTGAAAATATTTCGAACAATAAATTCCTTATCCGATTGTAAGCTCTTGCAAGAAGATTTAAAAAGATTTTGGGAATGGTGTTGCACAAATCGCCTTATATTAAATATTGACAAGTGTAAATCAATGAGCTTTACACGAAAGCAAAATTTAATTGCTTATAACTATGAGATAAATTCGTCGCAATTATGTAAATTATCAAATTTTTCTGACCTAGGAATCAATTTAGATCCGAAACTAACTTTTACTGATCATTATAACCACATTATTAAAAGAGCCAATGTAACACTTGGCTTCATCAAAAGATTTGCGCGGGAGTTCGAGGATCCATATGTTTTGAAGGTTCTATATATTTCATTTGTAAGGCCAATTCTTGAATACGGATGTATAGTGTGGGCACCTTACTATATGATTCATATAAACAGAATTGAAAGTGTTCAGAGAAGGTTCATGAGATTTTCGTTGCGTTTTCTTTCATGGTCCGATAGAATTGTCCTACCTCCATACTCGGATAGACTTAAACTTATTAATTTACCATCACTTTCAGTTCACAGAGAGTATTTGCAATTATGTTTTATAATTGGGATAATAAGAGGCTCAATATCTTCTTCAGTGTTGGATCGACTGAATTTTAATGTTGGGCGTGCTGGTTTAAGAAATAGGTTACCAATTTGTGTAGTTTTTAGTAGATCTAACTATGGCGTCAATAGCTCTATGAATCAACTAATTAATATTTTTAACAAAAACTTTCATATAATCGATTCTATTAATGATAATGTTAAATCCCATAAATTCAAAAATAGCTTCTTTAATCAATTTAATTAATTTACCAGAATGTTGTTTTTTCTGTTGTTATTTATATTAGTTTATTTAGTTTCAATGTTAATATATGTATATTTTATTGTGATTAATTGACAATTATTACTCTTATATTGAGTTTAAGTTAAATGATTCCATTGTTAGTATTTAAGCTTATTTCTAATGTTAGCATTTAACATATTAAATAAATAAATAAATAGATGCATTCATACATAACTACTCATTTAATTAATTGATATTAAAAATAGCTTAATTTAACAGTTTCATATCATTATTATCTTAAGTTTAGGTTCGATTCTAACGTAGAAACTTTCTTCCTCATAACAGGAAGAGTTAACATATTTCATGATCCTTCCTTGTTTTGCGAAAGCATTTGCTTTTTAAGAGATTCTATAACTCCGGCAAAATTAGCAGTTTTCTTTTTAGCAGACTTTGGAGTAGAATTTTGACTGCGAACGCGCATTTGTGGTAATGCGACATCATCCATAAAATCGAAATCATTTTTCGCTGGCCTAAAATTGTTTAAAATCAATAAGTTAAACAAGTGTACAAATAATATTCAAAACAAAACGTACGCTTCTTTTTCTACTGTTTCGCTAACTTTTGGTTCCTCCTTGTTGTTAATGGGCGATGGAGCTCGCCTGCCAGGACATTGCCATTGCAGTTCCTGAATATTCCCACTTTCTAAAGCTAGATAATAAGTTTCGAGTTCTTCGGCAGATGGAGTGAAGTCTTCACCGTCCGAAATGCAGGAGATCGACCAATCTTCGGAAACTTCGGCACTCATTATTTAAAAAAAAATTATATTTTTATTTTTATAAATTCTACTTTATCCAAAAAAAACAAACAAATTTTTGACAAATTTTGACAACCTTTTGACATTTGTGCAAAGTGAAGCCAAAATAACTTTTTCAAAGTTCTGTTTCGTTTCAAAATAAATTTTAAAACACAACAGAGCAGAGGAATCGTTTTGTATTCGCATTTTATTCTTCGGTAGAATCAGATAACTATGTCGGCTTCTACACGAAGACTCAAATTTCAAGTTGAAATTGCGTATTTGAAGTTTGCATTGAACGTCATGAAATGATTTAAACTAGCGCCATGTTATTTGGAAAAAAATCAATACAAATTACACCCAAATCGATTCATTATTTTACATTTGTTTTTGTAATCTACACGGAGAAAAAAGACCACATAAAATTAAGCGTATCCCACCTTAACTGAAGTGGATTTCTGCATGGTTTTTTGCTAAGATGACTTCCGTCTTAAATTAAGGTGACAAATCACGTTAATTTCTTGAATGCGCAAATAAGATGATCTCCCTCTTAATTTAAGCGGGAGATCATCTCATTTTTTTGTGGAAACAGCTGGCAGCCACTGGGATCATTGGGTCACAGGCAAATGACTAACCATCGTGCTATCTCACTGTTGGAAATAAGTATGATAAGGTGCAACTAAAGCTAAAAGTGTGACTTTAATTTTAAAATTGTTATTTTTGTCGTTTTTTAAGATGAAAATTCAAATTAAAATAAGATGAAGTTGAACTTAAATTTAACAGAGTTTAAGTGGAATCACCTTATTTTAAGCGGATATCCTTTTATTTTAAGGTGGTGAAATTTAAAAAAAGTACAAAAATAAAGTGTTTATTACAACAACAGTGTTTGGTAATGTGGCATTTTGTTTGAAGAAAGATGTCAAAATTATAGATTAATATGTCATTTTGCTGTCAAAGACGTATTAATTGTGTTTTACTGATGGTTATCACCTCTGGTCTCTTCTGCGATCTAAGACGTCGGCACAAAGCCAAAACCGGGAATCTGAATTTTTGGACATCTTGACATTAAAGCGTCATTTAACTTTCTTTAATTTTGCGGATTCGTGGTTTTGGCTTTGTGCCCACGATATAAATCACTCGGCGATTACACATTTTTTTGTGTTTAAAGATTCAAAATTCAAGAAAAGAGGTTATTCCTTGAATGTTGGGTGAAAAATTATAGGTACCACTCCGATAGTGTGACGACCATTGTATTAATGTGTATTAATTTCCATCATTTTAACTTAACTCGCACCTCAGGACAACTCATATCAGCCAACTCAGCTCAATTTACTTAATTTAAAATTTTTAGTTATTCGAGATGGAAAACCCGTTGATAAGGTAAAGCGTCTCCGATAAACTATCTGAGTTAAGTTGATCGAGCTGTACTCAACCCTTTCCCTTTTTGTATAACGAATATGTTGATAGTTGGATGACTTGTCTCAAGTTGAGTTGAATCGATCTATACTACCCAATCGTTTAAAAATGTTTCTATTTTGTATTACCTGCTTCATTTTAAAATTGAATAAAAATAAATATCAACAAATATCTGCTCTATATTTCAATTCTCAAAGAAAGAACGAATGTCTCAGCCTTCAGGGTTTTCAGTTCGAAAACATATTTCAACATGTAAGTACATTATACATTTTTTGTAATGTATAGGTATACGTGCATTCGCGTCTGTTTCATCTCTATCTATCCATTATTCATTATATTTTAGCAGAAGAAGAAAGTGCAGAATGTATTGAAATAACAGCCACTATACTCTCTATTGTATTTGTAATTTTAACATTTCCCGTGGCCATATTCTTTTGTATTTTTATTGTGGCTGAATACCAAAGGGCTGTTGTTTTCCGTCTGGGAAGGTTAAGGTATGAATGTTTTTACGTATGTATGATTGTTTTATGTCGTGAAATTTGCTATCTATCATTTAAGGAGAGGTGGAGCTAGGGGTCCTGGTGTAGTTTTTGTATTGCCCTGCATTGATGATGTAACAATTGTTGATTTACGTACATCAACTTTTGATGTTGAACCACAAGAAATTCTAACTAAAGATGCTGTTACAATTAAAGTCGATGCTGTAGTTTATTTTAGACTTCAAGATCCATTAAGTGCAGTTATTCAAGTTGTCGATTATAAAGAATCCACTATGTTATTAGGTCAGACTACATTGCGAAATGTAGCAGGGACAAAAATGTTAAACGAGCTACTAGCACAAAAGGATGATGTGTCGCATATGATGCAAAAAATTCTAGATGAAGCAACAGATCCTTGGGGAGTTAAAGTTGAAAGAGTTGAAATGTTAACGATTATTTTTAAAATAACTTTAGCTTAGTGCTCATGTCATCTTAATTTTAGAAAGGACGTACGTTTACCGATAGCTTTACAAAGAGCCATGGCAGCAGAGGCAGAAGCTAACCGAGAAGCTAGAGCAAAAATTGTTGCCGCTGAAGGAGAGAAAAATGCAGCAGAAGCTTTGAAAGATGCAGCAGAAATTATATCAGAAAGTCCTTCAGCTTTGCAAGTACTAAATATTACCTATATACTTAAATTTAACACGGACTAATTTTTTTCAATTTTGAACAGTTACGTTACTTGCAAACTTTAACCACAATTTCAACTGAAAGAAATTCTACCATTATTTTTCCCTTTCCAATTGAAATGTTAAGTGGATTTTCAGGCCAAAATAAAAAATAAAAATAATTATTCCACGAGAGAAATTAGAATTTTTTTTTTCGGAAGTCCTGGATTTAAGACTAGAATGCATAATTGCATATAGAGCTAAATTTTTACTTTCATACAAAATTCTTTGCAAAATTAAGCCAAGATAAAATTAATTTAAGAATTTCCAGGGAGTTGTGTATAGCTTTACAATTAAGCTCAAGAAAAAACATTAAGAAAACGGCGAAAAATCTGCGTACTATTTTGTAAGTTTTTTGGGTTTAACAACATTGCAAATAAAATTAGCAGCTGCGTGTTGTATTTGACTTTGTTATATACTTAAATTCTGTACCAAAAAATACTTACATAGGTAGTGTTAGTATTTAAATGGCATCATGGTAATATTGGACTGATCTTGTTCCATGTCGTTTAAGTAGATAGATAGAAACCCAAGTGCCATTAGTTTGTTTTGTAGATCCAGCTGAGCTAATGTTCTTCATATCAAAATTCACAAATAAAACTCAATTATTATCAGTTATTTCAAAGTAAAGGTACTTTATTTCTTATGCGAAGCAATAGTAAATTATAAGTAATAATTATTTAAGGTCACTTTTGTTGCGCGTTTCTCATACATTGGCCAATGCCTTGATGATCTTCTCATAAATCTCTATGCCTTTAAGATATGTATCAGCTTTTAAATATTCATCGTTATCGTGCAGAAGAACAGGTGTATTGTTCATAGGTGAGATACCAATAGCGGGAATGCCAACCTAAAAAAATTAAATTTGTATTTATTGTGAACAATTGAATAAATTATGTCGAACAGAAGTTAAGAATGACTATATAACTTTATCCTGATAAACTTAAAAATCATACGATATCCGTTTAAAATCTAATTTGTGCGTCTTTTGAAAAGAAGTATTAGTTGATTTAAATAAGGTTCTTATCTACGTCACAAAAATTATTAACACGACTTTCTTTGAATATTATTGTTTTCTCAAGTCTACGTTAAAAAAAATCAAATTGACGTGTTCCCCAATCCGCGCTTCTCACCCATTTCCCTGCTCAATTTTTCAAATCGATTTATTTTAATTCCAAAAAAAATGTTTCAAGTCTTAAGGTCTTCATTTTTTGATATCACACTTTATCTATGGGAACTACATAAAATCGATTTGAAGAATTGAGTGGAAAAATTCAGGTGGAGCGCAGATATACACCAATTTGTAGTCTTATAACTTAGACTTTTAGGAACAAGAAAATGTTCGAGTGTCAAGACAAAGATTTGAAAGGCATTTACAATTTTTCAAGAGTATAAACTTAGGACATGTCTACGACCACCACAATTTTTAACTAACGGATACCAAAAATGAAATAGTTAGTTTTTTCTTACCATTCTCACATAACGACTATCGGTAGCTCCTGGAAAAACTTGTACACTAATTTTATGGCCTCTAAAAATAAGAGAAACAAAAAAAGAAAATATTAGATATAAAAATTATGTAAAAATGTTTGCTAACAACTTTCAATACCAGTTGCAAGAATAGCTTAATAAATTGTCTAATGAGACTTTTTTTTGTTTATTTATTTAGATTACTATTGATAACTTTTAAACTAAATTTACTGTATTTTATTAAGATTAACTTACGCTTCATCGAGTGCTTTCTTAAATGCCATCCAATAAATATTGCTTGAATCTAACTTAGTGGCTTCTACTTTTGGCTCTTTCTGTTCGAATTCTATCTCTATACCACCACCAGATTCTTCACAAAACTTCTCCAACTTTATAAAATGATTAAAAAATAATTTTAAAATTAATTCATTATTATAGAAAAATATTTAAAGTTAAATGATAATTTATACCTTATTTAATAAATCGGCATGCTCAACCGTTATTGCAACACGGATATCAAAAACGGCTACTATCATCGATGGCACAACATTACTTTGAACACCACCATGTATTTGAGTAAGATTGACTGTCGTCACATCACCAATTGTTAGACTCTTATCATTTTTCAGTTTATCAGCTTCTTCCTGTCTAAATTCCATCATTCTTTTCAATAAATGATTAAGTTTAACACCAGCCGTATTTTCATGAAGCAAAGAACCATGTCCAGTGGTTCCTGATATCTTGAAGTGGATTTCTAATAAACAAAATGGGAAAATTGAATTACAGAGAAATTATAGAGCAAAATTATTTTCATACTAACGTATTATATACCGCTCAGCGTAATAAACTGAAAACACATCGGTAGCACTAGCAATTCCTTCATCTAAGGAAAATCCAACATTTAGTTTTTTGAATTCAGGGGTGTTAACGAACATGGCCATTCCAGGTTTTCCACCGATTTCTTCATCTATAAAAAAATGCAAGCAAAAACTTAACAAGACATAGAAATAGCGATTTTTTAATTAAGGTTCGATTCAAGCAGTTTACTTTTTTTAACTTAAGGTTTAATTTTTCATAAGAAATAGGAACCAAATGAGTAGATAAATGTTTTTTTTTTTAAGAACGTGGAATACTTATTTTTCCTGAAAAAATAAACATTGTTTTTGGTTTGATCAGGGAGCAGGCAGTGCCAATCAGCCCAAGAATTGGTTTACACTTTATGCACGATAATGCATCCGATTATAGTGCTAGAGAGTTTTCGGTATATCTTCAAGACGTGGTGGTACCAATAAGACCTTCAAAACTTTATTCGTGAAATCAACACGTTGCTTCAAGTTGACATTGTAAATGCGCTAGAAGAGGCAATACGAAGTATAGAGGATTGGAAAGAATTTTTCAACTACATTAAGTTGCCCTAAAAAATTGAACAATTTTTCCACCGATTTCTAAGGTCAACCCTGTGAACCTCACAGGTGGATCACTAGTGTGAAGCAGAAACGTGGTATACCACGTCATAAAAGATCAATGTTTGGTTTGATCAGTGAGATAAATTTGTTTGAAATAGTTTGATTTTAATGACCGAAAATATTACGTATACGCCATAGTGACCTTATAATTTTTCACCAATTTTTTACCGATTGGAAAATATAATTTATCAGAATTGTAGATTGTAAGGAAGAAGAAGAAAAAGGAAGAAGAAGAAGAAGTAGATTGTATTTATGAAATAGGAGACATTTTTAAAATACTTTTCGAAGAAACTAATAACCACAAAAAAATACTTGTTTGTTTATTTAAGCTTTTGGCATAAGGTCTATTTTTGTGTTATTTAATTTACTTAAAATTCTTTAACCGTTTAAATTTAAGTCTAAATATGATCTGAAAGTTGTTAAATATATTTTTTTTTGTCATTATTTAAATTGAAATTGATAATTATCTAGAAACATCAAGTATAAACACAAAAAAGTATGGTTTTTATCATTTCCTCTTATTTGTCTCATTTCCCCATATACAGTTTATTAATGTATCACTAAATTAAACTGCTCTTTTATTTCATAATATAACTAAAAGATAATTATTTACAAATATAACTTGGTTTATTTGCGCAACACATTTATAGAACAGATTCCGATGACTTTCAGTTTTCTCATAGGATATCTTTTATTTTTCTTTCTTTTATTTAAGATAAGGGCATTGTAAATGTTTAATTTCATCTAAGATATAATACTGACAGAGTTAGATAATAAAATAAGCTTTATAAATTTAAACAATTTGCATATATACATACATATGTACCTACATATACTCGTGTATAATATTATTTAGATTATTTCGTCTTACCTGGTACATATGTGACGTGAATGGTTCGTTTCAATTGAATACCAGCTTTTTTTTAGGGCACGAATGGCAGCTAAATGTTGCATTCCAACACATTTCATATCTTGTGATCCACGTGCAAATATACGACCTTCAGAATCCATTTCGGCAGCGAATGGTGGATGTTTCCAATCCTCTGGATATACTGGTACAACATCCATGTGCGAGTTTAATACTATTGATGGTAATTCTGGATTTGATCCTAGCCATGTGATGACAACAATTGGTTTCTTTACACCACCCGGGGTATATACCTTAACAGGCAATCCTAAGCTATCGGCTTGTTTTTTTAAAAAGGCCACACATGGTTCTGGAAAATTAATTTAAAAACAATAAAGTCATATAAAAGTAAATTTAATTGAAAGGGATTGGTGATATTTTAAAAGAACCTGAGTTGAATTTAAACAAAAATAAAATACATGATTAGATCGCACAAAATACATTTTATAAAAAAAAGTAACAAAATATATGTTTTGCTTTTAAAATAACGAGAAAAACCAGCTTTTTAAAAGGATAAATCTTTTGGAGAAGTATGGCATTTGATTTAACAAACTTAAAGCTTTTCGATTCCCGGCATATTTCATAGCCTGGCTAGAATCACATCTTTATTTGGGAAGCCATATGGGACCCTCTCTCTACTATATGAAGCTTTTGAAAGCAATACAATCTAGCCATGATCAAATACTTTTATAGGAAGACATTGATTGTTTAAGTGATTGGTGTTGAAAAAACGGTTTATCCGTTAATCTGGTTAAATGCCAGACAATTACTTTTTCTAGAAAACGAATTCCCAGTGTTTTCGTATTACTTTTTGCTAACCTACAAAATATTCAAATTTTTGTAGGACAAGGTAAAATCCTTTTAACTCAACAAATTTATGAAAAATGAATTTTCTATATACAAAATCACGAATTGAGGATATCTTAACATTTATTTTGAATGAATTAAGTATAAATAAATGTTCCTACAAAATAAAAAATTTTGGCCCAAACCTTGAAGAACGATTGAAACAATTTTTAAAGAATCATTTTTTTCTTCAAGAAGCCCTAAGTGCATTTTAAACTATCTGCAATTTATTTTATAAGCAAGCTTAATTTTGGAAAATTATTTTTAATGTATCTCGAAAATGGCTGTAACAAATTCGATTAAATTTGGTATACGTAATGGTACTAGTAATTTTAAAAAAACTCGATTTTTATGTTTTCTTGCGAAAAATTACATATTTTTTTATATTTCATATACACTTCGCGTCACTTGAATAGAAACAACATTTTTTCTTTAGAAAATAGCGATTGGCGCTTTGGGGAGGTAACTTAGTAGATTTTTGGTTTTGCATTTTCAAAGAGGAAATTTTAACAAACAATGTTGTAAAAACAAAAAACCCAAAACAGAAACCGTATGGCTTCTAGTTTTGTTTTTTGCATTACCTAACAAAAAACAGTGTTTTTTTTTGCGTCACTTGAATAGAAACAAGCTCTTAAATTAGATAAAAATGATGAAAAATCATGGACAACACTAATTTTAGTAAAGCAATATTAATCTTTGACATTATTTGCACATTATAACCAATTATGGGCTTCGAGCTATCAATAGGCACCACAGTAAATGCATAAATAGAATTTAACATTGAAAATGCACTTCTACTGTACACAATCGTGGACCCAATTGGAGAAAGTGATAAAAGTGTTTGGTAACTTCTTACAAATTAAGAAAATGACATTTTCTACAATTTAAGGATTGAATAAGTGAAATAAACTTTTGTTTTTATCCGGAATGCATCTGTTTTGTTTTTATTGCGTTGTTTTTTCTTGAACTATTCTTGTGCAATCTCTAAGACGGTTGATCTTCCACGTTCCTAAACTTGCCAAGATCTTCTACCATTATTTCTTTGTAAAAGTTAGCATCTGTTTTTGAAGCTTGAAGCTTCAATTTTGCCTTTGTGCATCATAAAAACAAAGCGTATTACTATAACACATTTTAGTGCCCTTTATTGGCGATGCGATAAAGGTTATTCTTTTATAAACCAATGAAATAGGGCTAATATTAACGTGGTCCATCTGAGTTTGTATGTTTTCCTTTAAAAACCACTATTTACCTCACTACTTTTCAGTTCGAATGCAACTATAAAATAGTTAACTTTTTTGTAATCTTAGTAGAACGTAAAATGTTGTTATTTTGCATTTTGAGGCTTTTTTAATGTTGTGCACCTTTTATAACTTCCAGGATGGAACAAACCAACACGTTTCCATCGCACTAACACCACGTTTTTGACCGATTTTAGCGGCAAAGTGAAGAAAATTGCAGCTAGTTTTTAAGTTATTTTTTTCTCTGCTCGTGACTTGGGTCTCACCTGTCTTATTTTTTGATTTGATCACTAGTTTACGATATTTTAAAAATTATCTCATCCAAATTTGGCAAATTTTCCAATATCTTTCGCGATTTTGCATAGTGCAGGTGCATTTCCAATGTTAGATGCTATTTATGGATTTTCTGTGGGGCCTATTGGTAGCTCGTAGCCCATAATTGGTTATAATGTGCAAATAATGTCAAAGCTTAATATTGCTTTACTAAAATTAGTGTTGTCCATGATTTTTCATCATTTTTATCTAATTTAAGAGCTTGTTTCTATTCAAGTGACGCAAAAAAAACACTGTTTTTTGTGAGGTAATGCGAAAAAACACAACTAGAAGCCATACGGTTTCTGTTTTGGGTTTTTTGTTTTTACAACATTGTTTGTTAAAAGTTCCTCTTTGAAAATGCAAAACCAAAAATCTACTAAGTTACCTCACCAAAGCGCCAATCGCTATTTTCTAAAGAAAAAATGTTGTTTCTATTCAAGTGACGCGAAGTGTATTTCTTTAAAAAAATGATTTAATTAAAAATTTACAGACAGTAATTTCCCATCTCAAAAACAGACAGAATTGCGAAACCCACTTTTCCGCATACTCTACAACACTCAGAGAAAAATAGTAAATAACGGGTTTGCTAAAAATGGTTATGTGATGTGTTTTCTCCAAAATAACTTTTAAATTGTCAGTTTTAACTATTAGAATAGTTATTTTGTGACTGTTTAAATAGTCAATAAACGATTATTTAAAATAGTTATTACGATTTTAACTATTTTATTTCTGAGTGTTCCAATCGTAATACCATATCTACCACATTGATATCTCGAGAACTTCGAAAGTTTTATGACTGACTGATATTTTTCGCTATTAAAATAAATTTTCCGCAAAAAGTAACCTTTAAAGATACACAGCCATATTTATAAAAGAATTTTAAAGGTTGTTTAACTTTAAACAACCTCTAAATAGCTTTTAAGTACAAAATGTGTATTTATAAAGAATTTACACATTTAAGCAACGTTGCTTAACGATTGCTTAACTTAAACGCCATTCACCGCGTTTAGAGCTTGCTTAGAGCCATTTTAAGATTGATTTGACTACATCATCATCATCATCATATAATAAAACGGCAAACACTTATTTTGTGGTACAAAATACGTGGCCCACAAAAACCGAAGGGGCATAAATTATATACGGAACGATAGGAAATTTTATCTAGATGTGCAGAATATATACTTTATTTATTTTTTTTTTACCGAAATAGCTAAAAACAATAAATTAAAATTGAGGAAAAAAACAAAAACAAATGTGCTGAACCACGCCCTCTCCCTTCTGGAAGTGGAAACTTCTAAAAGCAAAGACAAGAACCTTCGAAAACATTCTCGTATTTCGAAAAAAATTAAGTGTTGCATATTCTTAGTAGTAAATAAAGTGATTTATATAGTGTGCTTATTTGAGCATAAATAAAAGTTACAGTTGGCACTCGAATTTTGAGTGCGGGGTCGGCTAGTATGAATTATTACTAAGATCATAGAGGAAGGAATACCTAGAGAGCCGACTCGTACCCCCCTTACCTAAAACACCCGCAAATTTAATTTCAGATAATCTCTCTTATTTTTCTCTTGTTTTCCTATCTGTGAATATACGCATTGTATATATATTCTTATAGTACTCTCAAGAAGTAGAATTTTCTATTTTGCGTCGCCACCGCTGGGATCGCTAGTTTATTTTATGTTTGAACCTTATGCAGAAAATTGAAGTGCAGATCTACCAAAAGATGTCGCTAAAGTATTTTCATGGATTGATAGTACTATAGAAATATATATACAATGGAATACGTGTGAAAAGTACAATTCGTTTAATACCTTCCTTTCACCAGTAGATGTCCTCACAAATTTTGAATTTAAACATGATTTTGGTTTGTACATGAACTTGAATAGCTCAAAAAAAGGTTCGTGTTTTGAATTTATTATATTATTTTTTTATGAATTTATTTCCTACTGAGCACTTAAATTGTTTTTAATTGTTTTGACATTGTATATATATTTCTATAGTACTATCAATCGAAGAAAATACTTTAGCGACATCTTTTGGTAGATCTGCATTTCAATTTTCTGCATAAGGTTCAAATATAAAATAAACTAGCGATCAAAGCGGTGGCGACGCAAAACAGAAAATTCTACTTCATGAGAGTACTATAGGAATATATATACAATGGTTTTGAGCTCAACTCCACAGTTGAATGTGTTGGTGCCATTTAAAATGCACGGGAAAACTACCACATATAAGCACTGTGGAGTTTTTCCTCTCATTGCAGCTTGTAGGGTGGAAGAGAAAATCCAACCGAAGTCGCGTCTCTAGCAGAGATGGCAGAGTAGATTACGTCAGGTAATCTACTCGGTTAACTACGCGTAGTTAATCGAATAAACTACTCGCTTGATTTGTTTCATGTACTACCTACATTTGCTACGTGCAATAACTACATAAAAAACGTTATATTTCAAAAATATTAAAAAATAAATAGCTGTGTTTTCGTGAGAATTTGGTTTCGTAAAGTAAAACCTTTTCAAAGAAACCACCCCAAGTCCATCTGGTTTCAAATATTCTATTCAAATTTACACTATCACAGCTATGTATTTCGATTTGAATAAGACTTTGACAATTTGGTGGTAAAATTGGCATTTCAAACTACATTTTGACGTCTAGCGCTACGCCTGCTACATTTAATTACGTTAACTACATTAAACTACGTTAACTACCTCATTTATGTAGTAGACGTAACAAATGTAGGAAATCAAAAAAAATCCAATTTTTGCCATCTCTGGTCTCTAGGTATTCCTTCCTCTATGACTAAGATCGTGAGCTCAGTATCATGTTATTAATTTATCTAGGGTATGGGGTGAAGACTTCATTTTGGTTTGAAATGAAATTATTCCCTAAAAGGAGCTTGAATTTTAAATTCAAATCAAAATATTAAAGAATGTTAAAAAAAAATAAAATGGTTAGTACAAATGAAAAAAATCAATGCTGTCTGGCTTTGCTCTGTGCATTTTATTAAGGAATCCGACGAAAGCAAACTCATCGTCAGCGACCTAATCTTTTTTTTTTTTGCGCAGTCAAGGTTAAGAATTTTTGTTTACAAAAAAAAAAATACCCTCAAGTTGTCAAAAATCACGTGATGTTTCTAAAATGTAATAGTATTTTGTACTAGACTAGTCAATTCCCCTTAATTTTTTGACACAACTATCGTTTAGTTAATCATCTGTGGAAATTCGATTATAAATACAAATTTAAGCAACGTTGCTTAAAGGCGAATTAAATATTTAAGCAAGCTTAACTAAACAACCTTTGAGAACCAGTTTAAGCTAATCTAATAAATACCGCTGACAATGTTCGAATTTTGCTATATTTAAAGCACATAAAACCATTCTATCAAACAAAATAAAAAAAAAAACATAATTTTTTGCTTTAGTTTTAAACAAACATTAATAAGAGCTCTTAAACGTAATTTTTCTTTTTAAAAGGTAAACTCATCATTAACTAAAAACACACTGCTTCAAGCAAAAAACCCCACGAATATCCTTGAAATAATTTTCGTTAATTAAAACTAGATTTTCACGTCAACACCAGACATATCTTTTTCGGCATTTCAGGTGGACACAACACAAAAATCAAAAATATAATTTTCATCATCATAATTTGTTAAAAAGTATCTTTCCATTCTATTAACGCACAATCCTACATTAAGACCAATGTGTGTTTTGTGTACAAACTGCATTTAAAATATCAAAAAATCAATTAGCACCAATATCTTACTCAACCAAAATAGCCAAAAACCAAATAAATTTGTCAATGCATTTTTCGTAATTATAATTGCTACAGATATCAATAATAAATTAATAAAAACAAATCCAACCAATCAATTTAAATTCGAAAGATTGGCAATTTTGTATGTGCTTTGATGTTTGCACGCAAAAAAAATTCAAACTTACCATAATCAATGTCAGGATGAACACTTGGTATTTGAAGATATTCTCGGAATATTTTTATTTCTTCATTTTCCTCCCACGCATTCATTTTATATTGTTGTTTGTTTGTACGTAGCTTTTAGCTTATTAAACACTCAACAATTTCGATGTCAATTCGGATGGAATATTTTGGCAGATTTTTGAAAAGTATCTCACTCTAAAATAATGCGGTAAAAAGAACAAAACAATAGAAAACACTTAAAAATTTCACCCATATTTTGGGGTTGCAGTATTATGTTTTTGTCATTCAAAAAGTTTACCTGCAATGGAATCGATTTGTAAAATTTTAAAGACTTTCACTCCTTGATCAACTTGCTTCGCCCTAAAACTTCAATTTTTACGAAAAAAAAAACAAAAATGAATTAAAATCAAAACCAAAACAAAATTTTGTTTTATTTGTAAATTTTCTATCGCAGAATCTATGGTGTTCTGGGGGAACGTAGAATGCCAACTGAGTTGCCTTATTACTTTACTTTCAGTTGTAGTCTTCTCTTTATAATATAATTTTTAGTTGCTCTTTCTTTTGTGGAATCTATTGTGTATTTGTTGTTGTTTTATAAGATAAGAATAGAAGAGAAAAATACACGTTATACTGCATTTTGGTCGTTTTTTCTTATGGTGTTTTTGAATTTTGTCCAAAGTGATTATATTTATTATCACAAAACAGTTGATAACAAGGCGTTGTCGTCCTCCTAGTGGTTTACTTATTTAAGGTAGATAACTGCCAGCGACCTCATGTGGTTTCAAATTTATTTGAGGACATCGATAGGTCAACAAAATAATTCATTTAGATAACAAGGAAGTTTTGGTTTTGGACTGAACCTTGACCTACATTTATCTGGGAATGTGCAAAATGTATAAAAAAAAAACCAGACACAAAAGACAAATATAGAGTAGATCATGACCGTAGCTAGGTTTTTGTATCAGTGAGGGGATTGATTGAAAATAATATAAATTGTTCATCGATATAATTAGACTAAATTAAACTAATACAGTAACACTCGTAGCCTGTTTCGACTAGGAAAAATGAAATAATACACATATAAATCTCAAATTTGAATAAAGATACATTTCATATCATCTGCACGAAATAGGTTAGGATATGTTCATTTATGGAAATATTATATAATGCGTGCATTAAAGCGAAAAATAAAACATTCTTTAAAGCAAAAAAATTATAAAAAAAATAAAATTGAATTTGGAACGGTTGTTCAAAGCATATTTTTCTTCGAAGTCTTACAAAAATTCTATTTCATCAAAAATCTTTATGATTCAAGATGAATTTTATTATTTAACTAATTTCTGAAATCCCTCCACGGAGAAAAATAAGGCACTTAGAATCAAGATGGTGCTCTTCTTGATTCCATCTTTTTAGAATGATAAGATTTCTAATATAAATAAATAGAATCCGTTAAAACTCTGTTAAAGTCTGTTAAAAATTCTTTAAAAAAAATAAGTAATTTTATAAGTAAATTTTATGTGCTTTCTTACTAAAATTAAAAGATTAAACAAAAATTAAAGGATGTTCATCTTAACAAAAAATAAATAAAAATAAGTAAGAGCATTTTTTTTTAAACAAAATCGTGGTGAATTTGGCAAAAACCGTCCAAGATAAGTTTTTGTACCAAAAAACACCAATGACCATCGTGTGACATATCATGAGATTGAGGAATAATAAAATTGGACATATAAGTAACTCCAGCTTTAAACATTGCTTGATCATTTGGTGGTGAAATAACTTTACTCTTGTTAGATTCTGCATAATTTGGTAACCGTTCAATAAAAAGTTCGTATGAATACGTGCTTGGAAATTCTAAAAAAAATAAAATGAAAGAACCGTCAAAGAGGGTTTACAAATTCCTGACAAGTGACAGATAATATGGATCATTTCCTACCAACCGGAAAGCAAGGAGTTGACTGCATTCAAAAACCATTTTGCAGTTTTCTCAAGCGAAATGAAAAAAAAACGTGTCCAGAAATGGTTGGAACGCATTCAAAAGTGTTCTAAACATTGAGGAGTTATTATGAAAAACAATAAATGCATTTTCAAGGATTTATTTATAACAAAATTTAAGAGCCGATTCAGAGTTTAGATTTTTCTCAAAACAACGTTTGAATTTTGTCCAAATCTATTGTATTTTTTTTTCTCAATACTGTTTTTGGCACAAGTTAGTGCGTAATTTTGTACATGTTGTTTGAATATTGACTCTTACACATTTATATTTGGCAAAGTTGTTTGAATCTTTTCAGATAACAATTACGTTGGCAACAATGGTACACTGAAAAAATTTGGCAAAAATCATGCAGATTCCTTATTTTTGTCACAAATTAAAAGTTAATGATGTATTCTATCATACTTATCCATCGTTTACCGACGTTTTTTTTTTAGTCAGTTAGAGTTCGAGCTTCATATTACCTTAAATGTTTACTTTCTTTGCCACAAGTTAAGAAAGAACATTACGGTGTGGAAGGATTGCCACCTTCATCTAGAAAAAAAAAAGATATTTGACCAAGATACCGAAATTAAGTTTTTTTTAATTTTTAACATGCTTTTCACTTTTTTTCATTTCAAAAATTATCTTTCTTGTATGTACCTACAAAAAAACAATTTAAAAGTGTTGTTCAGAAACTCAATAAAATTCAATTTGTAGATTTAGCCCCCTAACCTCATTGGATACGTGCCTGAAACAGGATAATGCAATTTATAGAATGGTCAGTGTGATAAAATGCATCACTTCAAAAGTGTCCTTACATATAAAATTTACATGTACAAACATCGAAATCAATTTTATTTATATCCTTTATATAGCAGATGGTCATGTTATTATACAACACACGAGTACATAGGTGTAATAGCATGAGAGAGGCGACTCAGTGTGCCAAAACTAGGAATTAATTTCTTTTAAATGCACATAATATGCCTTGAAGAAAATCAATGTCTCAAGGGTGTTTTGGGCTCTAAGAATTTGAATAGGTATATTTTACGTCTTTGCGAGTTACAACAGAACTAAAGTGTAATATCTTTATATGCATAAATGTGTCTATACATAACTCCATTATATATGTGTCTGTATTTGTACATATATGTATCAGAAACATAACAAAGCAACTTTCCCTCGAGCTTAATTATATTGCAAGGTCAAAGAGAGTTGATGGTGTTAGGTCAATCGCCAAAGGTTCAAGGTTTTGTTCTATATGTAGATATACGTAAATTTACCTACCAAAAGTAGGTACGTAAATTTCCTGAGGGTTTTTTTTCTCTGAAAGCTATTTAAAACATGTGTTATTTTAACTATACTCACAATAATTAGAGAAGGTAGATACTTTAAACACTAATTTGTTTCTAACTAGAAAACAAAAACACTCTTTTCTAGAATAATTTGGAAAGTTATTTTTTAACTTAAGAAATACATAACAAGAAGTGTTACAAAACCGTGTGATAAAATCGATTAAAATCTACTATGGTATAATATTTTTGTATCAAAAAATATTTATTAAAACATTCTTTTAGTTATTTCCGAAGAAGTTGTTTTTTTTTTTGTTTTGTTTTTAGTTTATGGTAACTTTAGTGTTATTTGGGTTATTTATTTTTGGTTGATAATAAACAATGTTGCCATCTTCGATTGACATGCAATTGGTTTTGTGAATAAAAACAAACTGTACCTAAATCAAAAAAAAAATGAAATGTTGATGAGATTTGCATCTTCTTCTGATGACGATTGCGCGTGACATATACTCAAAAGGATACATCATGAAGCTTTTGAGAAAAGAAAAAAATGCGAAAGCTTATACCTAATTTTTTGGTCATTTTGATGTTTATTGAAAAAATAATGAGACCACAATATCAACAGGTTCTCATATTTTGTATATACTTTTCTAATGTTTTATTGCTGACAATATACATATTTGAATCAAAAGGATGATTTTATATTTGGGAGTCACCAAAAATACTAAAACACACATCTATCAATTCCAACTCTCACTTTCTCGTGGCAAACTTCGAGTTGTAAGTAGCAGAAAACAAAATAGAGGAAGGTTGATTTCTCTTTGAACTTAGGTGTCAGCGGAAGAATTTTCTCGTGGTATCTACAAGTTCCAATCAAGATGAAATGCTTGCTATTATGGGTGACGTGAAATAATGCCAAATGAAATAATGCCAAATGAAATAACACCAAATTCAAATTTGGTCTTATTTCGTTTTTCAATTTGGCTTTATTTCGATTTAAAAATTAAATAAGGCCAAACAAATATTGATATTTCCAATATTTGTTTGGCCCCGAATATGTTTAATTGGAGTTGCATGGTAGTTCAGAGTTTAAAATCAGATCAGAAAGATAAACATAAACTACATACGGTATTTCAGTTTATAAACTGCGCGTTTAGTAAGTTACAAGAAAGATAGTTTTGCAAACGTAAAGGTATGATTAAATTTGCTTTTGTTTTTGAATGTAAATTTTCGCGCAAATTTTTCGATTCCCCAAATTGACCCCTTCGTAATGCCTTGGAATTTTTTTTAGTCCCCATATCTGATCGTCAACTTGGATACTTTTCAGGGGTACTGCCTCTTACGAGGAATTGACAAAGTCTATATATCTGATCGTCAACTTGGATTTCGTTTTAGTTAACATAATATATTACATTATATCCTTTTAATTAATTAATTAAATAATAAGTTAGTTTAATATTATATCCTTTCATACAATTTTTCCTTATTTTAAATCGAAATCTTAATGTTTATTTTAAATTCTGAAGTACCATGCAATTCAAATTAAAGAATTCAACATTTTTTGAATCAGACCTGTAGAATTATTGAATCTTATAGTGACATTTTTTTCAAACCAATGAGAATTTGATTCGAAACACTTTTGGATCAAACTAATGGCAGACCTTAATTGACTCAAAATTAGCGCATATGTTGGCACTAGATTTGGATTTTTTTTTACTTGATCCGTTTCAGCTGTGAGACCTCCAAATAATAGTGTAATGAACAATATATGAATTATAGGAAACACCGACAACGATATGTCTATAAATTATATAAGAACCGCAAGCGCACTTGAAGGCTTCAACAGCAAATTGAATAGGAAGTTTGTGAAAAAAGGGGTATTTCTTGATGAAAGTCAGGCTGTATTCCGAGATTTTACCATGTGTATTTTTCCTTATTCTGCAAAATTTCAAACTGAAATAATGCCAAATTGGTATTATTTCGTTTTCTAAAGCGAAATAAACCCAAATTGAGAATTTGGCCTTATTTCGTTCTCAAAAACAAAATAATGCCAAATTTTTGGAATTTGGTTTTATTTCATTTAATGGTATTTCACGTCACCGCTATTATGTTTATGGGCATGGGTATACATATATAAACAAAAAAAAAAAATTAAAATAGATTTCATCCAAAAGTAACATTTAAATTTTTTTATCAAAATCTTTATACATACCTACTCGTTTTCGAGAAAATTGTTATACTCCAAAAATTCAAATCACAATGATGGTTTTGATTAAAACTTTTTTTTAACTCGAAACCATATAGAGCACGAAACCATATATTGAGCAACCTACAGAGCAAGTAATAAATAAGCTGCTGTGTATAAATAAAAAAATTACTGATCAATAAAAGAAATTTTTTTAACAAAATTCTCAAAACGATAAGTTTTATTAATACTTATAGGCCAGTCATTACATACATTTGGAAATGCAAAATGACCGAGAAAGCTAAATTTTGGATATGTTGTAGAGGATGCTTAAAAAAGCTTAACTTGAAGTTTTCGACCAAGATTTCCTATGAGCTTTTTCCGCCATTTTGAAAAAAAGGATAAAATTGGTTTTTTGACAATAACTCGGCTATCTGACGAGATGCGAAAATTTTACCAGAAGCTTTTTTGTAGATTTTAACGAGTTCTACAATTCATGCATACACATTTTTTGTGTATCATGAACCGTTTTCGAGATATCGTTTAAAAAATTCAAAAATTTAGGACATGCCATTTGTTTTTTGACATAATCTATTTTTGGGTGATGAATATCGAAAAAATTATTAAAATAAAATTTGTAGACCACATTCAGACCTACAATGTCATATTTTTATATTTTTTTTTGGACAAAAATTACGACTTCCAGCCGGCCGCAAAGTCGTTTAGTCCGCGCCCACCCCCAAGCAAGCCGCCCGTTCGATTGTAAAAAAATCAATCATTCATGTTTTTTTAATGTTTATATTATTATATCAGTAACACATACATACAAATGTATGTATTTATTTAATAAATAATGAGAAGAAGATGGTAATGGTTTTTTTGTAACCCCAATTTTATTAACCCAAATTTTGTAAATACAGTATACCGGCTTTTTGTGTTGATAGAGATTGTGCTTCAATCTCTATATTATTCAGTTCATCAAAATTGCAATTAGATCAGTGCCAATAATTTTTGAAAATAAAAAAATTATTAGCAGCATATGGGTGGTTGGAAAATTTAGGATAAATGGTATATGAAAGGGGAAAAATAAATTGCCCACAAACTAATTGGTGGAAAAGGGTGGGTGGGCGAAAAAGTGGGGTTGGTGTCAAAAATCGTGTTTTTTTACTATTTGTGTCAAAAGTAGACCTCCTATTGAAAAAAGTTAAATGCAAAAGTTGTGGATAATAAAAGTGTCATAACTTTTACTCAAACCATTTTTTTTATATAATCTCAAAAATTTTGAAAAAATGCAAAAAATACGATTTTTTTATTTTTTATTTTTATATTTTACCAAAATGGTTTGATTTAACAAATCTTGGTTAAAAATTACTTTGTTATGTTTTCTATCTATTTTAAATGTTTTTTGAGCAAAAAGTTAATGTTTGGATTTTTGACGAATTTAATTTGAAAAAAATAGCCTATTTTTCAATCCAAAAAGTTTTTGATTTTTGAAAAGCTTGGAATGGAGTTACTTAGAATAAAACCTTTTATTTAAGATTGTATGGAAAAACTATACTTTTGATTTAGAAAATATTGAGAAAAATTGAAAAATTGAAAAAAAAAACAAAAAAACGATTTTTAAGATCGATTTTTCCGTAAATGACAGTAATATTGGCGAGAAATAATTTTCCATAGAAACCAAATTATACTTTTCTTATGGCCTTTGACCTTCTTAATATCAATCAATAGCATTAGAATAGCTCTAAAGTGCAAAATTTTTGAGATATTGAATTTTGAACGTTCAAAACACTATTTTTGTGATGTATTGGCATGGTAATATCTCAACGTGATGTGATAGAATTTTTCTGTCTAAAGATTCGAGCTCAGCATCCAAAAAATTATTAGGAAAATATACTTTGATTTCTATAAAAAAAAACTTTTTGACTAGTGAAATCGAACAAGACCAAGGCAATTTATTTTTCCGCTTTCATATACCATTTATCCTAAATTTTCCAACCACCCATATTAATTTAAAAAGCAATTGATAAAAAAACATCTTAGAAAGTAAATTTATGTAAAGTACATATTTTCATTCGTATATGCTAAGCTTAAAAATTTCAATAAAATATTCAATATAACTTCCTTATAAGTGCACTGTGGCGTATGCGTACTCTTTTTGAAGCATTGTCTGCAGTCAGTTTATTAACAGAATTTCAGATCAAAAGAAAACACATATTTGAGTAAAAAGCAGCTTAAAGAAAGTCAGGATAATTTGAGATGATTGTGGTGATTCCTATTCCATGTTTAAATTTATATATAAATTAAACCAAAAAGGTTTGAGGGTTTGCTTTTTTTTTATGATTTATGTGTTTACGTTTGTTCGTGACACTTTTTTGTCCCAAGAAGGAAAGAAATATAAAAATAAGTATCAAGAAATTTAGAATTAATTGCGTCTATGGGACAACTTTGTTTTGTTGAATTATGTAATAACATGAAAAGTATTCAAAACAATAACCCTGTGTTTTATTTATTTATTTATTTATTTATACACATATTTATCTATTTTTTTACTTATTTATTTATATACCAATTTTTTGTCTCTATTTATAATTTATTAAGCATTACTAAACAAGCAATTTTTCAGTAGTAAGATACAAAATTGTTATAATATCTTTGTTCTGTGCAATGACTTATAAAATATTGTAAACTATGTAATTTTCTTTGACACAATTAAATTATCTATCTCTATAACCCTGTGTCAACTCAATAATTTTTTTTCAGGGTACGTACATTGTAAAAAACAAAAAATCGATAATGGAAACGGGAAGAAAATACTGGTTCAAAATAGGAGTTTTAACGAAACTTTACAAAAACTACATTTAGTTGAAAGCCATAAGGACTCGGGATAAACAAGTTACCAAATTCTGAGAGCCTAAAAGATCTGCTTTTACCATATTTTGTTTAGATCACTTATTTTTGGAACACTCTTGTGTTATATGAAAAAAAATCTTATATTTAAAAAATGGTAAGTCATTCTTAAAAATGTATTCATCGACAGAGAAAACCTAAATTAAAAAACCTTGTTTAAAAGTTTGTTGAATTTTTTTTTAGACCCAGAAATGTATTAAATTATTTCAAAAACTTTTCTATTTAAAAACTTAAATTTTATAAAAACAGAAAAAAAACTACGAATGTACATTTGCCTCCACTTGCGAGGCCGAGGAAGATCAGCTAAGACAAAAATAGGTACATTAGGGTGGGTCAAAAAAATCGAAAGATACGAATATCTTCTAAACGGTTAAAGCAATCAATTTGATGCCAAGGAATTTTTTGTAGAACGTTTAAGCCCTTAAAAGAATATATCTTGCTAAATTGAAAATACTGAATTTTCAGTGAACTGGAAAATTTTTAAAAAAATAAAATGTTTTTATAATTTTTTTTAACTTTGACCTCTAATATCTTTAGAATGGTTAGATTAATGAAAAAAGTTAACAAGACCTTTTTTGTGGAGCAATCAATTTCCAAAAAGAATATGTCTTGCGCGTTTAATTATTATAATTTTTCAATTTGTTACAAAATTAAGAACAAAAAACGAATTTTTAAAGATTTTTTCGATTTTTGGACCTCAAATATCTATTAAACGGTTAGATAAACGAAAAAAGTGTAAAAGGACTTTTTTGTAGAGCGTTCAATTTCCTACAAGAATATGAAAAGAAATTTGCTAAAAAGTCAATTAACAAAAAAATTATTTTTTTTTTTAGTAGAAGCTTGATGTAAAAATGGAAAATTGCAAAGCGGAGGACCTTCCCATTAATATAAAGAGCTCATATTTGGTGTGTATATTCTAGAGGTGTTTAGCAATCGATTTTTCGGAGTACCAAACCAAAAAAAGAATTTCGATTTTTTTGACCCACCCTAAGGTACATACATATTAAATTAAGATCAAATACACATTTCAAATATTTTTTTGAAGTTGGAGCTAAAATATTTCAAAATAATCTAGTGTATCTTTTCTTGGCGTCAAATATTTTTGACAAAAGTTATTTTCAAAAGCCAAAAAAATTATCGTTATCATTTGCGAAGTTTTAAAAGTTTGTTTTTTTTTTTTGCTTTTAATTTATAAAAACTTGTCGCGTTTAACATAAACAAATTTTATTGCGGTCAATTGCAATAGATACTTATCTATCAGCCCTATTCTGCTGTTCCCGTGAATCTCAGATCCGATTCACACATTCGGTTCACTTTAACTCTACCTTGCCATTCTGCTATCCATCGGGTAAACTGCATTATCATCCCTCAATTTGACGTACAGGTGAACGTCAAATTTAAAAAAAAATGGCGACGAAGTAAATTGAAAGGAAAAAAAAATTTTTTGTTTGTGTTTATTTGCATAGAAAAAATAAAAACAGCCGACTAAATGTTAAGAAATAATTAAAAATTTATGAAAAGTGGCATTTTGCTTAATTTCAACTACGGTGAATTTATTTTTACAACCAAAAGTGACAGATCCGCAACATTTTTTATGCGGATTGCAAATGTATGGAGCAAGTTCATTCACGTGATTAGTGGAATACTGAACAACATTACCGATATTACCGACGTGAGTTTGGATTCCCCCCGATGAATAGCAGAATGGTAATTGGTGAATATTTAGCGATTTTTCCCCCCGATGGATAGCAGAATAGGGCTGTATATCTTAAACCACATAAACCTTACTTAAATTAAACGTTCTACAAGTTCATAACCAGTCATTTTATCAGATTAAACGCATGCAGTTTTAAATTTTTCTCTATTTAAATACAAAAAAAAAATGAGAAGCTAACAACCATTTACACTTTGTAGCTTCTGTTTCTGAAATTATATCCGCTCGTCAGTGATCTATCAAGTTTCATTTCAATTTCAGTTCAGCGTTAAACACCTAATGTGAAACACCTCGAAACGATCTTCCTCTCGCTGTTATCAATATCAAAATATCTATACACAATCAAATCAAACAAAATAAAAATATAAAAAGAAAAAAAAAAGAAAAAACAAAAAATGAGTAAAATAAGTGTGTGGGAGCAAAACGAAGAAATTAACTACTTTCGTGAATATTTAAGAATTCCAAGTGTTCATCCAAATATAAATTATGGCAAGTTGATGAATTGAATTAAGTTCAAGTTAATTCATAAATACGTATACATATATTCTTTTTGCAATCCTAAAGTTAAATTGTTTAGTTCCGGCTAGCAGTGAACAGGGTGTTTTTATTAAAACCATCAATTTTGAATTCTAAAATATACCTATATAAAAGTAAATTTGTCCAAGTTTTTAAAATGTTTTTCAACATTAATGGTTTTGAATAGACAAAAATATGTTGAACACTTGTAAGACTCACAACTTATACTAATATAAAAACATAAAACATCGAGATTCTTATGTAGATATACAAAAAAAATAGTTGCAAAACTTATAAATAAATGTTTTAAAACTTCCTTATACAAAATCATGTTTAAATCGACTGAGACTTCAGAAGAAAAAATTTGAAAGCGCCATTTTCTAAGAGTGTCGGAAGGAAAGTACATATGTGATGATTTAACATTACTAAAGTTCAATTTACTATCGTTTAAAGAATTGCAATCAATTAAAACTAAATTTATTATTCTCCAGTAGTTGGCCGGTTTTTATCAAAAAGTTTGAATTTATTGGGCGTGTTGCTAAAGTAACATTGATAAAGTAGACGGAATAACGTTGAGGAAAATTAATTAGTTTTTAATTCATTGCATTATTATGAAAAATGATTTATTTACAATTAGTCCTGATTTTTCAATAGTTTCATTGTCTTGCTTTTAAGTTTAAAACACATGTTTCCGTTATCGTTCTTGTTAACTTTCTTGCACATGTTATTATTCTGGCCGTAATTATTCTTCGTACACAAAAATGCTGTTTTCCATTTCCTTAAAATATGATCAGCAGTGTTGTGATTTCACATGAACAAGATTTTACCCGGAAAAATTAAATTTCACCTTTTCCCTATTATGAGTAGGTGTACCTACAGGGCGAAAAGTTGTTCACGTCCCGAAAACTCCTCCTATTTTGATCAATCAAAAACTGTTTTCTCACTTAAACTTTGGCGAAGGACAAAAAACCGCATTTAAGGCAAAAATAGCTCGCAATGAATAGTGGAATACCGAAAAACATTACCGATATTACCGACGTGAGCTTGGATTCCCCCCGATGAATAGCAGAATGGTAATTGGTAAATATTTAGATATTATTCCTCCAGATGGATAGCAGAATAGGGCTGTATTTAAGAACTTTGTGCACACATGTTCAAAAAATTTTGTCCCCAGGTACTACCTTATCAAAACGACTACGAAACCTTTTTAAACCAAAATATGAGTCTTTATATTTAAAAGAGGTATAAGTCCATGTAAAAAAACGACTAAATTGACTTTCAAAATAACCACACTTGAACCGATTTTTCGATATTTGCATTGTAAATTGGCCTATATTTTGTTGAAATTAGATTCTAGATACTAGGCTTGTGTAGTTCGCGAACGAACTAGTGAACTTAGTTCACTTACTTAGTTCAATTTAGTTCGCGAATAGCGAAAAAGATTTGCTTCAACAAACTAAACAGCAACCTAGAGCAGTCGTAATATGACATTACAAAACAGCTTGCGCTCACTTAACATTATCATTTTTTTTTATATATTTTTTGGATGAAAGGAAGTCCCATTTCAAATGTGGTCCTTGTCTCCTAGTCTTATACGACGACAGAGCACTTTTAACCCGACAGACGTTTAAAGAAGGGGTGCAGAAACCAAAGTGCATATGAAATTGCATTCAATTCTTTGTTGAGCGAAATCAGTTCTTCTGCTCTACCTCAAGATTTAGATGTAGGTAAAACAAAAGTCGCTTGCGCCAGTATCAGCGTTTCTTCTTCAAGCACCACTTACTCTAATTTCTGAGCAAGAACAAAAAACAAGTAGCATCTTGGTCCCTACATTACTATGATTTTGATTTAATGAAAGCAAAACGTACTTCTTCTAGACTTTCGCCAGGGACCAGAAAGCTCAACAAGTATTATGAATGAAATTAAGATTTTTTATAGAAAATAAAATATGTACATATCTGTTATGGTTATCTTTAGGTTGTATTTGTTTTATTATGTAGAATGCGTTAATTTTACATATATGTGGATACAATTTGTACAAACTAATTTTTTTTTTTAATTCTAACAAAACCGGAGTGATTAAAATAAATTGAACTAAAATGAACTACTTCAGAACTAGTTCAGTAGCGTGATTTGTACTAAAGTGATCGATCACTCAAATGAACTAAAGTGCCCAACTCTACTAGTATAAAAGCAAGGTAGAGGCTTTTTGATAGAGTTGAGCATTTGAATTTAATACCTGAAGCTTCCTAAATATGGAATCTACTTTAAATTGGAAGACATGTTAAGTCAAATGTATGCTGATTTGCTAACAATATTGTAAGGTTTAAGTTAAAATTTAAATTTTTAGGCAAATAACAACAAACACAAATTCAGTTTTTCTTCAGCAACAAAGCCGTATATCAGAGACATACGAATAGGTATACTTTTTCTCAACACTTAGTATTAAAAAAACAAGATACGCTTTCATTTATTATTGTTTGAGATAGAATTTGATAAAAGTGTGATTCATTTACAGTTTTGATTATTTTCAAATTTATACGTAGGCAGGTTTGTTGAGATAAAGCCAGAACGCATTATCTTAGTTATTGAATTGAGATTCTGTTATCCCTTTTAAAACGGGATGTGCAATATTTCAAGGACTCTGTTATGACTTGGAACGAGTCGAAGTTTTGTCTTTAGTCGAACAATTTATGAATACCTAACTACTTTGAACTTTTACATCTACTTCACAATATGTTTTGGTATTGAAATTTACAAATGATCCAGTACCTATCACTTTTCCGGAAGGTTCTACAGGAAAACCTTCGCCTCATCAGAACTTCTTTAGAGCCTTAACATTTAAATGAAGGCCATCGGTATCTTAGTCTGTGATATTTCTAACTAGTAATTTGTTTGGAGCAGCAGAATATAATGTAACTTTCTTTAAAAAAAAGAGAGAATCTTTAAATACAAAGGGCAATACATTCGATGTTCGTTGATTCTTGATAATAAAAGTGCATCCCTCAAAATCGTTTAAATGTCATACAAAAATAGTTGTACACACTTAATCAAACAATGCACTCTGTTTCCCAATGGATGCGTGCTCTCGGGTTATGGAAAAAACCCAACAAATGCCCACACACTACAGATATAATAGTGAAAAGAGGGAAAGTGTAATAAAATTTGTATTCCACACTTTACACAATACAGCGATGCCAACTGAACTGAATTTTTTAACATTATTGTTTTGTAGTATTTTTTTTTTCAAAAACTGGGATGAAATTCTCTAAAAACATTTTTATCTTCTGAAAGGCAAACCCTAAAACTATTCAATAAAACAGCAGCTCGAATTTCAATTGAAAAGTTGATAAAAATCGATCCTTTCTCTTATTTCAAACTTCAATCTAAAAGCTTTAATAAATAAATATCAAGCCTTCCTTATATTACTAGGTTTAGTCAAATGAAAATTTTAATGATTTTAAGCCGTGAAACATCACTCTTTCCAAAAATAATAAGATACTTTAAAACTCTCACATTTTTTAAGTTTTTTGAAAATGTTGCTTTCGTTATCTGGGACTAGGAGTCTGATGACCATAAATAAACTAAAAAATTGTCTCTTTGATTTTTAGCACCCTGTATTGAATTTTTGAAAAGACAAGCTGCCGATCTGAATCTTCCTCTAAAAATATACTACCCAGTAAATCCAGAAAATCCTGTTGTAGCAATAACATGGACCGGAACTCAACCCGATTTACCAGCTGTTGTTTTAAATTCACACATGGATGTTGTGCCTGTGTTCGAAGAAAATTGGACACATCCTCCATTTGGGGCGGAAATGGATGAAGAAGGTAGAATTTTCGCCCGAGGCACACAAGATATGAAATGTGTGGGAATGCAATATTTGTCAGCAATCCGGGCTCTAAAAAAAGAAGGCAAATCCTTCAAACGTACAATTCATCTTACTTTTGTTGCAGGTTTGTGGCAATTATTTCCACTGTTTTAAAACTTATTTCATGAATAAAAATTGATATTTTTATATTTTCAGATGAGGAATTAGGTGGAGGCCGTGGCATGAAACCGTTTGTTCTAACTGACGATTTCAAAAATTTGAATGTTGGCTTTTCTCTAGATGAAGGCATTGCAGCTCCTGGTGAAGTTTATCCAGTTTTCTATGCAGAGCGCGCTATTTGGAGTACTTAAACTAGATTTTTCAGGAAATCTTCATTTTCTCAAGTTTCAATTACTTATTTTTTAGGAATTTTCTTCAAAATAAGTGGAACTACTGGACATGGATCACTATTGCACAAATATACAGCTGGAGAAAAACTTCAATATTTGGTTAACAAAATGATGGGACTTCGAGCACAGGAAGTGTTGCGTTTGGAGAAGAACCCAAACCTTAAAGTTGGTGATGTAACAACAGTAAATTTAACTCGTATCAGTGGAGGTGTTCAAACAAATGTTGTTCCAGCACTATTAACAATTGGTTTTGATGTTCGTCTTGCCATTAATGTGGATCATGTTGTTTTTGAAAATCAAGTAAGATTTAAACATATTACACATTATAAAGACAATACAAATTATGTTTGATATTAGTTACTTCAATGGTGTGAAGAGGCGGGTGGTGGCATCACAATTGAATATGAAACAAAGAGACCCTTTGTTGAACCAACAAAAACTGACGACAGTAACCCGTATTGGAAGGCATTTAAAAGTGCTATTGACGAGCTGTAAGTAACTGATTTTATGTGTAGGTACATTCATCAGACAACCTTAAGGTCAAAACAATAAGTGCCAGTTGTACAAACGCGGATCAGCCTTGGTTCAAGAATTTTACTCACCGATTTCGGCGGTTTAGCTGACGGTCAACTTCGGTTCAAGCATGAATGTGGCTATTTTTACATATATATGGATCTTGAACTAGTGCTAAACTTTAGGCTTACTACCGATTTCAGAAGATAAAAGTTGTTGATCCACGGGTTAATTATTTGTAAAACTGGCCCTAAGAAACAAATTAACATTTGAGCTTAAAACTTTCTGAAAAGCCTAAATGTTTGGTTCAAAACAAAAATTGAATTTTTTACAATCACACAAGAAAAATATTTATGTTCCCATTTTCTTTATTTAAAAGCGACCTTAAAATTGAACTTGAGGTTTTCCCCGGAGGAACGGATAGCCGATATATTCGACAGGTAAGTTTACTTCACGTTTTTTACTTTTGTAACTAAAAAATAGAATAAAGTAAAATGTCGGTGTTTTTTAATAGTTAACTTTATGTCTTTTAACTTAGTCATATCTAATATGTCACGTTTGCTATGTTAAAACTTTGTTGGTTTATTTAGAAAAGGTATTGAACTGGTTAACATACTCCAAATAGAATAAGTAACGATTTTTACTAACCAGGCAGGGTACACAAAAAGTTCGATGCTTATCACTGCCTTTTTCAGACTTATTACAGAATTTCACCCAAAATTATTTATTTATTTATGTTTTATTTTTTATTATTTTAAAACTCAGCGTTTTAACCAAGTTTAAAAAAATAAACAAAATGTAGGTATGCCTGTATGTACCTTTCTTATATAAAAAAGAAAAACACCCAATTGACCAAAAATTCCGAGGTTTAGCCTTCTTTTTCGCCTCTTTTGATTGAACTGAAAGGATTTTCCCTCCATTGGATAGCAGAATAGTGTTGTTATTTTAGATTCCGCAATCTCTCAAAGGAGTTTGCCTAGGTTAGGTATAACTTTTTAAACTGAATTCATAAAATCTCATATAGAATTGTGTCAAAGTTGTATGTTGATTGGAGCAAAATTGACGAAGTTTTGAATATTTTTATACTACTTTACTTATGAACGTTTTATACCAAAACCTTAAACTTTAAAGCGTTTTCCCCACAACTCGCTATTTCGAAGTTGTCACCGTTCATGACTCACTCAAAAACTACTGCGACCCAATACTTTTGAAATTTTGAACACTATTTCTGTAAAATTTACGAGAAAAAAAAGTAACGCTGGAGAGCTTTTTTCAAAATATTTATACTAATATTTTGTATTTTGCAATTGCGTTTTACCTAACAAGTTATGAGGGGCACCGCATTTCTATTTTTTTCGGAGACACGTCAAAATAATTGCTGCTATTGCCGTATTTTTTTTATTAATTCTACGATCAAATACCCCCCCCCCCCCTTTCCAATTAAGTCAAACCTATCCATAACAAGCTTGACAGGTATAACTTAGAACTAAAAGCGTTTTTGTTCAAGTGGCGCCCAGTGCGGCGACTACCTAAATATTTTGTATTTTGTTCAATCTAAATGCTACAAATTATTTTCTTAGTTTTTAACCCGTTTAGTTTTCTGGTATTCAATATAAAATATTAAACTTCAATTTTTAGGTGGGCATTCCAGCTTTAGGATTTTCTCCAATGAATCATACACCAGTGCTCCTTCACGACAACGATGAGTTCCTCAAAGCGGATACTTACCTCAGAGGTGTGGAAATCTATAAAACAATCATTCCAAAACTAGCAAATGTTTAAGAAAGAAACTAAACCATTAATAAAATCAACACAATGCGTTATTGTTTTGTAATTAAAAAATCGTTTCTTTCGGTATATTTTCTGTTTTTTTTTTTTAAGTATACATCTAAAATAAAAAATATTTTACTCATATTATCGTTTTTTTTTGTTGTTTTATTTCATTTTTTTTTTTGTCTCAATTTGGTTAATATATTTTTTTTCGTATAGTACCATTTCTATTGTTGATTGATGTAGACAAAAATACTTAAAAAAAAAAGTATAAAATAAAAAAGAAATAAAAATAAATAATATTGTTTGTTGTATAGTATACCTAATAAATTTTAGAAATAAAATAAATAAATATGTCACTTTAGTAATTCCGTGGTATTGTTTGTTTGTTTTTTTTTTTGTTTTATATATTTTTTGTTTATTTTATTTGTAATTTTATTTTTAATCGAAAAAATATAAACCCTAGTATTTTCATTGTTTTTTTTTTTTTTTTAATTATTATTTTGTTATATTTGGTTTTGAACTTCGAGTTTATTAAATGTTTTTTTTTTTTTTACAATTTTGTTTTAAATATATGTATTTTTGTATTTGTTAAGATAATATATAATGTGGTACAAAATGAGAGCAGATATTTTTTGTTTTCGTTTTTTTTTCTTACTTTTTAAATTATATTTTATATTCATTACCATTTATTGTTGACTTAAGCTTTGAATCATAGTATTTTTCTTTTTGTTAATCTTTTTGTTATCTCATGAGAACAAAGATTCCTTTTTTATAATTTTATTATTATTATATTTTCTGTTTAGATTTCATTCATGTGGTAAAAATCGTTTAGTTTATTTCACATTTTTAGTTGATGGTTGGTAGTTTATATTTTTTTATAATTAGTGTTTATGTTTTTTTTTTTTTTACAATATACAGAGATTACTAAGATTAGTGTTAGTTTTAAATATATGTTTTTTTTTTCTTTTTTTCACTAAGGTAATTAAAAAAACAAAAGAAACTAAAAATCTTTTAAATTTGCTGAAGTTGTACAGTGTGGTTTTTTTGTGATTACACACATCTAAAAAAATGTTTTTATATTGTTCAACGTTAAATTAAAAACATGCCAGTTAAAACATACATTATGTATGTATTAGGGATCTCGGATATTTCAACGTGCCAGCCTAAATAAAATTCACCGGAAAATCCTTTCAGTGGTCTTTGAACGGAGCTTCACTTACAGTAAGGATTTCAGGTCAGCTCCTTTCTCAAAACTGGATCCCTCTTAAATGTGAACTTTATTTTGTTGTTGGTTTATTATTTTTCTTAATGCATAATTAGATTTTTTTTTTAAATTAAGACTAAACATTTAGTCAAGTTCCGGTTCCCTGCTTGGTAAGCTATCATAAATAAGCCTTCCAATTTAGGCAATTTTATTGTAAAGTTAAAAATTTCCGAATGGAAATTAAGTGAAATTAAGTAAAACGATTCAGAGAGATTTTTCTTGACTAGCTTTCCAATCACAAACGTTACCGACTCAATAGTCAGTTAAGTTTCGAGTTTCAGAAAATTACGTTGACTAATATTATTAAGTCCCTAATGTTTCCTGAACCATTGCCTCAATTATAAGCATTTGTTTTGACAGGTTCCCATTGTTACATACAAATATTGGGTCATTGGGCCGCATTTCTTCATAACTTCTTCTTATTAAAAAATTTCGTCTTACGAGACATTGAAAAATTATATAAGTCAAGCTAGACTGTAGACTGGACCCTTGGTATAAGACAAAGTAATATCATGCGCAAGTTGTCAGGTTAAAGAAAGAAAGATGACTTCCTTAGTTTTTGACAGCTGCGTTATTGAAATTGTTCTTGTTTGTCTTGGAGACTGTTGTTCTTTTGACTTTAAAAAATCAAACGTCATAAACTTATGACCCCATTTTGCAAATTTTGCACAGATGCACAGAATTCAACCGCTTAGAGGCATGGGTTAGAATTATGTTAGAGACCTAAAACTTTGGAAATATTTTCTTGTATTTATTTCCAACCATATAAGCCATCGCGAGCAAACAAATTTCAATTTTTTTTTAAATAACGACGAAATATAGGAAATAAAAGTCATATTTTCATATATTTTGAACTTAAAATTTGAATAACTTCAGTGGTGTTCACTCTATGAAAAAATGTCATGAAGACTTTTTTGTAGAGCGCTCACTTTACTATAAAAATCATATTTCAGTTAGTTTTTACAATGCTTTTTTGTAAAACTATACAAATAAGAAAAAGGACAAATTGTTTTCCCATGTTATTTATATGGAAAATAGAAAATCAGAAATAGGCACCTCTAAATATTAATTTTAAGAGCATCTTTTGAGACTTTTACCTTCATATTTTCGAAAATATTAAGCCTGTTTTTTATTTGAAAAAGAAAAGTTGCCTCAAAATGACACAGCCTAATGAGTATTTATATTGACAAATTTTGCGGTTGTTCAAATTGAAAAGTTGTAGAAATATATCAATAGCTTTTTTGCAGGAAACCCACTTAAATGACAGACATACATAATGCATAGTCTTTTTTTAGATTCGTATGCTATTAGTTAATGACTCTAACAGCCATATTATTCACTAGTTTAAAAAATACATCTGGATGTAAAATTGTCAAATATCAAAAATAAATCCAAATCCAAATGGAAAAATCTCGTATGAAATTATACGAATCTTGCTTCGATAAACAAAATCAGATAAAATCGGTTCATTGATTCTGAGGATCTGAATTTCAGGTTTTATTTAGTAAAATATTCACTTTTAGCGCAATTTTGTTTACAAAATTAAACTAATGATGAGATCTAGAAGCATTTTACTACTCGATCATCTTGTTAATTAGTTCGCTGTTATCAAAAATAAGCTTATATTTGACTAAAGCACTTCTTATTCCGAACCATTTATATAAATAAACATACGTCATTGACATGTTTTTATTTAACCTTGTACAAATAATATTCTTTTGTTCATAAAAAATATTCAATACAAAAATATTTAAAAAAAAGAAAGTTAAAGATACAATTTTCAAATAAAGTATTCCTATCCAAGTGAACCGCACTGTAGGTGATATAAAATTATAAAATAACAATGCAAATTATACTTGTCTCGTGTTTCATTTATAACACATACCTACAAATAATTGTGAGTTACAAAAATTTATGAAAATGTTTAAATTTTGTGTTTTAGATCACACTGGAAGACTTACACAAAATTTAAAAATTTTCAAAAAAAAAATTGTTTAACTAAACAATTATTTGAAAGTTTGTATGAAATATGGCACAAGGTTTTTTTTTTGTTTTATTATGTTTTTTTTTTTTACTTTTAATTTATTAATTAAGTGTGGAAACTATGTTTTGTATGCATTCTACGAAATGTATGTTTGGGGGTGATTATTATTTATTTGTTTTTGTTTTTTTTTTAGTATTTTGTGTAATTTTAATAATAATTTTTTTATGTTTAAAATATTATTTTTACTCAAATTGTATTAAGTGAAAAAATACCTAATCGTTTGTTTATATACTTCGGTTCATTTTCTTTGTTTATTAATTCATTTTGTTTTTCATTTTTGTTGGTTTTAGATTTTGTTGTTGTTGTTCAGTAAAATTTATTTTGAGACGACTTTTGTAAAATATAGTTTAATTAGATGTTGTTTGTAAAATAAATTGTTATTGGTATTTTTTTTTTTTTTTTTTTTTTGTTTAATCGGCATCTAAAGTCTTTTTTATTTTCTTTTGTGGTACAATGTATATCTCATCAAAAAATAAAAAAAAGTAAAAGACAGCAACTTAAAACTCCTGTTAATAAGAAAAAGTTTTTTGGTTGTTGTTTCTGTTTTTTTTAAACTTTATTAATGTTTTTGTTTTACTGTTTTTGGCAACAATCTTGTTTTTCTCTCTCATGTATTTTTTTTTTTAATTAACCTGTTTTTATATTTTTTTTATTTATTTATTTATATAATTTTAGTTCAGTTCTATTGGTTGTCTTGATTTTATATATGAGTGTATTTTTTTTATTTTCATTTCGTTTTATATAATGTTAATTACTTTTTTTACTGCAGATTTTGTTGTTGTTGGTTGTTGTTTGAATATATTACTATTGCGTTATTATTATGAAAAAAAAAAATTGTACAAACGAAAACAAGAGCTTAATGACGAGTGCAATATAATATTTTATATAACATGTAATGTTTACATTCTTAAATTGTAAGTGATATTTTTTTTTTAAATAATGGTAAGAGGACAATTATATTAATAAAACAAAAAGATGTAAATTTATTATGTTTTTAAATGAACCAATGTATTACAAAATGCTGTTTTTTTTTTAATATTTTAACTTATGCATATTTATTTATAATTATTTTTTTAATTTTAAGGATGTTTTCTCGCGGGTTCTTAGTCCAACTTTTTACAGGTTTTGAATAAATTTGTTTCTCATCACACTATTTCCTTATGAAGACATTTTAAAATGCTTGGTTTCTTTTTTTTTTTTTTTGAGACTGGGACTTGTTTTTCCAGATGATTGCTTGGTAGGAGAATAAACATACATATTACAAATCCCATAATCGGTACGAATAAGGTTCGATGTAAAACATTTTGCAAAGTGTTTCACACATTTAGCAAAGATGTCCCAATTTTGTCTTAACATTCTAATTATAATGCCTATTTTGTGCCATTCTTTTTGTTAATTAATGGAAAAGAGCACTTTTTTTTGAAAAAATACGCAAAAACAAAACTATTTCAGGTCCATAGAAAAATTGTCTTCTTGTTACACCCAAAACTAAAAATATCTTACACCCGAAAAGATTTTGTGGTTATTGTTTTTGGTTTTAAAATCAAACAGTGGGAGTTTTCTCTCTATACTTTCAACACTACTAAAACAGAAATATTTTACTTAGTTTAGTCAAATTTGGCCTTAGAAGCTTGTAAACTCTTTAGTTGAAAGAGAAATATACAAAAAAGCACACGGAACGAGTCCTTTTTATCAGTATCTCCTTCATTTCGTATAATATAAAAAATCATTACTTTGTCAAAGGATAATACATAAACATTCAAAGTCATGGTTTCCTTAAGGATAAGTTACCAAAAAACATCAATTCATGGGTACAATTTGAAACGATCGAATTGGAAGTGCATTTCATAGATAAACAATGTAAAAAAAAAAATGTTCAGCTCATGAAGAAACAAGGAATCCGAAAAGTTCTGTAATATTATTACCAAAAACGACTTTCTTAGGACATTGTCACAGTTGCAGAACAATAATAGTTATTGTAGAAACATCCTAACAGCTCGTATGGAAGAAATCCTATCATAATCATACGCTAGGGTCAACCCCTTCAGAGTCAATCGATATACTCACATCCCTCGACATTTAGAGCAACAAAATTAGCTACTCGAATTCCAACAACCTCAAAGTGGATCAGCAATCATATTGACCACACTACACTAACATTCTAAATAACTTCAGGGGCCAAATTGCGGCAAACGTTCGTTAACGTATGGTCGCTATAAGTCCCTATCATTTTCTACTGATTAAATAGAGATATGATCGTAATCGTAAGCCGTGATTCGACTTCAGATTTTTAGGAGTAAGTTGAATATTTTCAAAAACCCTGAATCCATTTTTTCTTCCACCTACCAGACTATTGAAGCCCTATCCAAGCGGAAATTCTGGCTATTAAGGAAGTTCTGTATTGGCTCAGAGAAAACGTGATTTCCAACAAGGATATTCGAATCTTCACGGACAACCAGGCCGCAATTTAATCTATTGTCTCTATTAAATCAATTACGGTTTTAGATGTCAAACATTTGAAAGGGAGATTTCTGAACTGTTCAACAAACAGGACGCTTTAATGAAAACCAACCATAGATGGACCCAGAGTAATTTTACCTACCTGGCAACTAAACAAATTTGGCCATTAGACTTGAACCGTGCAAAGTGTTTGTTGAATTTAAATCGACTACATATAACCTTCTTCATAGTTATTCTAACAGGACACTGATTAGTGGGCGGAGACCACAAACGATTTTGCATCTCCTCTAATGATTTTGAAGGAGGTACATACATGGATCAAGAAGAAGAGCAAACAGTTCAATATATTCTCTGTACCTGCCCTGCTCTCCGAAATAAAAGAAATCTATATCTGGTAAAATTCTTCTATGCAGATACCAGTAATCTAGTGAAAACAGTCGTAAAAAGTGTCTCCCTACTTATAAGAATTTTCGAGTGGATCAAGAAGAAGAGCAAACAGTTCAATATATTCTCTGTACCTGCCCTGCTCTCCGAAATAAAAGAAATGTATATCTGGTAAAATTCTTCTATGCAGATACCAGTAATCTAGTGAAAACAGTCGTAAAAAGTGTCTCCCTACTTATAAGAATTTTCGAGTGCTTCGACAAGTTAGTGGGTTCCAAACTTGCTAGTCATCATCACAATGATGAAATAGATGAAATCTAAGTTCGCCGGCAGCCAATTTAACCTACACTACACACCATCCATAAGTAATTGGTGTTACATGTTGTTTAACACGTTAAATCAGCTCCATGATTCACAGCAGTCAATTTAGTCGTTTGTGTTAAATAAAATAGAGTTAATTATTAGTTTTCATAAGTTAGAAGGTAAGAGAATTGAGTCAATGTGATAAAGAATAAGTATTAAGAGATTAACCATGTCTTTCATAAACATTTTAAAAGTTTTTGATAGAACTATTTACGTCTTGAAATTAAACTACATATAAATCTTCTAAATTTTTGCCGATCTTTGTTTTTTCATATTTTCGTTAAAAAGAACTGACTGATTTCAACACATAATTTAAACGAAAATTCAAACATTTTAACTGCAATTGAAATTGAATCTTCAGATAAGTTCCTATTCTTTTGCTGTAGGTATTTTACAATTTTCAGAAAAATAAAATTTAAAAAAATCAATTTTTTATTAAATTTGTTTGTGAATATAAACTAAGATTTTTACGAATGTTAAAACCTAATACCTATAACAATAATGCTATGCTTTTTTCCCATAAATAAATATTTTTTTTTTTTTTTGCAATAATTATGACTTAAAACATACGATAACTATTTAATAGCAATATGTATTATACTTAAAATTAATGTTGTTAAATTAAAAATTATTATATTACCACTTTCTTCTACATCCCATCAAGAAGAAAGAAAAATAACAGATTCAACTCTAAAAAAAGTTGCATATTTATACTTAAACGTAAAATTAAAATAATTATACTCTCATTCTCGATGGTGTTTTTTTTTTGTTTTTTTTTGTTTTGATGTACACAGTCATTGTCATAATAATTACTTCTTTTTTTTTATAATTCTTTTCATAAACTAAAAATAAAATTTAAACTTATAAGGGATGAATAAATTACAAATCAAAGATGCTTTCATGAGTGTTTTATGTGCATTGTGATGGTGAAAGAGGAGAAGGGAAAAAGAACGTTTTTTTTTTGTATGGGATGTTTTATATGCGCGTATGTATTGTTGTTTTTTGTTTTGTTTATAAAATGGTTTTATACGCGTAATATTTCACACGCTTTGTTGTAACATATAGCAATCCAATCGGGTTGTGTTGCACCCCATTGGATTTGATTAACTTCTCCCTCAGCTGCAGTGTATGCTAAAATTGGATCCTCAATTGCACGTGGCATTTGCTGAATATCCCAAATCAGTGCTTGGTGATCATCACCGGCAGTGCATATGTGACAGGAACTGAAATTTTAAATTAGAAACATTGTTATTGGAAAATATTAATTAATTACAGTCCTTCGGACAAGATATTTTAGGATTGTTAAATTTATACTGTTTTCACATATTTATTAGTAGACATTTTATGTTAAAAGATTCATTCCCATCGTACGAAAAAAGTTTTTTTAATTTTTCTAATAGAAAACGATCCCCGGTGGACACAATACCATTTTTTAAATAGCTAAATGAATGAGACGATAAGGATAATGTTAAATGTTTATTTATTTTAGTTTAAAAAAAGAAAAGTGAGACTATTAATTTCAATGCATTTAACATTTGGTACTGCTTGTCACGTAAAGAATTTGTTTGATTTCATCCAAAACACTTTTTGTCAAAACAGTTTTCCATATCATCATCTACCGATTCTCATATCATACTTCATAAAAAAGCAATACTTTCTGAATATAATCAGCCTGTGTCTTTTATGTGCCGGTAAAAAGATTTGGCAACAGTGTTTCAATTTATAATGCATAGCATAATATAAAACTTTAGACTTCGCAACAGAATTTAGTATTGGGATCTCTTTGCTGACACACATTACTCCACGAAAGATTAAGCATACTTTGACAGTGATTAGTTTTTGAAATTAAGTATACAATCAAGCTTCGTATTGCGAGTAAGTTGTTGTTATGTGGTCGAAATACTTATTTCCTATCGCATAGACGAAAGAGTTCTTAGAAATAATTCGGTTCTGTGAAAAGATGATCTTAAGATTCCGAAATCCTTACGTGGCACAGTCTTTGAACACAACGTTTCGTTAAGTGTGACCCACTTGCGTGCACCATCTAGAAGAGGTTTCTTTCTATTTCGTCGTACATCTGGGGTGGAATCGAGAAATTGTTGTCTATATACTCTACATGACCAAGCTAACTCAGTCGCTGCACCTTTACTCGTTTGGTTAGGTAAGTGTCATTGTCCAACCCGTACACTTCATTATTGTATCTTCGTCTAAAATCACAATGCAGACCGTACCAAAAATTACAATAAGATTTGTTCTCTCAAAACAATCCAAAGAGTTCTTATCCGCCATTGTCAAAGTATATGCTTCTGCACCATACAGCAGGACTGGGTTTAATTTCAGCGCTGGTGTTGCTGTCTGCGTATATAGCAGAGCCTAGAAAGACAAACTCCTTTTCTACCTCGAAGTTCATGGTGATGTTCTATCCAATACGTCGGTATGGGATGTTTTTTGACGATAGTATTATATATTTGGTTTTGCCTTCACTGACACGTTTTTCAAACTTTAGCCGCTTCGATGCTCATATAAGCACCATTGATTAAACGTCGTGTTTTTTCTTATATGGAAATATCGTCGGCCTATGCAAGCGCGTGGCATCGCGTGACAGCGCGTTACCGATTCATTATCCATCGACATCCTTCACATGCAGAAAGGCTTAGGAGGGATACCAAAATTAAACATTAAAAAAACTGCGCTTAGAATTCTAGAAAAAAAAATGTGGAGGAAGTGGTTGAGTGCCAGTGTCTATCAACCAAATCAATTTGAAGGAATATAGCAGCTTTTTTACAATTTTATTAGTTTTGGTACTCCTCGTCCTCCTTACTTAGGACCTTTTAAAATGTGTAAGGTGTAAAGGTGGTAATTTTGTGTATTCATTTTCCGTTAATTGATTGATAAATTAAAAATGGCTTAATAACAGACTACAAAACTGCTTGATATCAATTTAAATACACATTAATTTTCTAAATAAAGTGTCCGAATTGTAAAGCACTTTTCCTTTAATTTTCAAACTGTATCGATTTAATAGAAAAATTGAATTTGTTTTGAAACGGAGCACAATTAATTATAGTTGTTACTTGTTTCCCGTAAACCGAACAAAGAAAGCGTTAACGCATAAAGCGAACAACGAATAACGAAGTGTCTCAGAACCGTGCACATTCAAAGCGGGTTTTAATTTATGGGTAACCAAGTTATTCAAAATTTGTTTATGAGAATTTTTTTTTTGTTTAACAAATGCCAATCGCCTAAGAAGGATTCTTTCTTATTTAATTCTTTTTTCACGATTGGTTCTACTGCGACATTGCCACCAATGAAGGAATTACATACATATATCAAAAAATATGTTCGTTGTTTAACGAATGATACGTTATTTAGCTAATGAATCATTGTTAAAATTGAAAGGGTTATCCAATATGATCCAAACTAAATACGATACAATTACCGCTCTGGCGATTGGAGAAGGCTTTTATCGATTTAGTTTGTTTTTGTTAAAAAAAATCTCAAATCCCAAGTAAAATTTACATTAATAAAACATACCTGTGCGGCGCCCACGCTATACCGTTTACGCACGCTCTATGATTGCTCAGTCTTGCAACAGGTGTACAAGGAACACGAACATCTAAAATAATAACTTCACACGAATCCATCGCTACAGTTGCTAAATAATTTGGATCCTGTTTATTCCAGGCTAATCTAAGTAAAGCCGTATGAGCTGGATCCTAAAACCACACAAAAAAAAACACATTGTATTTGAATTCAATTAGGAAAGTTATTTTATTTTTATACCTCATATATAATAGTTGAGTGTTCCAAGTGTCTTAAGTCGAACATACGCACTGAGCCATCAGCACCAACTGAAGCGAACATATCGCGGCCGCCACCCGCTCTTGAAAATGCAATATCGTACACTTCTTTGTCGTGAGCAATAAGTTGTGTTTTGACATGTCCAGCGACATAGACTCGTCCATGAGGCTTAAAATTTAATTAAATAAAATAATTTATTATTTTAATAGTTTACATTTATTTTTTTGATAAATAGATTAATAACTTACTTGTCCGGTTTCTAGTCCCCATATTGTGCAAGTTGTGTCGATTGATGATGTGCCAACGAGATTTGGATCTACTTCGTTCCAATCGAACGATGTTAATGGTGCACAGAAATCACTGTTTTTGTTGTTGTTTAGTACGCATTCTAGTCTTGTGTCAGGTTCTCCAGCACGCCAAACTCGCAGATAATCACCTGAATATTAATATTTTTGATAAAAACAACTTTTAATTCGAAGTGATCAGTTAACATTTGATACATGTTCTTAACGAATGCTCCAAAAAGTTAAGTAAATCGACGAAACAAAAGCTTATTAATGTTATCTGTGCAAACACTAACTTATTAACTAAAGATATTTAAATGATTCATATAGAACTTGCTGAAGACCAAAGAGATGGAATATTTTGAATTCATGATTATAAGCTATTTTTAAGTTTTAGTCTTTAATTTAAGATAATGGGTATTCATTCAATTTCCCAGCACCAATGTTTGAAAATGAATATATGTATTTGACTTTAGAGCTCCACTTTTTCAGTGCAAAATTGAGTTTAACCGTAAGAAAACTTTTAAAACATGTTTTTCAGTTATTTTTGATTCTAAGTTCAGTCATTGTGAATGCAATAAATTTATTGTTTCAATTTTGGATACACAAAGCAGATATTTCGGTGACACTACAGAAAACACCACTTAAAACTTAAATTCCACATTTGCAATCAATAAAAAGAATTCAAAAAAGTACATTCGCGGCCGAAATGTCAAATCAGCAAAACACAATGCTGATGCTGAACAAAATATGTTTTAGAGGAATCTCGCCACGTTGAAAGAGAGATCAGGGGCCGAATCGGCCAAGTTGTTATTTGATAGTTGACAGTCAAATTGCAATTTTTTGGTTGCTTTAAAGACCATAAAGCAATAGGGTTTTATGATTCTGAGATCACGAGTACAAGTGTTAATAACTTGAACAAAAAAAAAATTTATTCATCCTAAAGAAGGGTTCTTCAATTTAAGACAACCTCAAAATTTGTCAAGATCAGAATAATTGAGATATCGAGCTGTGTTTTATGGATTACAATGACATCTCCTACGGAACGAACAGAATTCAGGATTGGAATCGGCAAATGTAATTTTTGATAGCTGATAGTCGTCATTCCCAGGAGACTTAAGAATTACTGTAACGAAAATGCGATCACATCTGATAAGCGTTTGAGCTTCCAGAAGGATACTCAACATTAAATCGGTTGGTAATATTTCACTCCGACGTTACCTTTACCTCCAACAACATCGTTGAAACCTTTTCGGATAAAGCTGCCGGGGTCACAGAGACATCAAATCTTGGAGCATTATGGTAATATTGCACATTCGTGTGGTGCGGCTTAAGAATCTCTGTATTTGACGGTACGTCCGAAGTTGGGCTAATGGCTAATAATTTATTACGGTTGAATTGTTTCAGGAGATGAATACATTGGTATTTCATTTAAATATTATTTATAATTAAATTGATAAAACAAAGAGAGGCATGAAACATTACACCGCGGCGTAATGTCTCTGGACATCCGTCCCCCGAAGACCAGCGCACCAGTGTTTGAAAGACGCAATTGTCTCAGTTATCGATCTATTTTTTATTCTATCCAAGAAACTCAAATACGTTAACGGGTTAGTGCTCAGATATGACAATTCTACTGAAGTTTCGGACGAATGTATGCTTTATAAATTACGGCTAGATCAGAGAATATGAGTTCATTCCACAGAATGTGGTTTACTACACTCATACCGAGAATGGAAAGTTTCTGCGTTTCCTTGATACAAGTGTCACTCATTGATTGTGGTATAGGGGGAAGGTTCTGTTTTACCGATAATAAGCAGCATTGTGTTTTTGAAACATGAAATTCTACGCGATTTCTTATCCCCCATTGGCCAATGCTGTCGATATCAGAATTTAATAAGATAATCATGTTTTGCAGTTGAAGTTCCACATCTGAAAAACATGGGATTGAATTCTCAATCGAATATAAATAACTGAGGGTATTATCATCAGGTACAGACAGGAGACCATTAATAAAAATATGGAAGAGAGTCGGACAAAAAACGGAGCCCTGGAACATATCTTCGTTTATTTTGTGAGTTTAAGGCATACATCCATCCAATGCGACTTATATTCATCTATACCAAATGCATACATTGGTTTATGCCAAACTCTATCAAATACCTTTGAAATGTCAAGCGCAATAATCTTACCTTCTCCACATTTCGGTGAGATGATCTACCAGATCACCAGTGGACCTGTTGCTTCAAAAGCTACACTACCCGTCTTCAAAAAGCTTCATTCGTCGAAACACTTTTTTAATTGGAAATTAATGTGCGTTTTCTTAATCTTGGAAAGGAGGGACGTAAATGCATCCACCGATGTGCAGTTGGAGGGTGAAAAAGATTCGTCTTTTTAAGAGACAGGCTCTACAAAAATTCTGTTTTCTATCGATTCGGGAAGAAAGCTGACGCAGAGCTTTTGCCAGCCATTGATTCTTCTTGGTCAATTTCTTTCAACACTATTGCCACTGTACAAGTGCAAAAGAAGATTCATCCCATAGAAAATTGTACGCTTTCGTATATTTGAGGAATCATGACACCATAAGACAGAGTTGGCAGCAAGCTGCCGCGTGAGAAAATAAGCTTGATCAAAACAGCTAACAAAAGGAGTGTCATTGAAGACAAGCGTTGAAAACAAGAATGGAATAGTAGTAATTTTTGCCACGCAAAAAATTTTTTTTTTTTTTGCGTTTTACTTAGCAGGTTTGGCTTTGTAACAACGGAAGTCCACTTCTGCATGCTCTTTCAGTTTAATAGTTTCAACCCTATTTGTGCTAAAGCGTATAATTGCGAAAAGAATTAAATTTGTGATCATAAAATAAGCGCTGGAGTTTACGTCACTACCGAAAAACCATAGTGTCAAAGTTGCTGAAGATATCATTGAGATTTGAGATCGTCCCAGTTAGCTTTCTGGTATTGCCAAACAGTTCTCTTTGTTTTGTTCTTCAATTGGAATAATATGACATGAGAAAGTAGCAGATTTAGTACAAATTAATGGTCCAAATCCATAATATTCGCTACTTTAATCCATATAAATTTAAACTGCTCTTTGAAGACGTGTTTAAATTTATAAATCCATAATGATATATTCATTTTCAAAGTATTCAGTTGTTTTTTTTCAAGTATTTTGAAAAAGGAAAGATAATAAAGTAAATGCTAATTATAAAAAAATTATTGAATAATCACATAATTTATTTTGAGTGAATAATAAGAACAAAAAATGAAATCCTTGAATAATAGGGGAAGTGGGGGCAAGACCGCCCACTTAGTGTTTGACTGTCTTAAAAACCAACAAAAAACATCTTTTAAATAGAATAAAGTTTTTATTCATTAAGTTTAATGTTTTTTGCGAAAACTGTCATTATTATAAAAAAAAAAATAAAAAATACTGAACTTACGTTTTGAAAAAACATCAAACAAAAAACCGTCTTGCCCTCACATGGGGGTAAGACCGCAATATCAAATTTTGTTGGTAAAAAGACCGTTTCTATTGTTTTAAATGCAGCCTATTTGTAATAATAACACAATTATGGTATATTTTCATTAGTTCTCACTCCAGCACAAGCTTTGTGGTACCAATTGGTACACATTTTGCACTTAATCCAACAATACTTTGGATTGGATCTAGAAAACAGTTGCAGATAGAAGGTACAAATACAATCTGCAAATTCCTCTTCATCAGAATCATCAATTACAGTATTGTTTGTCGCCTGTTGCTTAGTTTTTTGGAAGATTTTACGGTGAACTTCTTTTTTCACTTTGTTTAAGCTACCAGAGCTTCCAATTTCGCCCGTGGGCGGTCTTGCCTCAGTCATATCATATTTGATGTTCTGTATTATTTTTTTTTTTAATTTATCTTTATGACTCCTTCTTGCACAGAAAATGCTTTTTAATATGCACTTTCTATTATAAAAAAAGGAAAAGTTAAAAATTTTAATTATTTCAGTGTCAAAAATACAACTGACTTTTCACATGAACGATAACAATTTGATGAAAAATCACAAAATTTACCGTAACTCTTCGGGGTCTTAAACGAAATTGCTAAAACTTACAGACGTGATCGATCGTACCAAAGGGCACCTATTTTTTATTGCAAGTGTTGCCAATTTTACTTTTTTCATACAACATAGTACGAAAACCGTCTTGCCCCCACTTCCCCTATAGTCGTAACAGTATATTAATCCGGGACAGATATAACGAACAAGGCCAGTGTGTTCAGCTGGACCATTAACTCCGAATGAGTCGGATCGTCAACAAGCTGAGTAACTCAGCAAAGATCTCGGCAAACCTTCCTTCGTCTGTTGTCTGGTCAACGAAACCAGGAAGAATTGTGTGCATTAAAATCACCCGATCACGATTTCAGTGCTAGGATAAACGGAAGCAATTTTTAGAATGCATTCGGACAGAGCATCAAGTTCGTTAGAAATTGATTTACTGTTTAGATTGGGGCTGAGAATTTGGTTAAAAAAAATCTTTTAAGACTGTCAGTAAGGTTTCCGATAAAACCCTACTTAATTATAACTTCATCATTGAGACTGAATTAAATTTGTCTGTGGACTATTTATTTAGCTTAATACAAGCATAGAAACTTACAACTATTTTTTACAAAAAAAAAAAACTTAAAACTAGATGATAAAAATACTTAAGAACTAAATTAATTTTAGGGAAGATAAATTAGGGAGGTTCTGGGGTTAAGAAAATATTGTAGAGAGAGGTTTTTAGAGAATGTTTGGAGTGGTGGAAATCAAAAGAGTTATCCACGCTATTAGTGGTACGTAGCATGCGATTCATTGGTTCGTTACATCCATAATTTGTACGGTGATAGTCAAGAACAAAAAGAGAAACAGATCTTAGATTTCTCGGGTTAGTATAGAGGGAGATTTTTTGCAAAAGAGCAGGGCAATTGATATTACCAGTTAAAAGTTGATGGATGAAAACAATGTCAGCAACTTTACGGCGTATATCAAGGGGTTGTAAATCTATGAGTTTTAAACGATCAACATAAGGTGGGAGGTTAAATCTATCAGGCCAGGGAAGACCACGCAGAGCAAATCGAAGAAATCTACGTTGGACGGCTTCTATACGAAGTGAATAAGATGTATAAAATGGGGACCACACCTGGCTAGCATATTCGAGAAGAGGTCTGACAAATGTTAGATAAAGGGTTTTTGTGACATAGGGGTCGGAGAATTCTTTGGACCAACGTTTAACAAAACCAAGTGCGGAGTTTGCTCTATTTATCGAGTTAGTGATGTGGGATCTGAAATTAAGTTCCTTATCACATATTACTCCGAGATCTCGCAAAGAGTCCACTTGTGTGACCGGCTCATTATTAATGAAGTAGGTACGAGGGAGAAGTGATGAGCGTTTACGTGAATACGTTATTGCTTGACTAACTAACTAAAAATGATCACAACTTCTATATGCACTTACTGTCTAAAAAATGCAAAACAAAATTATATTTCTTAAACTTTTCATTGAACTCTCTTTGCACAAGGTTTTTCTATTAATAACCTTCATAAAAAAAAGTAGGAGCATTTCAATATAACTCTTATTATAAACAGCTACTCTACGAGTATGTGTATGTTTCTTTTTTGTTTGATAAAAAGTTAATGTTACATTTGGAAATGTTTTTTTTTTTATTATTGCTCACCACTAGTTGCTAGCAAGTCCGGATATATGCCTTTCGAATCCGGTATCCACATAATTTTTGTCGTTGGATATGGATGATCGAAGGTGCTAAAGTAAAATAAAAAAAAAAAAACCAAAACAATGAAGTAAAGTCAAGTCAAGTGCTTAAGAGTTACACTTACCTTTTAGGACTAAATTCGCTTGTCTCTTCATCTAAACTAATTATTTGGACTTTATTGTTATATTCTTCAATGAAACTGCCGAGTGCAAGGCGAAATCTTTTATCTGGACGAACACTCCAGTTCATTGAGTAAAGAGGCCATGGTGCCAAATATTTGTAGATTTCTTTACGTTTACCAGCGGTGGATGACATAACTGCAAATTGAAATTGAAATAAAAACAATATAATTCAACATTCACATTTTGCTTCGAATTCGAATCTTAAAGAACTATCAACTACGTTTTAAAGTAGCATAAAAAAAGCTGATTGCAAAGCAAAAAAAAAAAAAATATGACAACTAACTGCTCTGCACTCCCATTTTATGTCCCTTGTCCTAGCGAGAAAAAAAATATAGTTTTTTTTTTCTAGTCTTTGGGAGTTTTGTCAGCCAATTGCGCGTTCGTAGATGAAAATAACTTTTGTTGGTTTTGATATCTTTTGTGAGTATTTGAGACAAAAATATTGAGTATTTCTTTCGTATTAGATTGCAGTTGCAGTTGTTGAGGTTGTTTTCTTTTCTAATTGCGTTTTGCAACTTAGATCATCATCGTTTTTTTCAAGAAACGAAATGAAAGAAAAAAAAAATGACGCATTTGAGAAATTCTCCCCAAAACAGCCCCGTGCTTCGTGCTCCTTCTGCTTCGGTGTCCCAAACGCCAAATGAAACTTCACACAAATGTCAAAATATGCGGTCAATAGGGGGGTTCACATTAACCAACTTACCGGACAGACCGATTGTCATTTGGCCTGATGGCCGTTTTATATTTTTCGTTCACACTCATCAGATAATTTTTATCAAAACCCATTTTTCAGCTTATTTTTAATGTATCTTTACCCTATTCTGCTCTAAAATTAGAGAGAATGGATTATCACTGTCTGCCGGACAGACATGTCGTTTAATCGACTAACATGTCCGTCCGACCACCAAAAAATCAAAATTTTTTGAAAACCATCCGGCAAACCGGACAGGCTGTCGGATGGGTGTTCACATTATCAAAGCAACATCAGATCAGACCAAATGGCGGCTGGTCTGTCCGGTAAGTTGGTCAATGTGAACCCCCCTAATGGCATTGGAGCCGTCAAAAGCAGAATCAGCAGCTAACGGGGCATCGAGAGTCGAGAGGAGGAGACGACAAGAAAAGCAACAAAAAAAAAAAAAAAAACATAGAACTTTATCTACATTTTACCCTAACCCTATAATGGAATGGGGCTTACCTTTGATTCGATTGGTTTTCTTTCTTTTTTTGTTAAGAAATAAAAAAAAGTTTGTTGGAACAAACTTAATATAAATTAAAAACCAGAAAAAGAACAAAAAAATAAAATTCAAACAAACAAAAATAAATAAAAAAAAAACTAAGGAAAATTTTCTTCTTCTTTATTTATAGTCTTTTTGGTTGGCTTTCACATCATTTTTCTGCTTTTGAATTCCAAATTTAGTTTGCGAATTCGAGGAGATACACGATTTTTCTTTCTATTTTTTTTTACTGTCGGTCGGTAACTTTTTTTTTTTTCTTGTTGTTTTGAAGAGAAGAGAAAAATATGCACACGCGGAGCAGACTTTTTTGCACTTGGATATCTCTGTTGGATTGGTTTTTTTGTAGAAAAATAAAAAAAGAAATACACTTTTTTCAGACTTATAAGTTTATTGTTCTATTTTTTTCTTTTGATATTTTGTTAAAAATTCTTTTTTTTTTGGTTTTTGCGAAAACGAAACGACGACGGCGACGACGAGGCCACACAAAAAAATGTATATAACAACGCGCTATTTTGACAGTTCTTGTCTGGAATTAAATGTCAAAAATTATTGTGAATAGGCCTGAAAAGGGGTGGGTTTGGAAAATAAAAATGTGTATTTTCTGGCAATGATGTGTGAGTAGAAATGGAACTGTTTGAGTATTTTAGGCCCATTTGCTCATACGGATCATAAGTTTAGATCTTAGCTAGGTCGAACATAGCACTTCTGTTTTACTTAGTTTATTCCAAGTTGCTAAAAAATATTTATGTTAATCCTAGCAATGATTTACTTTCATGCGAGAAATCGCTGAGAGCTTCAAATCAAATTGTCAAATCGACACAAACGTCAGTTAATTTAAATTGTTTTTGAACAATTTACGGAAAATAATTCAAGAAATTTTGTTATTCTGTCTATGTTTATTGAAGAAAAAATGAATATTAGCGAAAGCGGTAAAATAAATGGTGTTTAATTCAATAAAAAACAAATTATTAATTTGAAAGATTTATTTTTGTGTATGTATTTGTGTGTCATTGTGTTTGTTTGTATTGTGTGTGAAAATTTTGACAGCAAAATGTTAAAAAATGTATACGAATTTGTGCGGCAAATTGTACCATCTGCTACTAGTTAACACGTATAAAGTAAGTAAACAGTTCTTAAACTTATAATTATTGTTCACTTTACACCCAAAATCATTTTTAAGGGGTGTTTTTTTCTTTTTTCGCAGTTAAAATTGCTTAAGAAGAACATAAAACCCTTATACTATGTTTCCACCTACGCTAAATCCGAGATTTAGCTAAGTAGATTTAGAATAAATCTCGAGATTTATTTTAAATCTACTTCGCTAAATCTCAGATTTGGGTTCAGCTACCCTAAATCTAAGATTTTCACCTACTTTCAATCCGAGATTTAGAATAAAACTCGAGATTTGTGCTAAATCTACTTAGCTAAATCTCGGATTTAGCGTAGGTGGAAACGTAGTATTATGATCTACTATTTCCTCATCCTAAATAATGTTAATCTTATACTATGTTTCCACCTACGCTAAATCCGAGATTTAGCTTAGTAGATTTAGAATAAATCTCGAGATTTATTTTAAATCTACTTCGCTAAATCTCAGATTTGGGTTCAGCTACCCTAAATCTAAGATTTTCACCTACTTTCAATCCGAGATTTAGAATAAAACTCGAGATTTGTGCTAAATCTACTTAGCTAAATCTCGGATTTAGCGTAGGTGGAAACGTAGTATTATGATCTACTATTTCCTCATCCTAAATAATGTTAATCTTACAGGCCTATTCTGGACAACCTCACTGATGCCTCACAAGTCACAATAACCTCATAACTCGAGTTGAACTCGATTTTGTGACTTTTTCGTATTCTGGCGAAAACCTCACAGTCACAAGAACCTCATAAGGTGAGGTGAGTTTTGTTTTGTGAGGTTTTTCGTATTCTGGCGTACCCTCACAAGTTGTGAGCCTCATAAAAATTGTTAAAATTGTGATCTCCTCCAGAGCAGGTCACAACTCACAAATTACTAGAGTTTTGATATTTTTTATTTCCATAAATATTTTGGGAACAATTTTAAGGTTTTTTTAATTTGTGATTTAACAAAAATAGAATTAGAACTTGTTTTGTTGCATCTTATTGCAGAAAAAAAATAAAAATCAATAACCAATTCCAAGAAGACACCCCAAAGCAATGTATCCCAAAACGACTTCCATTGGATGTTGGTTGCATCTGGAGATAGTTTCTCAAAGTCGTCGAATTATATTTGCGACATGGCTTTTGCATCGGCGTTACTTTGGACGACGATCAAAGCATAATGACTTTATGCTTGAAACCGAAAGAGAGCTGGAGTAGCTCAAGGGGTGGCCATATCATTCATTACCTCACCATATCATTCATTACAAAACCAAGTTCAAGGAGGCACAGCAAACGAGCTATGTTCGAACCATAGGATTTCTTTGCATACAAAGAATCAAAGATGAACTCAAAAGCGCAAATTTTTGCTTCGATCCAGTTAAATACCTAACCATAACAAAGCATAACAACAAACGTATCAGCACCTAATATGTATCAATAAAAATAACCAGAGTCTAACGAAGTCCGTAAACCATGTTTCTAGCTACATTGGAAATATTTAAATACCATAGGTAATCTTTTATTTATCATTTTTAAGATATATTTTTAATTTTTTTCAGTATCACACAATAAAATCAGCCTCCAGTTGAGAACAAGAAAAAAATAATTTCAGTTCACGATAAGCCTGGCTCTGTAAAAAAGAAAGCCGCAGTCAGTTCAAACAACAACGGGCAAATCGCAATCATCAGCGAATCAAGCAAATTGTGTTCCATCAGAAGCAGCAATAACGAATTCAACCCCAGCTGGAACAACATCGACAAAAGCAACAAGATGCCAATGCCAAAGCATAAACGAATGCACCCAATGCAAAAAATATCACAAGTTCCAGAAGTCGTTGAGAGTTCACTTGTTTTACCTAGCACTATTTTAAAAAATAAAATTTAATTGATATTTGATATAAAAAGATCTTTACAGGAATAAATTTAACAAACTAAAAGAATTTGTATAAAATTTTTTTAATTTTTTTATTATTAATATTATTTTCAGTAAAATGATTTGATTATAATTATACATGTACTAACGTACATCTAAAAATAAAATGTAATTAGTATTCAACAAAAATCAAAAGTTTGTCGTGTTTTTGTCAGATACATGGGTTTGTGCCATCTATTCATGTAAGGGAGACGGACATTTGTCATGCCAACAAAAGTCAGCTACCATCTGGTGCACGTGTTGCTTCCTCCGTTACCGATGGGAACGCACTGAGTGTTTTGTTGTTGTCTTACTTCATAGAAGGTGGAATAAATAATGCAACAACATATTAACTGTCCAATCGCGATATACCTAATCTGGTGGCATTTCGAAAATAGGTATACGCATCAAAAAAAGTATTCAGTTCTGTAACGTGTAAAGCAAAACCCAATTAGCTTATATTCAGTTAAACGAAAATATCAATGCAATACCCACCGGCTAGAATATAAATATATTTGACAAACAGCATCAGTTTTCATGATGTCAAATTCGGATCCACCCATCGAATTCTAAGTCCAAATCTGCGAAGTAAATTGCAACACAGTCCGTCTGTATCTTTTCGCCCATTTTTTACTCGCGCATTTTAAATTCTCAAACTTTTAATTAGATGCTCAAGCCATTGCACATAAGCACATTCAATGCTAGAGCATCCCACCAGCAGTCAATGAAGTTTTGCAACAAAAGTAGGTGCGAACTGCGAATATGATTTCTGTAAATTGGACTGGTTATAGTGGTTATGTTGTGCTGATGGAGTGAATAAATTTATGGTCAACCGACTGAGATCCACCGGTCAAATGTGTAGCACTTGCGTACATGGAAACGTTGAATGCAACGCAACCTATACAGAAGATTGAATCATAACTTTTTAAAAGAAATATCCCACAAAACAATAAATTTTACTTGTTGACAATTGTAAAAAATTCAGAAAGAAATGCTGCTGTCATCACAGGTTGATAATGAATAAAAGTTCCATAATTCCAACTTCATCGTCATTGTTTTCCTCCAGCATTGCTCATCGCCCAACAAATCTTTCACAAATACAGTTGTCACCCACTCGTGATTGACTCTGAAGTGAAAATATGAAAATTAAAAATAGTTTAAAAAATGGAAACGGACTGCTTTTACCGGTTTATTATCTGAATGGCTTCCATTACTTGCACCTTCGTCATCGGATATCATACTTTTGGCTGGGAGGAGGCAATTGGTATCAACGACAAATGGAACTTTTATTGAACATCGTACTCTATGTGCTGCATGGGCTTTAGGTGGTTGTTTTCCTGGCGTTTCTTTGGATCTACATTATTATTGTTTGAGGGATGGAGTCGGTTTATGTAGAACATGCTGAGGAGCACTCTCATCGCCGACCATAGGATATTGTTGACTTCATCTGTGTTTACTGGATAGTGACGGATTCCTTCGGGTTATTCATGTCGCTTCTTTTTCTAGAATATTTTATTTGATTAGAAAATATGAGTAGACAATAATATATATTTTTACCTTGTTTTTAATTGTTTTTATTTTTATAATTCGAAGAATCCAAGTATTTACTTTGTGCGTATTGTATGTTCTTGTTTTTTTTTTTTTAATCTTGTCAAAACAAATCAGCTGTCAGAGTGAGAACTCACCTCTTCTGTGGTGAGTCTACTGTGAGGTTTCTTATGAGGTTTTTTGCAGAATACGGAATTGTGAGAACCTCATAAGAAACCTCACAAAAATAACCTCACAAAAAATTGTGACTTGTGAGCATCACAACTCCAGAATAGCCCTGTTAGTCAGATTTAGGGGTTACTTTTAAGTTCGTGCAAACCGGTATGTGAAACTTAGGCCTTTATGATTTACTTAAATATTTAAGATTCGTTTCAGCAAATGGGCCTTAAACACAAAATAGATTTGTTTGAGTACTTTGTGGCTTGAATAAAGTCTTAAGCCTGGTACGCTGCTCGCGCTAAATTTTAGCTCCCATACAAATTATCGAAAAATTTTAGCCGAGCTAAAATGAGTCCCATACATATTATCGATAACTTGTATGGGAATTTTATCTTGGCTAAAATTTAGCGCGAGCAGCGTACCAGGCTTTAAGGCTTAACTTCATTCACCACTTTTTGAAAAAGTACAAAAGTGAAAATATTTTTTTTCTCGCAAGCGCAATTTTTTTGTAAAAGAGAGTTAACAAAAGACTATACAAATTGTTTTTAAGACCAAAAGTTAGCTTTTTGAATCTTCGTTTAATTTTCTTTAACAGTATTTAAACAACTTATTAGAAGTTGTTAAACAAGTCCGAACTTCTATAAGCAGTTAAATTCTGAAGCAAGCTCAATATAAGCTGTATAAAAGGTAGAACCTGGAAGATTTCAATTTACAGAAGCTGTTGTGCTAGTTGGGATGCCATATTTGACATTTTAAATTTCAAAGAAAAAAACAAACACAAACACAAAAAAAACTGAATTGAGTAGAAGCGATTTGACCTCTGTTCCATTCGATTTCAGAATGTCAATGTTCCAAAATTTGGTTTGGGTTTGAATGTTTTCTTATAAGAGGTGTGTTTTTTATTACCACCGGTCTTAAGGCTTGGCCACACCGGAGGGTATGCGGTAGCGGTAAATTGTTTTTTACCAGTAAAACTCAGTCTACAACATCATTAAATTATTTTTGTTTTTAATAAGTAAATTGTTTTGATTTAAAATATCTCAATGTCGTTTTTATGTGCAACATCTATAAAGAGAAATTAAAAAAACACCTAGTTTTGCAATAATTTATTTTTTTTTATTCACATTTGGCGCAATAATTATGTGGGTGACTGTAACTATGTCTGATAAATGTCAGAAAGCGAGCAAAAGTTCAGTCTGGTTGAACTTTTGCTCGCTTTCTTACGTTTCCTTACGGTTGTCAAAAAAAGCGTACGTAGGAAAAGCGTCATTGTGGGAGGTTACACAGATTTCGTATGGTTGAACTTTTGGCAGTTGTCAAAATCGACGGCAAAGCGTGATTGTGTTTCAGCTTTTATTTCGTCCACCAACTGAAAAAATCGTTCTATATAAACGCTGACATAGCGATTAAATATTAGGTCTGTTTGGGTACTGCCTAAAACAGAAATATTTCAACTTTTTTCAACTTTTTTAACCCAATTCCTGTTTGGGTACTCTGAAATAGTACATTTTTTCACAAAAAAGATGGCCGCGAGAGAGAAAAAAATTTCCCCTTCTTGCGAATTTCTGCCCAAAAAATTTCATCGAACAAAAATCTGAAATCTGTCAAAAGGTAGTGCTTTCTCTGTTTTTCTTTATTTGTTCTTGTCGCACAACATAAAGAAAACAAACTACAAACATGGTGGCGTGGATTTTTTTCTTGTTTTTTTTTTATTTATTTCGTTTTAGTGATGTAATGCTCAAAACAAATTAATATTTTATGAACAAAATAATAAAAAAAGTGTTTCAAAAATAAAACAAAGTGTTTTTAATATTATTCATTTCTTTTTTTTTTTTTATTTGTGTTTACATTTTTTAATGCACAAAACAAAGTACAAAACATGGCGATGTGGCTATGTTTTGTGTTTTTATTTTTATTTTTTTGTGTTTTAATGGTTAAGAAGTGCTTTATTTTATAAATGATTTATGAAAAAATGAATAAAAAAGTGTTTGTAAAACAAAACAAAATGTTTTGATATTTTTCCTTTCTTTATTTTTTTTTTCAATTGGTGTTGTTGTTTACATTTTTGTTGTTGTAGAAAAAGTAGCAGAAAACTTTGTGCCAAAAGCGTTTGGGTACTTTTACACAATTTTTCTTTCTCTGAGAGAATTTCATCCCCACTCCTTAAAATTTGACAGGTTTCATATTTTTGTGCAAAAAGAACCCAAACAGACCTATTATTACATTCCTGGCAATGCTCTTTCGATACTCGAATAACATCGAAACTCGAAACCAAAATTTTGACATAAAACTTCAAAAGCAAAAAAAAAAAAAAAGTATAAAAAAATAAAATGGCGTAACATGGCAGCTGTGACAAACGTCTTTGGTTCTCTTTAATAAAATTAAAATAAAAAAAAAAAAGTGCTTTTTCTCTCTAACTGTGTTAAAGTGGTAATTAAATTAAAAAAAAAATCACTATGAACTGAATTTACCAATAAATTCCACATTAACATTTTCATTAAATAAAAAGAAAGATAAAAGAAGTAAAACTCCTATGCCAAATGGTACACACACATTTCTTGACAAAGAAAAATCAACCAAGCTAAATGTTTGATATAAAAAAGATAATAATTAATAATTGCCCCCGTTTGCCGCGATTTTAGTCAAATTAATCAATTCAATTGTAACGATTCAATAAATTCTTGTCTTGGAAAGGCCTTCTTGCATGGCCTCAATTAACAACAATTATTATTACAAAATAATCAACGAAGAAGAATTACAACAAATATCTGCATTTTTTTTTCATTGTTCACTTCTTCGTCAACGATCGACCAGTGGATTAATCAGTGAAAGTTGATTTTTTATTTCTTTGCAACCAGAAAAAAATTGATTTTGATTTGCATTGCAAAGAAATTACACGAAAATGGGGCTGCTGATTTCAAAACTTTGGAGCATGTTTGGCAATGAGGGTAAGTTGGAATAATTTTTTTGTTAATTTCTAATTTTTATTAATTTCCTTTCACCCTCTTATCAAAAAAAGAAGTTATCATCAAAAATATCACAAGAAAGTGGCTGTCGATAAAGTTATCTGTCATCTTTGATTTAATTTATTTTGTTTAAGGTCGTCTGAGGTTGTGATTTTCCATTTAACAATGAACCACTCCATCAAACAAATTTGTTTCCTCTAAAAAGTAAAAGTGGTTTCTAATTTTAGGTTTCTTTTTGTTAATTTGCATAATTTTCGAATAGTATTTTTTTTTTGTTTTGTTTTGCTTTAGTTTTTTTTTATATTTTGTTTTGCGATTGTTTCTTTAAATAAGAATTGAAAACAACACATTGATATGCGAACATTCAAGCCATAAGGTTATCGTCGTTTGTCGAGTATTTTAGTAACCCTATTTTTTGTTTGTATTTCTTATACATTTGTTTTTTGTTGAAAAAATGTTTTGGATAATTGGTTTGCTTAATTACAAAAATGTTAATTCAATTTGTGTACGGGGCAGGCATTAGGGTAAGTCAAAGAAATCCGTTTTTTTGATTTGGTATTTCGAAAACTCGATTGCTAGAAAATTTTCTACTTCACTGAAAAGTCATTATTATTAAATTAGTAAGATGGATTATTGTAGGGGCTTAAATGTTCTACAAAAAAAGTCCTTGGCCTCAAATCGGTTGCTTTAACCGTTTAGAAGATATTCGCATCCAAACCAATGCCCACTGATTTCAATAGTTTTCTTATGGTCCCTATGCATTGCGACTTTTATGCGAATATCTTCTAAACGGTTAAAGCAACCAATTTGAGGCTAAGGACTTTTTTGTAGAACATTTAAGCCCCTACAATAATCCATCTTACTAATTAAATAATAATGACTTTTCAGTGAATTAGAAAATTTTGAAAAGTAAAAAAAATTTTTATATTTTTGTTTAACTTTGACCTCGAATAACTTTCAAATGGTTAGATTAATAAAAAAAGTTAATGAGACCTTTTTTGTGGATCTGCAATATGTTTCCTACAAGAATATGTCATGCACGTTTAATTATTATAATTTTTTAATTTGTTACAAAATTAAGAACAAAAAACGAATTTTTAAAGATTTTCTCGATTTTTGGACCTCAAATATCTACTAAACGGTTATATAATTCAAACAAGTGTATTTAACCTTTTTTGTAGAGCGTTCAATTTTCTACAAAAAAAATTGGCTAAAAAGTCAATAAATAAAAAAATTATTTTTTTTTTTGGTAGAAGCTTGATGTAAAAATGGAAAATTGAAAAGCGGAGTACCTTCCCATTAAGATAAAGAGCTCATATTTGGTGAGTATATTCTAGAGGTGTCTAGCAATCGAGTTTTCGAAGTACGAAATCAAAAAAACGAATTTCCATTTTTTTGACCCACCCTAGGCAGGCATGTTTTAAGGGTTTTTTTTGTTTTTTGTTTTGTGTAGTTATTATTTTGGGAATAGAAAATCTTTAGGAATAAAGGAGATGACCCATTTTTCTATGGAGCCTGGGCCCAGGGCGTACACCGACGAGACTAGTATCAAATGAAAGCTTATATTGAGCTCTATTAGTGAGCCAAATATTTTCAAAAATGCTTTTGGGGATTTCGAGATATTTGACTCTGAAGTTGGGGACGGAAAAATCAAAAAAATCGGAAGTTTTCGAAACAACTCTTCATAGCATCCAAAATATAGAACCTAGAAAAACAATTTTGGTACCAAATGAAAGGTAAGAGTCATACCTTTCCACTGATGCTAATATATTTGGCTCACTAATAGAGCTCAATATAAGCTTTCATTTGATACTAGTCTCGTCAGTGTACGCCCTGGGCCCAAAAATGGGTCATGTCCTTTAATATGTCAAGAATTCAAAAGCATAGATAAGCTACCTAAGGCTTTAACCATCTTTTCAAAAATGAAGGTACCCATTGGAATGCTTCAATGCAACAAAGCACCCAGAGCTAATGGTCTTTAGGGAGGAACATCGGCGTCTCAGGAAAAACAAATGAGGCTTCACGAAAATGAGCGATAGAGAAAATAAAGGATCTGATATAGCAGGACTTATGTATGTTCGGAGGATTTACCAGAAGGTAAAGAAAACATCTCAAGGCTATAAATCTAGAACTTACTAAAGTCTGCAAAAACGATCAAGGAAACATCGTATTTTAGTCACAATCGATGCTGAGAATTTGGAGGGTTCACTTTTGCAATCTCTACCATTGCGATGACGAAACCAAATTTGCCCAAAGTCAAAGTTACACCATTCTATGTCGACGATAAAGGCCAACAGATCCGTTCCTCCTAAATGGGTGAAGAAGAAGGAACTCATATTATACATAAGTCCAATAAACCTGCTGGAGCTAATGGTGTCCAATAAAGCTATCGAGCTATTTAAGCATGAGGTGACTTGTTTGCGTATATGCACAAACTCATCTGACGAATATGGTTGGAAGAGAGCAGGCACCCATAGTGGATCCTTAGCATTTTATGCCCGATCCTTAAGAAAGGAGAACCTCGGAGCTGCGCCAACTACAGATAAGTCAGTCTTCTCACCATCGCCTATACGATTCTTGGCCATATGTTAATGTCTGAGCCCTTCGTCAAACATCTGAAAGGTCCATATCAGTGTAACCAGAAAAGTCAACCACTGACCACATATTCACATTAGCTGATTGGAAGAGCTTGTTGGTTGAGAGCCGAATCCACAATAGATTTGTCACCTTTAGTAAGTGGACAGGATTTTTCCAAAAGCATTCCACAAATGATCTGTAAAATATGGTCAAAGAAAAGCTAATCGTAAAAAAAGCGACCGGCTGTTTTGTGACAACAAAAGAGACCTATCCTTTTAAAAAACGCTCAAAAAATCCTATCAAGTGTTTTGTGGGAACGTCGTCGTAAGCCGTTTACTGATTATCTAATTGGATCTTAACAATGTGACTTCAGATCTGCAAAGTCCAACATTGACGAATTTCAGAAGCCAAATTCTGCCGAAGTCGCAAGAATTCAACACTCATACACACCACCTTTTTATAGATTTCAAAGCTGCATATGAAAGTGTTAGTAGAATGAAGTTGTATCTTGACATGCCCGGCTTTAGTATCCCTGCCAAAATGATAATTTTTTCCAGGACGACGCTGATGCTGAGAAAGCAATTGAAGGAGCGAAAGCAGATGTATGAAGGCACTCCGGCGAATTCGAAAGGAGTATTCTACGTACGATTTATGGATCTATTAATGTGAATAGGCAAGAAAAGGTCTACCAATCAGTTAGAACTCGGCAAAAAGTTACTATTGGGAGAGTTGTCAGGCTTCCACCTGAAATACTGCAAACGTTATAAGCATTTAGAGAATCTCGACCAAAAAATTGTTGGTTCGTTGCCAAAAGTGAAAAGAAATTCACAAGTTTACCAATTTCGTTGAACGTCTAGTTCCAAAAACTAGCAAACACATACAATCAACTTGAATAAAACAAAAATCAGAGCTCAATATTATGCCTTAAGAACCTAAACGTTTTAAAGATCGTTTTGTCTATCTAATCAGTATAATAAGATAGAGATTGTCGGGCCGAAGGTAAAACTCCCTAAGTACACACAATATAAATAGCAGTTAGTGAGTTTGACCTTTGATCTTTTATGTACATATTTTTTGTATTTTATTGTATATATTGGTACGTAGCTAGTATTAGGAATAGTAGTAGTAGTAAGAAGTAAAATGTTTTTATTTTCGGCATAATACCATAAAGTTTACAATTAAAAAAAAAAACTCTTTGTACTCAATAATTATTATGTTGGTACAAAATACCAAAAAAGTGCTAAGTAACTTTGAAATATCGTGGTCAACTTACATAGTACTAAATTGGTAATAATTAATTTTTATTGTAAGAATTTTTCTTAGAAATTATTTTTTTTAATTATAATTTTTACAAAATTAGTTTAAACGAAATAATTCTTATTATTAATTTTATGAATCCACATTAGCTAATTTATCTCCTGAAATAAAAATTGAAATATTCAAGTTCATAGGGTCCAAGTAAATTCAATTTTTGTAACAAAAATCAAAAATACATTATATGCTATTTCTTTGTTCATGTAGCTGTATGTGTATGAGTGCTTAGTCTCCAAAATTATAAACATTAAAATTCTGTTCAAATACCAAGTAAAAACGTCTGCTTTTTATATTTAAAATATTTTTTTTTTAACAAATATTTTGGGTTAAAATTTAACATTAAACGAACGGCAGAGCACAGGTAGTGACAAAAAAATTTTATATGAGTATTTATACGCATGAGCCACGTGCCGTAGAATAACATGCTCAAAAATCAAACAACAAAGACAAACTTTGCCAAATATAATAAACCTTTTCCAGCACCAGTTGATAAAATAAAAAAGTTGAAATAAAAAATTGGAATTTTTAATTTTAAACTTTCATATTCGCGGTTTGAACACATTTTAATTAAGTATTTTTCGGACTTACCGCGACAATTAAACTTTTAATCATATAAAATATGACAACGGCTCGACGTTTCGATAAGGTTGCACTTATCGTGGTCGTTAAGTCCGAAAAATACTTAATTAAAAAATTGGAAGTCTTTTTTTTTTCTTTACTTGTTATTAAAAATAATGTTTGAAAATAAATTTGCAGAACTTTTTGCCCAACCACGAAATTGGGTTTGTTAGGACTTTAAGGACACTAGGGGGATTGTTTCTAACACTTTCTAACTGTTAAACAGTCTGGGTTAATATATCAACGCAAAACAAGCAATGGAAATACAACTGTTAAAAAAAAGCTAAATGTGGAATTAATATATGGAAAGTCATAATTTCTCCGTTGGTATTTATTTAAAAAAAAAAAAGGTTTTTTTTCTCAAACTTCTTTTAACCATAATACATTGAAATTACTCATTCAATCGAAAAAAGAAATTGGGACTAGGAAAAACCGTGTATCTATTTAATTAATAAGACTTAATTTGCAATGTGCAGTCAATACTATTTACCATTTGCTTTGGGCTAAGTGCATAGTGGTGTACTTAATTATTTCTGTTTACCTTGGAACTAATCTGAGATCTGACAGCGAGCGACGTAAACAAATTCAACTTGTTCAACTTATCTCTAATGAAAATATCGTTGATAAGATTTTTATTGTCTTATGACTAAAGCAATGTTATTGCTCTTATGAACTTGTTCTTGAGTTCTTGTGGAATATACATACATATGTTTTTTTTTGGTTTCATGTTTAATAAGATTGCGTGTTTACTTTATATTGTAGAAAACAACGGTTATCCCTCTGCTAATAATAAAAAAAACACACACATTCTTTCCTGCTCATAATAACCTGATTAGGTATGGCATTTTGTTAACCTCTTTGACAGACTTGTGTCCGTCCATACACTAGCTTTATTTATTTACTCTTCCACAACATGTCTAGTTGGACTCTCATTTTCATTCGCGCGAATCAGGTTTCCGGTGCGCATCATTTCGTCGCGTATTCCCTGCAATCCAAACGATAATCCATTTTCACTTTCTGAACAAATTTATTAGATCGATGACCTCAAGCAGGCATTACAGGTTTACATTCAGTTTATTTCTTTATTTGATTGGCATATCAACTTCCTAATTCTCTACACACCAATTGAATTGGTCTTAATTTTGTGTGGACGTGGATTTTATATTTGAACAGATTGCTATAGGAAACACAAACAAGAGGGTGTTTGTTTGTTTGTTTATTTTTCGCTTTACTTAGTGACACTTAACACATGACATTGAATTTCGGTGAATAATTTAAAATTTGTGTTAGGTGATCTTGAAAATACAAAAAATGTAGCATCGTAAAAATGATCATGTACGAGTATCGTTATGCGGAAGCAAGAATTTGTTGAAAAGAAAAACAATAGATTTTATTCACATTGTTGCTCATAAAACATTTTGTAAAAGTGAAATTTTGTTTGTTTTCAAGACAAATCAGTGTTGCCTGGAGGAATCTTAGAAAATTGATGTATTTTTTATTTTGTATTTTAACCGATTTTGAGTAATGTGTAACTTTTCGAGCATTATTTTTAATTGATGATTTTGTTAATGTCTTTTAGCATTCGATGGGTTGATGTAACTGATTTTAATAACTATTTTTTGGCATTTCAAAAGCCGTACAAAAAAAAAATGTATTATGAAAGTTTGGCATTTCAAAAGCCGTACAAAAAAATGTATTATGTAAGTTTCTAAATTCGTAAAGTAGACTTTTTTCGATCTACTTATAAATAAGAATATCTTGACACTGTCAATTCAACCTACAATGATAGTGTCTTGATAATGACAATCAGTTGTTATCTACAACAATCAAATTGATAAGTGATTGATAAATTACTTAATTCTCCTTCAGTAGCTTTTATAGGTGGTTCGAAGTCTTAGAGGTTTTGTTATCTTAAAAAATGAATATTTTTTTAGTTTTTAATGCATTTATTGAGAACAAAAGTTTGAAGATTAAAATTAAATTAAAAATTTTAGGTTATAGCACATAATCTGTATAAATCAGAATGTCTGTCACTTCCCCAAGTTTTTTTTTTTAGCATATTTGTTGATAGTTATGATTAAAAGCGCATCCTAAGTTTTCAGACGCTAGCTCCAATCGCTACATTGTCAAAAATACAAAAATGTCAAAAATACCCGAATTCTTCAATTATTGGTAATTTTGTCTTTTATGGAAAGTTTTTCACAAAATATAATACTGGCTTGAAGCTCATTAAATTGCTAATAATTTGAACCATGACCATTAGAACCTTTATAGCAAGTAAAACAAAAGTGTGTTGAAAATATCAACGAGGGGAGCAAACATGTGTGTTAATTCCTTTTTTTATGTTTAGATATTTGAACCCAGAACTGCGATCTCAAAATTTTTGAACGGTACTTGTCCATGTTAGCCAACCAACCAATCTTGTTTGTCGTATCAATCCAATTGCAATCGTTTTTCCTTCTCGATTTTTGATATACACTAAAAATCATCGTTTGTCCAACCTGTGGTAAAAAGATATGTACTTATTCAAAAAACAAATTTTCTAGCGTTTCACCTCCTTTAAAAAATTTTAATTTTTATCTTTCTTAAATGATGACGGACGAATTGCTCTAAGAATTCAAGTTGCTAAAAATGTTAACACTTTTTACATACAAATTTGGTAAATGTATACGAAGAAAAAATTAAAAACATAAAATTCGTTCTAAAAAAAAAAAAAACATCACCTTAAGTGAAATTGAGCTACAAAACAAGTACCCATGCAATAATTTTTTTTTTTTTAATAAAATGCATTTTTAGATTTTTTTTTTTCAAAATCGTTAGGCCGTTTAAAAAAAAAAAAAACTTATACATATTTTATAAATATTTTTTTCTAGTTATTATTAACATCTCAAACCATCTCAAAAAAAAAATTCAAGTTCTTTTAAAAAATTAAAAATTTAATTTTTTTAAATTTTATTTTTGGCTATTATTAAAATTATATACAGGGTGTCCCAAAAGTAATGGATCAAACGAAATATGCTGATAGGCCAACTTTAGGGCTCTCAGAATTTGGTAACTTGTTCATCTCAAATACTTACGGTTTTCGATTAAATGCAGTTTTTGTGAAATTTCGAAAAATCCCGACTTTGCAACAGTATTTTGCTTCCTCCGCTCATAAAAGATTTTTGTTTTTTACAATTCTTTCACTAAAACATTGCCTAATAATAAAAAATAATTAATTAATCAAAATATTTTTCATTTCATACGCCATTTTGCTGCAAATTAATTAACAGTTCCATGTTTTATAAAAACTCAATTTAATATAAATAAGTTTACAAAGGCCGTCATCAGTAAATCAGTCCGTATCCAAAATAAGTACAAAGATTGATGGCTAAATATCTTTAATTTATCACATATGAAATGCATATTCTTTTTTTCAAATACTTATGCAGAAGAAAACAATTTAAAATATAAAATCAATTATAATGTCGAATTCCTTTAAATAAAAATCAAATTTGAAGCAAATATTTGGACGATATTTTTGTCATGGACAATTTGCCGAACATGGTTTATTCAACAAAAAAAAAATCGTCTCAAATTAATTTTATTTTTGTAAAGAATGCGACTTAAGAAAACAATGGTGGCACAAACAAAACCATATCGAAGTTATAAGTTTGTGAAAAATGTAATCTAAAATTTTTAAAAATCTGTTTTTTTTTAATTATCGCGCACTTGCAACTTTCTCGAAAACATCATTTGGATAATACGGAAACAAATATCGCCTCCGAAGTAAAGATAGTTAGTCATTGCCTCAAACATTTTTACTAAAACGGCACGAAAATGACTTGCTTTCAATTTAATTCTTTTAAAATTCAATTTCAATTATGAAAATGTGTTTTTTTTTATTTGTTGGTTTTACGGCCAATTTCTTCACATTAGTCCTAAGCCAGCCTAGTACCCGGTCTAGCTAGACCAGGTCCTAGCTCTGATACTCGGTCCTAACAAAAAGTTGGTACCTGAGCATTTCTTCACATTTATAGGACCTGATCTAAGTTCACAACGCGGTCCTAAGAAATAATTCGTATAAAACTGGTATAACTGTCATTTTGACAACATTTTGATGCTTGAAATATTTTATTTTGATATTTCAGCAAATTTTACAAAATATTAACAGACAAAAAACAGTCCATTTTTAATGAAATAACCATTAAAATTATTTAAAAAATATTGTGATGATTGGAGAACAAGAACAACAAGAAAAGAAGATAAATCCTATCAAGAACCTTCACAATCAAGAACGAAGAGAATGTCAAGATTTTGTTCACAAGTGCCGGCAAGCCTGATAGCTAGTTCACCAACGAATCGTAGCTAATTCAATAACCTGGGAAAGCCACAGATAAAGCAGTCACCGACCGAAAGAAAAACGATGTTAAAATAAGTAATTATTTAAAAGACAGTTTGCGTTGAGGATGTTCATAACTCAATAAAAATAAATTTTTTGAAAACTGAATATTTATTGTTTTGGTGCAGTTTTGTTTTATAGCAGTCATTGGGCAAATCTAATGAAGACAATTTTGATCATAGTCTGCAATACTAGCTGTGTTTTTTTTTTTGGCATTACTATCCTATCCTTAACAACATGCAGCTGCGGATATGAATAGAAGCTAAACCAAGCTGCGGATAGCTATGCCAAAAAAACGCCTACTATTTGTAAATAGAAGACATTTTGTGTTGGAATTTGGAAGACAGATGTCGGACGGCCATCACTGATACCACTGCCCGTAAAATAGTGCCGAAAGATGATATTTTGAGTTAAAATTGTATGCAGGTGACTTCATTTATACTTTCATAAACTGTGGTTTTCCTATTAGAAATGGATAATTTTCTGCAAAGCGAACGTTTTTATTTCATAATAATTTATTCAAAAACTGCATTGCTATTGCGATATATCTTTAAAAAAAAAAATTACAAAATGCCAAAATTAGAATAAAAATCAATAAATTCGAAAATTACACATTTCAAAACACACCAAAGTTCAAAAATGCTCATACAATTTTAAAATAAATGCAAAAACTCAATAAGATTTGAGTATTATCGTCGCTAGACTGTCGATTTTTAGGTTCTAACTTTTACGAAGTCCTAAGTAAAACTCGGTACCAATTTGACAGTACTAGGGCTTAGTACTTGTGTGAAGAAATCACTTGGTACCGATTTGAGTACTAACGATTGGTATAATAACCAGGTCCTAGCTAATTTTGAGGAGCTAGCTAGTACCGAGTCCTAAGTAGTACTCGGTCCTAAATTGACAGTTCTAGGGCTTAGTACTTGGGTGAAGAAATGAGTTGATACCGATTTGAGTACTAACTTTTGGACTAGGACCGGTACTAGCGCTAGGACTCTGTGAAGAAATCGGCCGTTACTGAACTAGATTTGACGCCACTGTCAATTAAAACAAAAATTAACGATAATTTATCTTTCTGCTTATCCAAATCTGATAATTACTTCATAATTATCTATCCATTACTCCCATTTAATCATGCTGATAAATACTAATAAAACAAAGATTAATCTAACCACGATAATAAACAAAAAAAAAAATCTTTACAAAATTATCATTTTAGAACATAAATTAGTTATGGTTGGCTTGGATAATGCCGGAAAGACGACAATTCTATATCAGTTTTTGATGAACGAAGTGGTGCACACTAGCCCAACAATCGGCTCTAATGTAGAAGAAGTAGTCTGGAGGAATATACACTTTTTAGTATGGGATTTAGGTGGTCAACAAAGTTTGCGTGCTGCATGGAGTACATATTATACCAACACAGAGGTGTGTAATTTTTTTAAATTTATTTTAAAAAATTTTCTATAAATAAAATTATCTTTTTAGTTCATTATTATGGTTATTGACTCTACGGATCGAGAGCGTTTAGCTGTAACAAGAGAAGAATTATATCGAATGTTGCAACACGAAGATCTATGTAAAGCTAGTCTACTCGTATATGCAAATAAACAAGTAAATTTTTTTTAAACATATTTTATTATAAATTATACTCTATAATATATATTTTATTATTAAAGGACTTAAAGGGTTCAATGTCAGCTGCTGAAATTTCAAGACAATTGGATTTAACCTCAATTAAAAAACATCAGTGGCACATACAAGCGTGTTGTGCGTTAACAGGCGAAGGGTGAGTATCATTTAACTTGCAAACATATGGGCTATTGTTGTACATTTAAACTCAATTAGGTCGTGTATACCAAAACAAAAAAGAAAACATTACAATAAATATTTTTTTGTTAAACGTTTCATCGATTTTTTTAAAATTTATATAAATCAGGCAAAGTTTGTTCGCTTTTTCATCTTATGAGTTGTATCAATACAAAATCAGACTTTCGAAATAAATTTTGTATTAACAAAATTGTTGAATACATACAATTCTTATGAAGTTAAGTGATCTTTATATTTAATTAGCCTACCCGGCAGACGTTTTCCTGCTCCTCATGATGATGAGATTGAGTTCACACCTATTTAGGATTTGGAGGTAGAAAAAAACGTGTTTTATGAAAGGTTTTTAATGATAGTTTAATACACAGATTGGCTAAGACACCACTATTGACACCACTTAATAAGTGTGTGTTTTATACTTCTTGTAAAAAATACATCTGCATATAAACTTCAATATGAATATCGAAAATTCCCCAATCACGATTTTCAAGTTCCATTTAGCTTTGTTCTACGTTTTTTCCTAAATTTTAATGGGGCAGCAAAATTCTAGGCAGAATGATTGCCAAACCACGCAAATCGAATGATTTCAAAAAAATCAGTTGAAAAGTTTGTTGGAAATTTTGATAGAATGTGGTTGATTATTTAGAAGGATTTTGTCACATTATTTGCTCATTCACTCAATCAATTAAGATTTGTTTAGGAATGATGTTTGGTTACACTCTGTTGATGAATTCGTCCTTCGATGAGACGGGAATTTTATAGCTAAATGTGGCTTTCGGTATCTTTCTTGCGACGTGCCCGCTTTCCAAAATATTAGATACAACGCCATCTACTGGGATCACAATAACGAATTACAAACTTGGACAGAAATTACACTTTTTATGAATTTAATGCTCTGTCTCATTCTATCTAAATTATCCCATTATCTTCGCACTTAAATCGTCATTTTGGACGATTTTAATGTTCACTATTCATCTTGACTTCGCTTTTCTGGCCAAATAGCACCGGAAAAAAGGTATGCTGACGCTGAGATGGTCTTTCTGAATGAAATGAGCGCATGAGTTATTCCATCAGCTCTCGATTATAGAGATGCTTTTTTTAGCCGCACTACACGGATCTGAAATGCATTATCCACTTCTGTTTTTCCCTCTCACCGCACAGTGCGTTGATTCAGTGCAAAGTATGAAAAAAATTCAAAACAGCCTGATTTTTATAATCTTTTCTTTTAACATTATTTTTTAGTCTCATGGCAAGTAAATAGTGTATAAAAACATTTTTTATTTCGGTTATAAGTTTTTGTCACATAAGTACACTAAGGATTGTTATTTTTATAACTCAAAAAGTGCGTTTTTTATACAAATTGTGTGTAAAAAGGCTTGAAACAAACAGTGATAGCCAGCAGGGACGCGGGTGGACGCGGATGAATGATACCTTTTTGGAAAGGTCGTATTTCCTCTTATTTCACTTTATAACCTATTAACTTTTTTGATGAATGCACGTGAATCAAAAATGATGCTGAAGTTTGAAAATAAGCTGTTTTTGGGAGAAATAAACCGTTACTTAACCAATTATTGAAACGATCGAAAGCTTTCGAGTGCAAAAAAAACCAATAAAATATGTTAAGCTTACTCTTCTTAAGAGTATCCAATTAAAAACCGGTTTATTTGGAGCAATTTAACTCCGCGGTGCAGCGCTTCGTAGATCATCACTAAATGGCCTACTTTTGACATGTTAGCTTTAAGTGGTTGTTTAGCTTGCTGTAGGTGCATTTTACAAAAAAAAGTTCGTCTAGTTAGAAGTCTGGCTATAATATTGCATTTTTCAAAACCCGTTTTAGAAGATCAAATTTTTTGACTTTTTTCCACTGGTCGCCGCACTGTGCACCGATGTGCAGCGACAACTCCTTTTATCCTCTTTAATATTTTAACGCTCGTACCGCGTTAAACATAATGCATTAAAAAAATACAACGCCAACTTATTTTTTGAACGTGTTAAGTTTCTGTGATATAAATAATAAACGGCGATGCAAACGGATATTACTTTTTCAATTCCCGAGGAATCTTGTAGAAGCCTATAGGAACTGACAAAAAACAAGATATTGTCAAAAAGCTGCTTCATTATTTGGGAACATACGTTTTTCTGCAAACCAAACCAAAGTTAATAAAAATCAACCCATCCATTCTTAAGTTACATATATAAATATGGCGTTACTAACACGACTTTGTTTTTTTTTTTATATATATTCAGTCAGTGATATTTTATCAAAACAAATCAGCAGCATTTGTTTATACACTAAAAGTCTTTAGTGATAATTAAAGAACAACAACTAACTTCATCTTCTCCAAAATTAAGAACTTCAATATTTTATAAATATTCAAATATGGTTTCGAAATTATATAACTGTTTTCAAATGCAAGTTCTTCATTCTAAATCCCAGAGCATGAAATGGAATATACAGCTCCTCCGCTCTGTTGCAAATCTAATGTAACTGAAGTTTTTCAAAATGTTTTCAAATCACTTTTTATATCTTATATTTCATTGTTTCAACAAATTATCTGCTTCAATCAGGAAAAGAGGAGGTTGTTAGTTGCATATATGATATATCCAACTTGCCAACTGGTATAAATTTTCGATCGCTTTATGCGCCATTAAGTAAAAATAACACAACAAAAACATTACTGTTAAAAAAAGAGCCAAGTTCTCCTATGTTGAAATTATGCTGGCACAAAAAGTACTGAGATGTAAAAGTGTACCAAGTTCTAAAGTTTGGGTTAAAATTCGTTTCAATAAAATTTTGATTGTTCCCTTAACAATTTTTCTTTTAATTACCGATTTTTAAAGTTATTTCAAAAATTGCCAAGTAAACAATCAAAATTTTATTGGTACGAATTTGAACTCAAACTTTAGAACTTGGTACACTTTTACATCTCAGTACTTTTTGTGCCAGCATAATTTCAACATAGGAGAACTTGGCTCTTTTTTTAACAGTAATGTTTTTGTTGTGATTTCACTACTTTTTGCAAGGTATGGCTATAGAATTGAAAATCTCTATATTTGATGAAAATTCAGTGAAAATATGCGGTTGCCACGCCCCCTGTCTAAAATTCTTAAATTTTAAATTTTTTCCTTTGTATAAACTACCAGCTCTACCATTCAACCAAATTTCAAGATTCTACGATAATCAGAAGTGCTCTATAATATTTGATGAAAATTCAGCGGAAATGGGCGGTTGCCACGCCCCCTGGCTGAAATTTTCAAATTTTAAATTTTTTCCTTTGTATTAACTACCAGCTCTACCATTCTACCAAATTTCAATATTCTACGATAATCAGAAGTGCTCTATAATATTTGATGAAAATTCAGCGGAAATGGGCTGTTGCCACGCCCCCTAGGTGAAATTCTCAAATTAAAATTTGTTTCCTTTGTATTAACTACTAGCTCTACCATTCTACCAAATTTCAATATTCTACGATAATCAGAAGTGCTCTATAATATTTGATGAAAATTCAGCGGAAATGGGCGGTTGCCACGCCCCCTAGGTGAAATTCTCAAATTAAAATTTGTTTTCTTTGTATAAACTACAGGCTCTACCATTCAACCAAATTTCAAGATTCTACGATAATCAGAAGTGCTCTATAATATTTGATGAAAATTCAGCGGGAATGGGCGGATGCCACGCCCCCTGAATTGAAAATCTCAAATTTTCGATTTTTTCCTTTGTATACACCACAAGTCCTATCACCGTGTAAAATTTCAAGTTTCTACGTTAACGGGAAGTTCTCCATAATTTTGATGATCTGTCAGTGAGTGAGTGAATCAGTCAGTCAGTCAGTCAGTCAGTCAGTCAGTCAGTTACGGTTTTTGCGATTTTTGAAGCCCTATATCTCAGAAACTTCTCATCGTAAGAGGCTGAAATTTTGTGAGGAGTTTGGTTTCGAACAGCTCAACAAATGTAGCGAGTTTGAAATTTCTAGCATCTTTGGTGTGGAAGTTAGAGGGGGTTCGAAAATGGCCTGAGTTGTTTCCTGTAAATAAGGGTGTAGTGCCAAAGTTGCTAGAGAACTTGGCTGGGCACTACCGTGCCCCTTGATCAATTTCATACTTTTTCAACTTTTCCTAATGCGTTTTTTTTTTGTAAACGGCCGTGAACAAAAATGTTCCTTTTTTTCCTCTTTTTCGGGTATATGATCAAAATAAATTAATTTATTACTAATTGTAATAAAATATCCTATTTTTCTTGTTTTGACATAACGTGCACCATTTAGCCTTTATTTTTATTACCTCATTGAAAAATCATATTTATTTCAACCATATTGAGGTTGGACTGCTCTTTTGATCTGTATCTTTGGTTTGAAAAATAGCAGAATTTTTATGAGTATACCAAACAATTTAAAATTTGATGTTCTACGACTGATAAGATAATAAACATTATGTTACTATCATAGGGACTGAAAAAAATTTTAAAAAACCGAAAAAATAAAAAATAAAATGACATAGGTAACCTCAAAAATATTAATTTCACGAAAAAACAGTGTATGCACAAAAAAAGATATTTATGTTAGCTACAACTTTGGTCAAATAACGAACTCGGTCAAACCAATATTTTGGGAGATACATAGATCAATTCGCGTTTTTCAAAATGGCGGACCTCGCCAGGGGGTTGGTGCCCCGAAAACTTAAGGACTTAAGCTTTTCGAAAACCCTTCTTGAAAATGTTGAAAAAAATGTTGAAAAAATCAGCCTTCTATCTTTCCTGTACTAAACTGAGAAGTTATCTGATTCTGAAAATACATGTTTGCGCCACATTTAACGAGGAATTGTAACTGCGTACCTTCAGTAATAGGTAGTTCAATACCTTGAGGAAGACAGTTTTTAAAAATTAAAATCGTTAGAACCCTATTCGAGAAAGAATTGAGACCAATATACAAAATAGATAGACAGAAAGACAGACAGAATTGCAGATTCTCTATTACCGTAATGTCATGTCTGATTGTTATCTAAATTTCTATTTTTTTAAGGAATCTTAAACTTGAACTTTATTACCCACATACATATGTATATCGCAAGTAAAAAAAGGGTCTACTAGGGACAGAGAATTGTCATCTATATACTATAAAGCTTTTTTTAACTTGACAGTAGTAAACAAAATAATTGTCAATAATAATAATTTTATAGTTGCATTCCATAACTAAACTATATTTTTTTACCTGAATACAATTTTTTTTTACAGACTTTACCAGGGATTAGAATGGATTGTTCAGCGCATCAAGAAAAAATGACAGACATATCCCGATCGCGGTAGTTTATAGCTAGTTGAAAATAACTGAAAATCAATTACTATTAAATTATTAACACTAGAATTAAATTTTTAGCGTATTGTATACTTTATTTCTAATATTTTTTTTTAATTTCTACATGACACGATGGTTATGGTCATCGTTTGTCTAACATCATTAAACGATTAATTCTTAGCTTAAAATATATATATTTTTCTATTACTATGTAAATTGAAAATATTGTAAAAAACAAATTTGTTAACTAAAAAAAAATAATAAAAAAAAAAAACATCGTGCAGTTAACAGAGTTTCAAACAAATAAACATATACAAAATGATATTTTTCAAAAATAAAAAATAATAATAATAATATTGTAATTTATTTAACAGTATGTGATTTAAATTTGTCTCCGCAGTTTTTTTTTAAATGATTTATTCATATTTTTTTTAATAAACAAATTTTAAATTTGAGTTTTAAGTTTTTTTTAATAGTGTTTCCATTAAACTGTGAAAAATTTTATATAATGAATAACAAAATATTACATACATGCATATTTTTAAATATGTTTTTACCAAAATGTAAATAACGATTGTTGAATGATGGCTACATAAAATCTGAACAACGTATTATTTCAGTGTAAATTGATATTTTGTAAGTAAATACATAATTTTAAATTATATAAGAAAAAAATGCATACTTAAAAAAAATGTGTCATAATAACAAAACATTATTACAAGAGAGAAAAAAAAAACAGATTTGCCAAAAGATAGACAAAAAAAAATTAAATAAAACTAAACATAAAAATACATTCCGATTTTTGTCACTATTCATAGTTTGCTTTTATTTTATATGGATCATTTTCAGATGAACAAAAATAACAGAAATAACGGTTTCTACTTGACATTCAGGGATTACCACAAAGTTAGAAATGTTCTGCAATCGTTTTAAGCATGGTCTTCCACATGGTTAAAATATGTTCACTATGCCTATAAAAGCACTTCCTAATAATCTAGCGAAACTTATAATAACAAATCAATGCCAGGCCAATTATTCTTATTTTTGCTATCTAAGCTTTAAAGTTTGAATAAGTTCCCAATCTAATTGCAATTCTATGTATTGAGAATGCTAAAAACTACAAAGAACACTGAGCTTGGGCTCAAAATGGAAAAACTCCATCAAATAAGTTTTTTTTTCATAATAAAAATTTCAAAAAGAAATTCTACCTAGCGGAAGATGGACAATGGAAGTGAATACTAAAATTAAATTTAAGAATTTAGTTCCCATAAGACGAGAACAGAAGTTTGATAAGGTTTTGGTATCAGGAATAAATTTTACAACGGAATTTGTCATTACTTGATATGATTTTTTGTTCCCTGGAAATATATTTCGGGGAAGATTTATAATAGCACAATAAATTCCGGGGGGAAAATTATTGCGAACGAAAGTAAATTCAGTGATGTGACAGTAAAAATCAATACATTGAAAATAGTAAATACATTTGTCAGCAGGAATCAGTTTTGAAGCTTACAATTCACTTTTCTGATAACAATAACAATCCAAAAGCTTATAACAACCTATGAAAAGCTTGAAAAAATACAATTGTTGCCATCTTACATTTGACTCATGTAATCTCGTTAATTAAGCCATTTAACTATTTTATTGCAAGACAATAAAACAATAACTTGTATTGTATTTTGATGTGCTGTTTACTTTTCACTTATTTTAATTAGGTACTTTTGTTTGTTTTTTAAATGTTATCACTATTTAAGGGTCAGTAATTTCTTTAATGTCATTATTCACTGAAATTTGTCGTTATCATTTTTACTACGAATTCAATGACGCATATTTTAAATCATCTTAATTATGAGAGTGGACTGTTAATTAATAATAAACAATTCATGTACATTTTTTGTAGTTGGATTTTTTTTTAAATCAACAATATTTTCCAAAAAAAAATCGTAGAAATCATGCATCAATAATACAAACTTATAAACAAATTCAATCGTTCTAAGAATATTAGTAAAAACCTGGAAGTTTATTTTTTTTTAACAGTACCTTGCCATAGCCAAAGCTCAACTTTTTATGTAGTCATACCTAGATTGATTTAAACAAAAGTTAAAAAAAGATACATTTTGATAAAAAAATAACGTACAAAAGGGGAAAAGCTCCAAAAGACGTTTTCTATGTCTGGAGAATTACCAGACCTATACCTAAAATCTTTCAAAAAAGGAATAACGAAGCTGTGTCCGTCTGGGCTTATTTAAAAAAAAACTTTACGTTCTTCGATTTCGAGTAGTTTTTTTTCGTAGAAGACCAGACCAGCTATTCTGCTATCTTAGAGAAAGGATAAAGTTCCTTTCCTAATGCGGAAAAAAACAATAACGCAGAAGCAAGAAAAGGAATTCTAGGATCTTTTTGGTTTTATGAATTCGAATAGGTTTTTGATGCTCGAAGCTTCTATGTTCTTTACAAGATGGCGCCCTTGCCATAAAGTTTATAACTTTTAAATGATTAAATGTAAAAAAATTTTGGTTTTTCGTATACAGGGTGTGCCAAAAGTCAACGTCGAAACGAAAACGGATGTTGTGGTAGGAAGTGACATTTTTAAAAAAAAAATTAAAACAATATACAGTTTATTCACAACAATTTTCTGACCTTTCCATTTACTAGAGAAAAGAAATTGCAATTTTACCCACAGATCTACTTGATATGGGGAAATAATGTACTGGGTGCCCCGTAATAAGATAAGGAATATTTAGAAACAAATTTTTCTATGGCGATGATTTAAGAAAACCCTTGTTTTGGTATGCCTTTGCTTATTATCTAATGATAATTTCTCTATTAACAATGTTTAATTTTTTTCTTTCCCATGATAGTTTTTGACCTTAAAGGAGAATGGGCAAATTTGAATGGAACGTGGACGTTAGGTTAGGTTAGGTTGAACGGGGTGATAATCCGACAAGTCGAGTTATCCCACTCGGATCTCGATGGATCCATTGTGATCCCCAGGGTTAGGGTGGGCAGGAGTGAGGATGGGTAAGGGAAGGGTTTAGGGAATTACGGGTTGGAGTTAGTGTTGTGGGCCTCCCTGAACCATCCTGAAATTTGGATAAATTTCAATATGTTTTTCAGTGGCAAGGACGAGACGTCATCTAACTCATCGAAGAAGTGGACGTTACGCGGCCATTAATGAATTTGTTATTTTTTGATGTTCCTAATTAAGTCTTACCTATGTACATATGTTATGCAGAAGTTTTATCCTTCAGAAACGGATAAAATGCATTTTTGCATTTAACGAATTTTGTGCCATTTTCAAGTTTATTTTTTTAAATACATTTTTACAAATTTGATTGAAACAGCGTATCTAACCTACTCATTAACATGAAAAGATTTCCGAATTACAGTTTCTAATTTGACGGTGTTCTTTCCGAATTTGAAAACCGTTTTTGTTAAAAAAACCCAAGTTGCGCAAGTCTGACGAATATCAGGTGTTCATAAATGTAAAACGCAAATATTTGCAGCGCAAATGTGCAAATGAAAAAATTCTCATGCGCAATGATTTTAAACTTAAAGAAAGAAGGAACATGTCGTAAAAGACGATACAGACATTAGTCTGATCACAAATGAGCGTATGTAAATAAAGCAACCATGCGATTATGAAAGCACCCATAATTTAATGGGACATAGAACAATAAACACTGGTAAGTAGTTTTCTGAAATACCCGAGTATTCTTAATTGTTCTATGTCCCATCATATTTTGTTCTAAGTCCACTTTTTATTTGAGGAAAGTGCGTCCAATTTTGTGTTTTTAGTTTAAATAAAACTCAATGTATTTGGGGGTGCCGTGAAATAACGCCGAGCGAAATAACGCCGAATTTCCACATTCGGCCTTATTGCGCTTTGTCAAAGTGAAATAACGCCGAGTCCCAAGTGAGAAATAAGGACGAATGCTAGAAAAGTGAGCATAGAAGTGGACCTAAGTTAACCCGTATATTAAAATGCTAACCTCTTTTATTTTCAAAGGCATATAAGGCCCTAATTTATTAAGGCAGAATGGCCCCAATACCAATTTGGGACTTATGTCCATCCAATCTAGGTATAGGTTCCAAAAAAGTTTTTTGTCTTATGTGCCTCTTATTTATTCATTAACAGATTTGTCTCAAGAAGGTACAAAAACATGTCGCAGGGACAAAAGGCCCAGGGATATAGCACCCACTTTTTATTTATGGAAGTTATGTTCCACTTGAGTGGGTTGACATTAAATTTAAGAATTATATCCCACTTGAGTGGAACATAAGCTCCATATATTTTTCATTTAAGTGGGACATAAGCCCCACGCTTTTCGAAATATAAAACAATAATGAACAATTATAACTTTTGTTATATTTTATTCGCGTTTTGTTCCAGATTCTTTAAATGCAAAAGAAACTTTGAATAACATAATGATAAGAAACAAATAGATCCCACATGTTTTAATTGGTGGAAAGCAAAGTGGAAAAAAATTTCTTCCATAAGAATCTATTTAATTTTTGGAACCCAAACGCGAAGCGGAAAAAAATTTTGCCCACGGGAGAATCAATTTTGAGGTGTGAAAATAAAAATTCGCCCGAATTTTTATTTTCACACCTCAAAATTGATTCTTCCGTGGGCAATATTTTTTTACGCTTCGCGTTTGGGTTCCAAAAATTAAATAGATTCTTATGTAAGAATTCATTTTTCGCTTTGCGTTTGCCAAGTTATAACACAAACATATCTTTGTTGTTTGGTATACACATAAATAAAACAATAAAACCCAGGATACTTAGGTTTATAAACAGTGAAATGTGTTTGGAGGCTGAGAGCATGCTGCTCTGCTGCAATCCCCTTGATTGGATACACTATTGAATCGGCTTATTTGCCAATAAGGTGGGACATAAGTGCAAAATCGAATTATGTAACTATCCCAAATACAGTTATTCAGTTGGGAGATAATTTTATAATTTGTAAATTTTTGTTAGTGAGACATAACGCCCATCCTTTATTTGTGGGTCTTTTGTCCAACCTGAGTTTGACATAAGCCCCACATTTAATTTGGAACTTATGTCTCACTCAAGCGGGACGTAAGCCCCACAAATAAATAGTGGCTGTTATTCCATGAGCCTTATGTCCCTGTGCCAAAAATATGGCATTTCAATACCAAACTGACTGCAGGTGGTTACATATGTAGAAATTTTTCCTAAGCTCCACTTAGCAGGATTTGCCTCACTGAAAAAGTGAAATAACGCCGAATCGGCGTAATTTCACTTTATCATTGTGAAATAAGGCCGAATGTTGAAATTCGGCGTTATTTCGCTTTTGTAAAGTGAAATAACGCCGAATTTTAAAATTCGGCGTTATTTCGCTCGGCGTTATTTCACGGCACCGTATTTGGGGTCAGTAAACCTAAAAATCACATTCATTTTTTTCTAGGAGCTCTATTTTTTTTTTAATATTTTAGTTTTCCACATTTTGGGGGTAATTTCGTATTAATTTTAAAGTTATGCTTATTTTAACTATTTGTTAACCTTTTCCAGAAATTTTCATATCGAACCTAATGCATTTGGGTTCACTAAGCCTAAAAATCACACTGGTTGATTTCTATGAGCTCTATTTTTTGAGATATTTTAATTTTTCACTTTTTTGCAGTAATTTCATAATATTTTTTTTAAATTTTATTATTACAAGTTTTGTTGGAAAAATTTGTTTCGAATGTAATGTATTTCGGTTCAGTAAGTAAAATAAAAATACAAAAAAAATTTTGTAAATTAAAAAAAATTGTATGAACTTCTATGGATTTTCATGTATGAATAATTTAAAAACTAGAGCTGTTAGAAAAAACTTATTATTAAATTATTAAATTTAGTAAGAAATGATAAACAACGGTCTGGAAAATTTTTGGGTGTTGGGCAGTGTTATTATTAAACATGAATACACTGGTATGGCCTTATATTTTATCAACTATATAAAATCCAGCACCGAGTGTCATCATCATCATCATGATAAGACAATATTAAATAAATACCAGGAGTTAAGAACTTATCAAAAACAATAAATCATAAATTAAATTATTTTAATGATCTCTATTATTTTACACCATGCGCATGCATCGACCACCTACATGTACATACCCCTGGACAAAAGCTCAACAGATCAATCGTTCGAATAGAAGAGCTTTAAGTTAAATCCAAAAACATTAGGCTTGAGTCCATCCATTGAAATATCGATTTCAGTTTCAATCAAAACGTACCTCTAGCAACACCAACCAAATTCGAACAGGTTTCTGCTATAGGTAAACCAGCTTAATGCCAAAGTCAAATAAACAAACAAAAAGTTAAAAACAAAACAACATAATGCATAATCCGGACTACGTGCCAGTAAATAATTTTGTCCAAGTACAATTTGGTGAACGTTTTTTGCCAATAAACGAACAACCAAAACTTGGGAACTTAATTCAATCAAAAATCGAAAACCGAGAATATTTCTATGGCATTGAGTTATCAGCTAGATCTAATAGTACTTTAGATTATCGCAAGTTCGCTGTTTTGCCACTGTTCACGTCTTTAGTGTGGTTCGGTGAATATTCTGGCATTCAGCCAATCGATGACGTAGATGCAGTTCGGTTTGGTAGTTCCTTAATTCATAACACAGTGGTGATGCCTCATTTTACGTGCTATCGCGCAACACCGCAAAGACTGAAGAATTTTCTTTCGTTGAACTTCACAAATGTGCTTGCTTTGCGCGGTGATCTTGTTGATGGGGATCAGGATTATAAGCACGCTTCAGATTTAGTGACCGATATTCGAAAGATACGCGGTGGTGAGTGTTTTTTTTGTTGTTCTGCTGTTAAAGATATTGAATGTGAAGACTTGATCGGCTTGTTATGTTTTTTGCAGATACAATTAGTATAGGTGTCGGCGGGTATCCCCAAAAGCATCCACAAGCAAAGTCAATGCAAGATGACTTGAGATACCTTACACAAAAGGTTAGTATCTTTAGAAAGATTTATTAATAACAAAAACCTTGTTTAGCTGGTATGTTAAGGTATCTGACCAAACTTTTTATGGAATGACTCATAGTGTTGACCATCACTTTGGTCTTTTAGGTCTTGTCAAAGTTAAGTATAAATTAAATAATTTCCATCAATAAAAGGTTCAGAAAACCCCCTTCAGATTTGATGTATGTAGGTAATGAAAGTGCTAATTGGTCTTTAGCATCTGCATCTTTTAGTAGCGCGTGTAGTTTTTTTTGTAATGTAATTATAATTAACATAATGGAAAATGCTTCGCAACATTAATGTATCGACTGTAATGGTAAAATTGACTTCTGTGGCTACTTTTTTTTTTGTTTTTATTGCAAATTTTTAAGGTTTTTCGAAGCGAGTTTTAATAGGGATTTTTATATTTTTTTTAGTAACAAGTAACAAAAATAGCAAAAAAGTTGGTTTTTGAAATTTTTTTTTTCCGAAAAAATTATTTTCTAAAAAAATTAAATATTTCTTGTTAAAATAGTGAGAAATTAAAAAAAAAAATACGGTTTTCTGAAAGTTTTTTTGGTTTGTTTATTCTTAAATATTTCAAAAATTAAAAGTCTTGAAAAAGACGTTTAGTAGAGTAACTAAAGCAAATTATTAGGGAACCCGGCCGAACAGCTCTGATTTTGACGATTTTTTTTTCAAACGTAGGTAATTAAAAAAACTTTAAAGTCTACAGGTTAAAAATTGCCGGTGTTGCCGTATTGTTTTTTAAAATTAAAATTAATTTTTTTTTAACTAAACCATTTTTTTTGCTTAAATTTCATAAAACAAATGATAGCAAAAGATTCTCTAGGTAATTTAAGGAAAATATATAAAAGGCAGTAAAGGACAATCTTCCATCATTTAAGCAATAAATGCAATTTTCTAACATTCTGACCTCAAACACAAAAAAAATATTTTGAAAACAACGGCAACACCTACAATATTTTAAAATACATTTTTAAAAAGCCAGAAGCTCATTCATATCTCTTAAATTTAAATCCACTAAATTTAATCAAGACTTTTTGAAAAAATGGTCCTCAAACTCAGAATTAAAAAAAAAATGTTATTAGAAAAATTTAAAATGACTTTTTTCAAAACTTTTTCTAATAAAATATGAATTTATTTAAAAAAAATTTTTGGCCATAAATATTATCAGTTGAATTTCGAAGCAAAAAAGGTAAAATATATCACACTTTTGAAAAAAAATGAAAAATTACTTCAATTTCAATGGTTTTTTTTTTTTATTAAAACTGAATGTTTGCATTGAAATAATTAATTTTCTCAAAGACTGTGGTAAATAGGAACTTTAAATTTTTGCTATTTAACTTTCAACAGTAAGGGTTATTAAATGAATAAAAAATAATTTTATGTTTAGATGTTGAACTTTAAAAAAAAAAATAAGTTACATTTTTTTTCAAAACTTTTATTAAAAAAAGTTCTTCGAAAATGAAATACTTTTTAATTTTTTTCATAAACCGTAATACATATTGACATTTCCTTTTATAATTTGAAATCATAATAAATGCGGCCAAAAAAATTTGAAAATAAATGCATTTTATATTACGACCAAGTTTAAAAAACGACATGTTAAAATTTTTTCAATAATTTTTTTTTTCAAAAATCTGAGTTCAATTACCATTCTTTCAAAAGCCGTTCATTCAATTAACTTAATTTTAATTTTACATGTATGACTAAGCTTCTAGCTTTTAAAAAATGTTTATTTGAATATTGTAGGTGTTGCCGTTGTGTTCAAATATTTTTTTTTGTATTTGAAGTCAATTAATAAGAAAATTGCATCTATCGCTTGAACTATGGAAGATTGTCCCTCACTCCCATATATTTTTTTTCCTTGAATTTCCTAGACAATCTTTTGGCATCAATTAATTTATGAAATTTAAGAAAAATTTTTGAAAAAAATTTGTTTTTGTTCACAAAAATCTTCAATTAAATTTAAAAAATCAAAACGGCAACACCAGCAATTTTGAATCTATAGACTTTAAAGTATTTTTAATTACCGACGTTTGAAAAAAAAAGATCATCAAAATCTAAGCTGTTCGGCCGGGTTCCCTAATATTGCCAATTTTTGAGCTTTAGTTACTCCACTAGTTTTCAATCATTGAAATTTCAAAATATAAAAAATTTTTAAATCAATCTGATAAGAAATTCAAAATTTCTTATCAAATATAATCTACAAAATCAAGTTAAAAACTAAACCTAAATTTAAATTTACCATTAAATAATAAATATTATGGATATCACATAATAAGTGAGTTTAACTGAGCCATAAAATGATTTATTTTAACTTCTTTTTTGACAATGACCAGGATGGCAGCCAACATCTTAAAAATTTTCAAAAATAAAACTCTTTAAAATACTCAATATTGCTTTCAAAAGTAAAGTATTTTTCATAAATAAATATGTTTTCCTGTTCAAAACGAAAACATGTCTTATAAAGCAGATGATGCCTTAAGAACAATTTTAAAGTATAGTTATTTATGACTCAAATAAACAAAAAACTTATCGCATTATATCACAGGAACACTGTATATTTCCTTTTGATTGTAGTCCAGTAATTTTAGGTTTTATCTGCGGAAAAAAATGTAGACCAGATTATTATATATAAAAAGTGTCATGACACTTTTTTTCCTAAGACCCACCGTTTCTTAGGTATAACGATTCAAAAAGTTGAAGTTTAGTTGTAATCGTCATAATCCTATTCCTAAAAAAAAAAACTCCTAACTGAAAAGTTCCTGAAATTTCATTATTTTTTTTAGCTTGAATTTCGTTCCTCAACTGTTAAGAATATGGAGAAACCAAAACAAAATGGAAATTTTCGCCATTTTTCCGATTGGGGCCCTTCTCCCGAAACCATTTCCCTGGGAATTTTTGTTTAGAATATGTCTGAAAATATACAGGGTGTGCAATAGAGAATGGACAACCCTAAAACGGCTTATAGCTACACTTATGATTGTTCTAAAAACAGATAGAAAAAAGTTCTATCGCAACCAGTTCATAAAATATGGACTTTTTTTCGTTCAGTGTATTTTAAATTTTATCATCTTATGTTTTCGTTCACTACAACCACGAATGAATGAATTTTACTTATTTCTTTTTTTATCATTTTCTACAATAATTGTATGAGTACATAAAAGCTTTAAAAACTGCAAAGCTATTGCACATTTTTGTAAAAAAATTTTTGAAATCTGTTTTTTAATGCAAAATGTAAAAAAAGTATTTTATGAAAAATTTTAAACACCTGTGGTATAAAATAAATCTATAGAAACCTAAGTGGCCAACTTTCTCAAAAATATTCTCGTCTAAGGGGATATACAATACAAAATTTAAATTGATTTCATATTCAAAATCCTGAGATAACGGTAAAAAGATGTTTTCTTTTCTATACACTTCATATCTTTTTGATCTAGAGCACATAACAATTTGATTTAACTTTAATACGCATGCTGATAATTTACCTTTCATTTGATATATCACACATAACGGTGCGTGCTCCACAACTTATACAATCTTAAATTGAAAAACTTGAAAAATACCTCAAAACACCTGTGGAGATCTGTTGCCGATGACCAGTCACCACTGTAGGAAGTACCGTAATCTCAGATTGAAATTTCGACGTGGTTGGCTTTAAAAAATTCTTACTTCTTTTGTAGGCATCGTAGAAATATGATTGAAGCGTCATAAAAAAGGTGAAATAAAAAGCTTTCAGATGATATAGAATTTTTTATAGGCTGTCTTTTTAAAAAAATGGTGTTAGAAGAGAGAAAGGATTTATTTTTTGCTTTTTTCATGAAAAATGATTGTTTTGAATAAATTATATTTATATTTTTTGCTTAAAGTAAAAATTTAAGTATGGCCTTATTCTTCAGGAAAATTTGTTAGCTATTTAATGGTGCATTTTTTTTTTCAAGAAAAATTATTTTTTAAGGGTCACTTCAACCCCGTGTGAATTGCACACATGATTTTTTTTTAATCAATAATTTTTTGAAAAAGGGTTTGTTTGGCCATCTTGACAGTAAGTTGTATTTGTATGAATATTTTAAAATATAAAAAAAAAAATTGTACTAAGAGTATAAACCACGATTTTGAGTGAGTTGATAATTTTGTGCCATAATTTAATTGCTATTTTTACTAAGTGTTTTCTCAAAATATTATGGAAACTACCGTTATTTTTTGTCGTAAGAAAATAGCAAAAACTCTTTTGCAGAGTAGTCTCTAAAAACCGGTTCCTTCATGACCTATTTGTTATTTTTGGTCTTCAATTAAGACTAAATAAAAAAATTTGTGGTCAATGAAGAAATTTATCATTAAACAAAATATCTTAAACTAATTCAATTTGTTGTTGGCCAATGGCCACTATGGCCAGCCCATCGTGGCATTACCAACTTACCTTTCGGTAAAAAAGCCTTTTGCCTATCCAATTTTAAACTCTATCCAATTCAACTATAATAGATGAGCAATTGAAATTTTTTTATGACTACTTGTTCGATAACACTGTGTTACAAAATAAAAATCATGTTAATCGCTTTTAAGTGACCTAGCAGAGGTTGTAGGTATTACTGAGTACATCATATTTCGGCACATGAAATTTTTCATAGACCCTCAAAATTTCAAATTATCATCAAAAAACCGTTTTCAATGTTTTCACATTTCAACGATTTTTTACTCAGTGTCATTTATCGGTCAATTTCAGATAAAAAAATCATAGCTTCCATAATTTCTACTGATTTTAATGAATTCAAATTTATTTGATTCAGCATGAATAGAACTGTTTATAAAAAAAAATTTTTCAAAACACAAAATGTAGCTTAAAACGGTCTCCGAATTCTAAAAACAATGACAAAATGTTGTATTTTGATATTCAGTCCATAAAATCTTACACCGAATTTGGTGCTTGAGCAAAATAATAAAAATATTTTAAAAAAGAGCAAGTACCTACTCCTTTTTCTCTGTGTAGAAAAATCTGAAATTGACCGACAAATGACTTGACTGAGTAAAAAAATAATTGAAATGTGAAAACATTGAAAAACGGTTTGTTGACGATAACTTGAAATTTTGAGGATCTATAAAAAATTTCAAGTGCCGAAATATGATGCACTCAGTAATACCTACAACCTCTTCTAGGTCATTTCCAAAGTAATTAACATAATTTTTATTTTGTAACACAGTGTAATAAATGAACCATATAACCATATCCACTTATACTAACTTATTTCATTTTTATCTTAATATTTAAATAAGTTTAACTTCAAGTGTTGCATCATTATTAAAGAAATTTTTTATAAACACAGCAAGGTGGTTTTGCGATGAAATTAAAAAAAAGAAATCTGGGTCGATACTTGATAGGTATACTAAAGTTTTTAATTAATGCTAACATATTTGATTTCATTTTTAACCTAAAATTTTTCTTCATAATAGGAACTTGGTAGATCCCCTTTAAAACTCTTCTTTTCACGGATTGGTTTGCTTGTGATAGAATCAAGGTGTCAAGATTATCAAAAACAAAACAAAAAAAACAAATCATTTAAACCTGATAATTAACCTATCTTCGGGGATTTTTTTAATCACACGTTTTAGTTTTAATTTGTTTTTTTGTGTGTAATGAAAACCTGAAGGAAAGAAAAATTTCAGACAGAATTTTGCCATTTTCTTGTCATTAATGAAACGTATGATGGTGGCGCCTCTCCTGATAATACCTACTTTTATAACTTTAAATTTTAAAAACATATTCTCCTAATATTTCTCTTATCTATTCATTAGGATTATATTTTTAAGATTAATTGTCAGATTTATCTTTTCTTAAAACGATGAGGTATTTATATCTAATAACACGTTATAAAATATTTATTATACACCGAAAAAAAAAAACAATATCAATTTAACATTTTTTAAATATCAAATTAACATTTTTCAAATATCAGCCAAAAATGCTCTATAAAATGTGTTTTATGGTATTTAAAATGTTAAAACAATATTTTTTTTTGATATTTTATTATCATTTTTTCATATCAATTTCTCATTCCAAATTATTGAAAAATATTAAATAAAAAAATTCTTAATGTGTACTAATTTAAAGGCGCTTTGTGTTTTTTTTTGAAGTAAAATGTATGATTTACTGAGAAAATTTGATCGGCAATAAGATTTTACTTCACATAGTTTGGGAGAAAATAACAAAAGAATTATATCACCTATACCTAATAGAAAAAACAATATCACCTCTATTTTGTACAGAATATTCACTTTCAGTAATGTTTTGAAAAATATAAAAAGAAAAAGAAAGAAATAGGTTTCATTATAATAAACTAAAACGTAAAATCTAGCCAACATTGATATTATAATTGTCAAAGTGAAATTTTCACTATCCACCTAAAATTAAAAAAAGTCCAAATGATGTGAAAAAATATCAAAATTGATATTTTAATTGTTGGACGACTTTTGTCACTGAAAAATGTTAATTTGATAGCTGTTATAATCAAATTTTTTTTCGGTATACCTAGAAAATTATATTTCATTATAAAATTATTATCTGGTAATCTAAAATCTTTTTTAAAATTATTTTCAGGTTGATGCGGGAGCTGATTTTATAATTACCCAAATTTGTTTCGATGCAAGCAGTATTATCGAATTTGTTGGAAATTGTCGCAAAAATGGAATTACTGTGCCAATTATTGTTGGGGTGTATGTACCGGAAAATTATCGCATATTATTGCGAATGCTACAAATTACACAAGTAACAGTGCCATCTGAACAATTAGAACATTATAAAAAGTTGCGAAGTAATACAACAGAGTTTAAACAGTACGCAGTAGAAATGGCTGGTAAATTCATTACTGAAGTTTTTGAAAGTAATGTTGACGTTTATGGTGTACAATTTTTTTCAATGAATTATTTTGAAGCAATTGAAGAGCTAGTTAATAATGTTATTTATAAATTTAATACGATTAAATAAAAATTTAAAAAAATTAAAGTTTTTATTGAGTTTTTGAAATGGTAAGTTAGGTATCGAAGATCTTAAAAAAAAATTATCAACTTGTGTTTCGAAAAATACGGAGTTGAGTAATTGATTCGGCAGAATCTGGGGAGCAAGTATTTTTTTTTTTAACTTTAAGATTCAAATAGTTTTTTTTACACAAAATTTTTAAGGTATGGAAGTAAAGTAACAATATCGATAGGTTAGGTTAGGTTAGGTAGAAATGGCTGTCAGGAAAACGACTGACACACTTAGACCACTTATTGGTCCGTTGTGATACCATGATTTTGCAAGGAAATTCCTCACTAATTAAACCAGTTGGAGCTTTTAATGAAGCGGTGAAGGTTGAAGATGTCAGTATTTATTAGTTCACTAGTATCTTCTAAGAAATATTTTTCCAAGTATTTTTTACGTCTACTGGAAAGGGCAGGACATGAGCAGAGAAGATGTTGGATTGTTTCTTCTTCTTCCTCATCAAGGCAACTTCTACAGAAGTCGTTAGAGACTACGCCAAGTCTTATGGCGTGTCTACCTATGAGACAGTGTCCTGTGTTCGCAATCTGCTTAGAGACAATAAATTTTTTGAACGTTTTGGATCTAGCCTAGGCCAGATCTGCTTGGTCTCTTGGCAAGTTATAATATTTGACCATCGTGTGTTTGTTGCCTCTATAGCTTCTTGCTTCAGCATGAGTTTGCACGTTGCGATTGGTATACCAATATTTGCATTGTTGGGTAAAATTGGTATTAGAGTTCCATTTCTGGCGAGTTCGTCTGCTTCGCAGTTTCCCAGAATATCTCTGTGACCCGGCACCCAATACCGATTCGTCGAGAATAAATTCGAAATATAAATAACTTGGCTGAGTAAGAGGTTTAATACTAAAGACACAATTAATTCAAAATATCGAAAAATCCAAAACATACCTAATTTATTAAATACTTATAAAAAGGAGGATGGGCATTTTGAACGTTTGGCGGTCATAAAAAAAGGAACAATAAGCCGAGATTAAGAAAATCGGCAGTAAAAATCGATGGTTTTGTAGGATTTTCTTTGTCAAATCTAGAAGATGAACTAAACACTTTTGAAGCTTAAAGTATTTAAATTTATGTCTTCTGTCTTGTATGTAATACGCAGGTTAGACTATGATACTTTTAATCGTTATTGTTAAAGAATGAAAAAGAGCAGTCAAAGGCCACAAAAAAATCAATAGAATTCTTTCTTTTCAAATAATTATCAACTTTAAATTAAAGTTAATGACGACATGCGGCAATTAATTAAACTGATTTTTTGGATTTATTTAAATACAAAAAAATCGCAAGCCATCTTTGTATGAAGCACTGAAACAAAAAAAGTATTTGTAAGCTTCGATAAGGTTTTGATTTTTGCTACGACTACAGCGTCATCTACTGTTATTTATTTAAAAGCTTAAAATAAAGCTGTAAAACATAATACAATAAAGTATCAAAGGAAGTTTAATTTAATACAGACTTTTGTTTATTGATTAGCATTTGTTTGTTTTTTTTTTTTTTTTTAAACTGACCAATATTTTAAATGATTTTAGAAATAAAACAACAGTCTTTTCGGATTCACGACCATTAGATATAAACGAAAGCATGAGTCTGTTATAATTTTAACGTTAAGTTTGATAAAAAAAAAAGTTTAAAAAAAGTGTAACTACCGCTGTATCAGCTGTATCCATGTAACAGGGCCCCCTGGGTTTAGGGGCCCTGAGCACAAGACGCTTGTCTTCTTCTACATTCACTAAAATCTATAAACTTATAATATTTTATTATTAAAATTATTGTTATGATAATTATTTTTGTACACGCGTCTATGTTTCTTCGCGTCAATAGTTTTCTTTCTCCTACTACAACTTCAACATGATGTAGTCACTTTTTTCAATTCGAAGACACACAAATCAGGACAAAAGTGGGTCTCGCAAGTTCGTCTGTCTGTCTGTATAAGGAACTAAAGTTGAAAAAAATTAGTAACAGCATAAGGGTGGTGTGAAAATTTTGGATAAATGAAAAAATGAATTGCCCACAAACAAATTGGGGGATAATAAAAAGATCTACAACTTTTAGGTACCTTTTTTTTTAAATAACCTCAGAAATTTTGAGAAAAATGAAAAAATGAGATTTATTGGTTTTTAATTTTTATCTTTTACAAAAATGGTTTGATTTTAACAAAATTTGGGTAAAAATTACATTATGTTTTTTACATATTTTAAATGTTGTTTTATCAAAATATTATTTTTCAATCAAAAACTTTACCAAAAAAAATTTTGATTTTTAAAAAGTTTCGAATTTCGTTATTTAGATTAAAACATTTTTTCTACATAAAAACTACAATTTTATTTGAGAAAATATTGAGAAGAATTTAGAAAAAAAAAAAAAACAAAAATACGATTTATAAGATCGATTTTCCCATAAATGATGTAATATTGGCGAGAAAAACTTTTAAACAGAAAACAAATTATACTTTTCTAATTACCTTTGATATTCTGAATTTGAATCTAGCACTAGAATGCCTCTAACGTGCCAAGTTTTTGAGATATCGAATTTTCCAACCACCCATTTTTTTTTTGCTATTTCAATTTCAATGCAGTTTTTATTACAAATTCATTTACTATACTTTATACTATATAGCTTTGATATAAATTAAAAATAAAATTCTGAAAAAATAAAATTTTGGAATTAAACAAAATTTTTTCTATTGTTTAATTTTGATACATATTTAAAATAAGTTGTTTTCTGGTTGATGTTTTACTATTTGCAAAGTTGCTAAATGTGTAAAATACTCTAAAATAAATCTGTTTCTTCATCCATATCATGATTTTTAAGCTCTCAATTGATTTAATCTCTATTTAACATTCTTAATAAAGTTGATACCTGCTGAAGATGATAATGATGTCTTTAAAAAATTAACTTACTTTTCAACAAAAGAAAGGTAGGGCTTAAAACTCACAGTACAAACAGAAATGTTAAAACACCAGCATTCAGTTGGCCTCAGAAATAAAACAATACAAAACCGGGAGGCTTGTCACCGATTTCTGAGGTCAACCTGTCGAATCCTACAGGCGGAGGGGATCACTAGTCTGAAGCAGATACGAGTTACAGCTATGATCTTCTCGGCAACGAGATCATAACAGCGCACAGTGGGTCCCGCCATAGGTCAAAAATAAAAAAGTAAATGTCAATTTTTTAAAATCCAATGATTAAACAACGTTCTACAATCTCCCATCGAACCAAAACCAAAAAAAATTTGACGGTTACCCTTTTTTTCATTTCTTAATAGCCATTCAAAGTCGGTATAAAAAAAAAGGTACAGTTTTTTAATCGCTGCAGTTATAAGGTGTGAACTTGCGATAGTGATAGCGGGTGTTAAAAATTGTGAACAGTATTAAATTGTTATGGATACTAAACGAGAAGGTTAATACTTTCTAAAAACATAAATTATATTGTTAAATAACATTAAGGCTAATTGTAATGGGGCTCGTTAGCGAAGCAATTTTAGCCATTTTTATGTAGCTCAATTTTCATTAAATTAGAGATTTAGTTGGTTTGCCTTCGAGTGCCCTCTACAATTTAAGTTCTCAAATGAAGAATACCGTCCTACCTTTCGAAATAATAGCGCCGTTTTTTCCCCTTTTTTCCCCTTTTCGAGTAATACGAGTTTAAATGACGATACACGGAGAAAAAAAATTAAAACGTAAAACTAAAAAAATTCCTTTTTGGCACTATTATTTTTATAAAAGACTGAACTAGAGGGTAAGGGTAAAGTGCTCGACTGACAGGCAGGTCCATTTCCGGCATTAAATATTTTTTTTTATATTTTCAAAAAAAAAAACATGTTTTTTACCTTTTTTTATTTTTCTTGAAAATAACCAAAATTTTAAAAAACTGACTTGATGCATTTTTTTGCAATAATAAATCATATAAAATGATAATACAGGTGTTTCATTAAAAAAAAAAATGCACAGAGAAAAATATGACCCGCTAAAAACTAACAGATTGCCATATTGTTTTACCGTCCATACATTTCATAAGGAAATCTTATTAAAATCAACGATTAATAAGGTTTTTTTAAGGAGATTTCTTATTATTTTTATAGAGAAAATCTTATTAAAATTTGACTGAAAAGTTGATTTTTTTTTGCAACTTAGCACTAGAACAAAAATCGCGATCAATATTTTCATGGCAGGTTGGTTCAGGTGGTAAGGTGGGCGACTAATGATTTGAAGTCTCCAGTTCGATTCCCAGCCTGGTCATCGTTTTTTTTATTTTTTTGCAGATTTTAAAACAATAAGGAAAACCCGATTGTTTTAATAAGGTTTCCTTCTTGGATGAAAACCATAGAGAGATCTTATTGTTTTTGTTCTATTTTATGTGGTCTATTTTTCTCTGTGTGGTCATTATATTTTTGACCGCACTTTGTATGGGAGGTGACCCACTGTGCAGCGCCAAGAAAAGGAAGAAGAAGAAGAGAAGAGATGTGAAGTTGACTGCGTTTACACCGAATGTTCTGGAAGATTTTCTCAACTTATTCATAAGCCTGTGTAGTCATGTCAGGTTAAATTTAGAAATTGTCATTCACTGTCAACTCAGGAGTCCTTCAGGGAACCCACCTGGGTCCTTTTCTACTTAATTTAACTATCAATGATGTAATTATGGATAACTTTAATAAGTGAGATTTTCATTTTTAATGACGAGTTGAAGTAAATTTAGTGAGACTATAGACCGTAACGTGATCTTCTATAAACCGATATTGACAGTTGTAGTTTGATGATGAAAAACAGTCTTCGTCTTATCTTATCCAGAAAAATGCCAAAAAATCAAGTCAATCTATCTCTTATTAAAATCGATTTGATGCGATTTTCTCTAACAAAATACAGAAGCAGGATTATCAAGAAAAAGTTGTAAAATTCATACACCTCGATATTTGTAAGACCAAATTAAACTTTGATTTTTACTAAAAAACTCCTACTTACTAACTTGATTTACGAAATAACATAAAGCCTTTTAGAATAGAAAACTTTTCCATTAGAAACGCAGAAAATGTGTTTTTTTTTTCCTTGAACGCAAAAATAAATGTTCAATGACTTACCTAATAGTTTTCATTTTGTGTTAAAGTGTCAGAAACATTGAAAATAGAAAAAAAACTAGGTAGGTACTTACTTAAACTGCAAGTTAAAATCGTTTATTCTTTTTTTTTTATTTGGAAACTTGCAAAAAAATTACTTCCTTTATCAAAAAAAAAAGCAAAGAATTTGCATTCCAAATCGGAAATCGAAAAGTTAAAACGAGAAATTCAAACTTTTTTCCCCCGTTTTATATTTCACACAAACTTGCAGTTGCACCCCGTCAATTTTCTTCCGCAGACTCCATCCCCATACCACACAGAGGGCATCTGTTTTAGCGGCATGCAACACAAACAGAGGGTAAAAATTGAAAACCTCGGCAAAACTTAAATCAAATTCAATGCAAAGAAAAATACGAAAAAAAAAAAAATGGAATGACGTGGAATGCATCATTGAAGCAAAAAGGGGAGGGGAGGGGGAGTTAGTAGACATACCCACGAGTGTATGTAGGGCGGGTGGAAGCGCAGAATACAACTAGAAGAAATCGATGGCTTTAGCTTCTTTTTGCAACTGAAAACGTCATGTGACCTTGGCGTCTATTTTTAGAAACGGATATAAGTAGAGATTGCAAAGTTCTCAATGGTTTTCTCCAAAAAAATAGGTCAAACTCACACACAAACATGTACCACAATTGCAACATAAATGCGTCGGTCGTCGATAAAAGAACAAACAAAACACAAAAAAAAAAAACTCACAACCCTCACCCCAAATAAAAAGTTCCGCAACAATAGCTCGTCAGAGTTTTGTGTGAATCCAATAAAAAAAAAAATTACAATCTATTAGATTTTGGTTGCATTGAAATGAGGTTAGCATGAGTTCGGAGGCTTTTTATTCCCAATGAAATGCAACAAAGTCGACACATAAAACTGTCTTCGTGTACAATGAAACTATTCCGGAATTTTCTGTGACAGGATATGCGTGATATTGGTAAAATTTCCTATGCACTGAAACTTATGCCATAGACCTTGAAAATAAGTTTATTTTGTGTTCAATTTAAATGGGGGTAAGACTTTTGTAAGGGTAAACCAAGTTTGTTTCGAAGTTTTGCAAAAGAGTAACAATATTGAGTTATAGTTAATGTGGCTGTGGACAGATGCACTTCCACAATTGTTGTTCTCTGTTTCCATGAATTATTATACAAATTTACAGTAAGTTTTGATGGAAGGTTTTTTTGAGGCAATTATTTTCGAAAGAAACAACTTTATTGGAAGGATTTTAAGTGAGTTATAATATAACATTGCATGTTTCACATTATAGCTGTTGTTTTGAAGTTTAATTACAAATTCTTTGAAATTTACCCCAGAGGTTTACATTCTAGTAATGACTACAAATGGTTGAATCAAACATTATGTGAGCATAGAAATTTTCTACAAAAGATTTATCTATCACCCATTATGTCACATGCATTATGTCTCCGAAATTTCAAAATAAATGATTACCATGAGAGAGCAAGCGAGTAGGTTTCACGAAAAACTATGTATCTTTTGGAAAAACGGATATAGGGTATTGAATTTGTGGTAGATACCTGGAAGTAAATTCAAGTGCAATAGGGTTTAGTTTTGGAATTATGAGTAAGTCAATTTATAAGGTTGAGGAGTGCAGGGAAATCAGTCTCCTGGATCTAAGTTTAATGACATTTTTAGTTCCCATTAAATCTATATACATATATAAAAATTAAATGCTGTTCGTTAGTCTCGCTAAAACTCGAGAACGGCTTGACATATTTTAATAATTTTGGTCCTGAATTATTTGTGGAAGTCCAGGGAAGATTTAAAAGATCATACCATACGCCTAGCCTTAATAGTTAGGGTGGTCCAACAAACAGATTTTTTTTTAATGATTCTTTTAAATTTTGTGTGCATATCAGATCAGGTACATATGTAGGTCTAAGATTCGGCCAAAATCTATTTTTCACACACAATGGTTAGGGTGGTCCAATAATTTTTATTTATTTTTATGATTCAGCTTCGTAAATTTTGAGATTATTAACTTAAATACTTCACATAATTTTTTTTTAATTTCCGAATGTTTAATAAATCAATAAATTGACACACAAATCATTGAAAAAAAAAAAAAATAAATTCAACATTTTAATACATGCTTGAAAATGTAAAATGCAACGTTCGCCGGGTCCGCTAGTAGGAAATTAATTCACTTTAGTAAAGTGGACCTCGTTGCCATGTGAGGTGGAAATATATGTAATTCCAAAAAACGCTGTGGCTTAAATTCTCTCTTAAAGTAAAATTATTCCCACTTTCTCTAACTTATACCAAAAGTTTTGATAGTTTTAAAGAAAGGTATACAGTGAGACTCCGCTAGCATGAGCTTGTGCTCTTTAGGGTTTATGTTGGTTGCAAGGTTGCGTGTATGGAAAAGTCAAAAAACTTTAAAGGCATTGAATATAACCAAACCTTGCACTCACCCTAAATTCTAAATACAGGAGCCAGAAATATGTTAAAATTAGACCCTTTTGTAAATTTTTATTAGGACCTACTCATAAGAAAATAATAATAGCATTTCCAAACGAAAAGGGATACCAAGAGTTACGCGTTTTTTTTTAAATGGCCCTTACCGTTTTGTAATACTATTGTTGTCACCTGCCTAATAACAGACTTAAAAAGTTTTTTTTTTCAGCACCACCTTTCTTTCAATTTCAAAAAAAAAAAATCTTTAAAAAATAAAATTTTTTTCCAGAGCCTACAGTGGCCAAAGTCCTCAACCAAACTCAAAAATAAGTTAGTCGGCTGCGTAACAGTGTTTTTGATAATATAGAAACCTCGTTTGCAGAATTAAAGTGTAAGATGATTTTCCATTTAAAATAGTAGTTTTGAGAAAAACTTCTTCAAAATTTTGGAAACTCGTGCAACGGAAATTGATAGTTTAGGCTTCAAGGTAACAGTTGGAGGATTGGGATCGATGCAGTGAATAGAGGGACCGATAACAAGTAAAATGATGCATTAAATTGAAAATGTCCAAAAATGCAGTTTCGCGATTTTTATTTGAAAAAAAAAAAAAAAAATTAAATTAGTCATCTGCGTAGCAGTGGTTTTGATAATACCTATAGAAACCTCTTTTGCAGAATTTAAGTGTTGCATGATTTTCCATTTAACATACATTTTTCAGGTTTTCCTCAATAGGTCACTTCTTGTTTTGTTTGATTAGATAACATTTGATTGTTATCTCACATCACACCTCAGCTACAAGAAAAAAAATATTTTTTTTTAAATATAATTTCCAAAAATGGGGAAGTTTGCGACCGCAGAATCTTTTTAGATATTAAGAAATATCTGTCAATATTTTGAGTATACCTAAGACTATTGTTTATATATGGGACTTTCATTTATTAACTTTGCAGTTATGGGCAAAATAGACCAACACAGTTTTGATTATGCTGAAACTTTTTTTACGTGTTCTATATCCAAAATAAGAGATAGAACTTATTGAAAATTTAAGAATTTGTTGATTTTTGACTTAAAGACTATTTTTTGAAATTTATAGCCGTGGTTCTATCTAAAATAAATACTTCCCGCTTACGAGACATTTTATAAATATGAAAAAAAAAAAATAATATGATATCCATAAGTTAATGCCGTGCAAACATAAACCACGAAACGCTGTGATGTAGACATTTAGAGCGGTTTTGAATGCCAATTTAGTTTCCATTTTGATAAAAATTATTAGAGCAAAAGTATTGCCCCTTAAATTTTTCGAAAACTCAATTGAGTGTGATACAAAAATGGCTTTCTGAATTAAATCGAAATTCTGAAGTTTTTTTTTTTTTTGTATATTGATTTGTAAAAAGCAGTGAACCACACATGGAGCCATATAGTTGGAAAGTTGTGATCCTATGGAGGTCGATAATGGAGGATTAGAAAATCGATTTTTAAAACGCAAGTTTAAGATTAGGCTCTTCATTTTTCAAAATAATACGAAAAGCCATTTTTTTTATTGCTTTTTTAAATTCATGTAATGATTAAAATTTTTTTTTTTTTGATAATTACCTCAGACTCACTGGGCAAACATTGGTTGCCGATAATACTTTAAAGCAAAATGATCTTTTTTATTCAAAGACCCATATATCAACAAAAAGCTCGCTCGAACGATGGCTCGAAAAAAAAATTCAGAAAAGATATAGAAAAACTAAGCTGTTGGGGCTATTATTAGCTTTTTTCAAACATAATGTACGACCATTTTGTCTTCAAGACACAGCCTGTTGAAAATCGATCACAAATTTGGATCTTTTTGGCTTATTTAGTTTTTGGAGGCTTCCTAGCAATATCACTTTAGTAAAAAAAAACAATACATATTATAAATTTAAATTTTAAGAAAAAAAAAATTAGTTTTTTCACTTCAAATATTCGAAATAAATTTTAATTCACTATGGCAACACCTCATAACTTACATTACTGACCTTCGATTACTTCCAAATATACCTACCTAAAGTTCCTTTTTTTTTTTTTTTACATCAACTCCTTCAAAGAGCCAAGAGAATGAATCTTCCATAAAAATTCATTACATCAAAAAGTCTTTTCATCATACAAAATATGTACATTGTAATATAAAAATAAATTTATATTATGAAGTACCGGAGTTATTATACACAAAAAAAGACAAAAATTAAATATGACATATTCAAACATCAGTCTAGTACTTAATTAATTCCATCAACCATCACCATTTCCTCGTTGTACAAAATATACAATCCTTGCTCGCAGCCTCTGGACAAGAGAGAGTAATTTTTCTTTAACTTCTTGTATAGGTACTATACTACTACATCAAAAAAAAAAAAAAAAAAAAAAATAGTGCGAATAAATTGCTTAACTTTCGGTCTTGATAACCCTTACCTATGTAGGTATCAACAAAAAAAATTATTTAAAAAAAAAAAACAAACTACCCTTCATTTTTGAGAATGTTCATTTTGCTACCCTAAGAGTTGTTCACTATAATGTTTGTTTATTTTTTTTTTTTTTTTTGACTTGTTTTGGTCTTTTTGGTTTATCCATTTTAAAACTCTCTCTCCCAGTTCTATTCAAAAGACAAAAAATAATAAAAAAAAAAAACAGCAGAGATTTTACAGCAGCACCATCAACTTATGTACACACTGCGGGAGTACATCCAGATACCTCAAGCACCAGCAACAGCACCACCATCATCACCAGCAACAGCAGCACCACCAACAACTACAAAATCTGAGAAAAAGCTTTCAAAGTATATCAAACACCAACAACAACAACAAAAACAAAAAGAACATTTCAACTATGTAGTATCTTCTCTTTGCCGATGAACACCAAATAGATTCACGATGAACTTTCGCCAAAAACCCGCAAAACCATCTGAAACTTTTCACAAAATATCTTTTACTTTAGTACCGAGTACACCCACGAATTGTTTTGATGCTAAAACACTGCGCTGCTGCTTCTCTTGTCGCTCGTCGCTCTTATTTGTGTGTGTGTCTCTTGTATTTTTACCTCTTCTTATATTGTGTATCTCATTGTTGATATATTTTTTTTTAAATTTTTTTCTTTCACTTTTAGTTTAAACAAAAATAAATTTAAATAAAATAGAAAAAAAAAATAGAAAAAACGGCACACAGCTCGCTCTAACTGCCGCGATGTATTGCAAATTAAAACTTAATTCTTTTTCTTAACCAAACACAAGAAAAAAAAATTACAAAAAAAAAAAAAATAAGTATCTAAACCATTTGTGTGTGGCAACATAAACCTTCGATAAATTGATTTATATCTATATATTGTGTCGGTTTTAAGCTTAACGTTATATTGCAAAAATAAAAAAAACCATCCCTGGCAAAGGCTTAGAAAAGCAAAAGAAACACACACGAAACAAAAAAAAAAAAAACGAAGAAAAAAGAAGCGAAATAAAACAAAAAGCTGATCCAAAACCGCATACACAATACAACGGGTCACCTAGGCGTATACGCAACTTAATTTGTCTTCCTCATTCGGGCTGTTGCCAAATTGTTTGTTACAGATCAGATTTTTTCTTTCTCTCGGGTTAAATTTGTTTATTTTTTGTTCTAAATTTTGAGAAAAAAAGGGTTTTCAAGGTTTTTTTTTGTATCTATTTTGGAAAATAAAATCCATAAAATATGAGTGCAATGCAATATTCGGTGAAATATTTTTTGATAAAAATAAAATAATTTTTATCAAATAAAATTGAAAAATAAAAAAAAAAAAATTCTAAATTATTTGTTTCTATAAAAATTAAAAAAAAAAAAAATAAATAAACGACGAAAAAAGATCCTTGCAGCTGTTACGGCCACCCCCCCCAAAGGAGGAATATAAAAAGGAGAAGAACTTTTCCAATTGATGCTCGGTTTAAAACAAACATAAAGGACAATTTTCAGTCAGTAAGTACACACACACACACACATCCCTTTAATAGTTTATTTTCTTTGTAAAATGTTAAGCAAATATATCTCAATTTTGTGTTGGAAGCAGAAAAAAAAACTTTTGCACAAGGACCAAAAACAGGCAAACAAAATGGCTTAATAGCTGTGATGTTGAAACTTAAATTGGTCATTATTATCATTTTCTGTATAGCCATCATTATCATCATATTTTGGTTAGTGGTACTGTTGCCACTATAAAAAAAAAAAAAAAAAAAAATATGAACCAAAAGTTCAGGAAGGACACAATATCCTTGTCATTATTATTTTTTGGTTAAAACAAAACCAAAATAAAACACCAACAACCAAAAAACCAAAAAAAAAAAAACAGAAGAATTTTTTATATTTTATTATTATTTAATCATTTTTTGTTGGTAATAATAATAATAATCCATGGAAAAGAAATCAAGAAGGACCAGAATGTGTGGATGAAAGAGAAGCAAAATCGGGTCAGCTTAATAAAAGAGCGCACAACGCCATGTCAGGGAGGAAGCATCAGGACACAAGTGGAAACAGAGTATATGATGGGGGTATAGTGGTGGTGTTGTATCCTGCCTTGTACGGTGTGTTTTGAGGAGGACTGCAGGCTGTTCTGCTTTGCAGAATTGGAGATATATTTTTTTTAGACTTTATATCCTTATATTGGGTACGAACATGCATATATATATAAATATATGTATGTATAAATATTTATTTTTTTTTTGCTATGAATAGAACGGATGTAGGAGATATTTAGCATGAAGATGCACAAAGGGACAGCACACAAGGAAGATTGGGGCAAAAACTCCTATGCAAAGAGGAGGGAAAGGATTGTTTGTTTTTATGTATATATGTATCCTGTGAAAAGATACAAAAAAAAAAAAAAGATCGTGTTTCGTCGTAGTTAGATTTTTGTTCTTTGCCTACTTCTTTTCGTTTTATTTTTTTTTTATTATATGAAACATAAATAGGTATAGGTATTATTATTTAAATATTAATTTCATCTAAAGGTAAGCAACTTGACAAAGACGTGACACACATGAAAAAGTTTGCTTTGTTTTTTTTTGTTCTTTCTTTCTATTTCTGTTGTTAAATGAAAAAAAAAATCGTGATGTCGTTTTGTTGTTGTTGTTGTTGGTTTTTTCCTGTCTCGTTATGAGGACTTGAATGATTTTAAGAAATTGTTGCAAACAGTATTTAAGCTAGGGGGTATATTTTTTTTTAAACAGTTGAGTAAAAAGTTATGTAAGGGGAGTTTGGAGTTTTTTTTTTTTTATTTTAACTGACTTGTTTTAAAAGTTGACTAATAACACATTTTTGTTGTTGTTTTTTTTTTTTTAAATACATGTAATGGTATGTATGTAGATGAGTTTATGTGGGTATGTAATGTAAACGTCTTCCGGTGAAAAAGCTGAAAAAAAAACTTTGAATGAACTCATGACACGCTTTTATTTTTTTTTTTTTAATTTGTTGATTCTGGGAAGAAAAACAATTAGGGATTTGTGCTGGTTTGTTATGCAAAAAAAGGAAATTTAAAAACATATGATTATTTTTTCGTTGTAAATTTAGAGTAATTTAAATTTTAAAGAATTTATGAAAGTAGTTTTCTAAAGAAAATAGTTTTCTTGCTCATACAAAGAAGGACTATTTAAAAGGAGCAAGTAAATATGCTTGAAATCATAGAACCATATTTGTTGGAATAACAAAGTTAAGATTTTTTTTTTTTATGTAATTTTATACACATAATATTAGTTTTATAAAATTTAAAATATGTAAGAACTAAAAAAACTTTAAAAATATGGAGTTTTGAACTTGATTTTAGTTTCAATATAGTTTTTTTATACAAACAAAATTAAGCATTTTTAATTAAAAATGGCAAATCACATTACACTCCAATTTTTGAGATATCAAAGTATTGGCCAGCAGGAAGCAAAACCTGTATAGTCTATAAACGGAAAGATACCTAATTTCACTTTAGCTATAAAATCGAGTTAATATAAAAAATTGTTTAAGCCATCATGGCTAAAAAAAGTAGAGGATTCCAGTGTACGGATAGGCTTTTCTTAAAATATTGATACTAGATCTCAAGAATACATTTTTAGTCCTAAAATAAGAAAATTAAATCAACATTAATTACTCAAAATAATGTTTCAAAAAATTGAATTTTCAAAAAAAAAAAAAAAAAAAACGCACGTACTTGCTCTTATGGTAAGAGTTACTCTAATGTTAAAGTTTTTCATTGAACAAAATAAGGGAAAATTCAAAATTTGATATTTTCACGGAATTTCGTTAGTGGTGCAAAAAAAATAAAATCTGTTTTTATAAATAATTAAATGCCGTTTTAAATGATCTTTTACAAAAAACTAAGTATGCCATTTTGTTTCTAGTATAAAAAGGAATTTTTAGAAAAATTTTTCGAAAATCTTAGAGCCGTTTTTAAAAAAAAAATAATTTTGTATATATAAAAATTTTCTAACATTTTTCAAAAAAAAGTTGATATGCAATTTTGAATAAATAATTAATTTACACATAAAAACAAAATTTCAAAATTTTTCACCAACTCGTTTCCAAAAAATTGATTTTTCAAAAAAAAATTTTAAAATATTTTTTTAAAAATCCAAAAATGTGTTTTTTGAAATATTAAAATTTTTTTTAAATAATGATTGTTTAAACGTTTCTGTCGAAATCTGTTTTGTCGTTTATGAGAAATTCATAAATCCAAAAAACCGTTCTATGGCAGGTACCGTTAATAATGGTACAAAAAATATTTTTTTTATTATCAAAGGAGGCTCTTGTCTGTAACAGTAAGCAGAAAAATTTTAATCAAAATCGTTAGAGCCGTTTTTGAAATAAATCAACTTTTCTGTTTCCGTTATATGACAGGTACCGTTAGTTTTGGTCCTAAAAAAAAAACTTCAATCACCCAAAACTGTTAACTTCCAAGTTTAAAGAAAATCGCTTCAGTAGTTTAGGCTGTAGCTCGAGGTTCTTACAGACAGACAGACAGAATTGCCGGACCCACTTTTTTGGCATTCTCCATCATCGTAATGTCATGTAAAATTGTTATCTCGAGTTCGATTATTTTTACGAATCCTAAACTTGCCCTATAGTACCTATATCGCAAGTAAAAATACAGACAATAAATGGACATATGTATATAGTGTATTTAATGTATTTTAAGAATTCGCGATGTATTTACAAAAATATTGAGTTCCGTTATTTTTGTAGTAGATCTCCTAGAGGACTTTCACAAAAAGGTGTCTGGCGGTGAGCAAGATATCTCTGGACCAAATTATTTAAAAGAAAAAAAATCCAAAAGATTCGTTTTTAGAATAGATGAATACAGGTAATGAACGAAGGAAAAGTCAAAATTTTGATTTTTGACAAAATGGCGGCATCCCAAAGTAAAAAATTGCTTTTTACCAGGAAAATTTTCATTTTAAAGTGACTTAAAAAATCGAATTATTGTCAGAAAAATTATTCCTTCGTTCTTCGTTTACCTGGCAAAAGTATCTAAAAAGATCGTGTACAAATTTTAAGCGGATCGGTTCAGCCGTTTAGGAGAAATTTTGCTCACCGGCTTTGAAAACATCGTTTCGAGAAAAACGCTTTTAAAAATTGTGGGAACCATGTGAACTAAGTTAAAACGTATTCACAAATACGCTAATTTCTCCGTAACTAATTGCCGTATCAATGTGAAATATTCTTAAATAGATATGCATTCAAAATTTGCAAGAAAAAATATTTAATTTTTTTCAAAATTACAACTAGAATTAATCCCTTAATAAGGATAAAGCTTAAAAAAAAAAAAAACACAAAACTGGACTGGTGAACCTATGTCAAAAATAGTGGGGTTAAAGCAATAGTCAATAAATTTTAATAGGTCTAGTGAAGCATGGTGGTGGTTTTGAGGTTAAGCTATATTTGCTACATCTTTTTTAAACATTTCTAGGAACAAGATTACAAGGCAGTTGTTTTAGTAATGCGTTCTGATCAACAACATTTATATCCATCAAACGTGTGGAAAGGACGTACATATGTATATCCTGCTAGTAACTAGTTTTTGGGGTCCAAAATTTTTCTTGGACTGACATGAAGACCATTTCATTATGGTTTTATAAGATGCATGTAAATTGATTCGAAAAATTTAAATAAAAATCACTTAAAACCATTTTTTTTTTATTCTTGTACAAATCAATCTTTTGTTAGCTGCTAATCCTTAAAAGATACTGGCTAGTATTCAGAACTAAGCAATGTTTGGCTTCGATTGCATTAAAACCATCTGGAAATCAAATTAAAATTCTTGGATTTTATAACTTGCATTGTTTAGTTTGCTTATACTTTCCAATCGCCTTTGTACCATTATAGCTTATTGGGGTTCATTATTCTTAGTCTCCTCCGGGCATTGTTTCATATTTCCCTAATCCTCTTAGTTTTTCTGTTGCATTTCCATTTTTCATTTTGTGTTTGGTATTATAATCACGAATGCTGCACAAATCCTTTTGAAAATCCACTTTAACCAAAGTAATTAAATTATAAAAAAAGCACGCCTCATGCCTCTCTCTCTCTCTCTGGTTTTAAATCAACATAAGGTCACATTGTCATTTTGTGGCTTGTCACTATCGTCACAACACACAAATCATATAATTCCACCCCCTCAGCTTAATATATTCCATTTTGTTCTATTCAAAAGCCATTTATCGTTTCATTCAGCAATATTTCACACAATAATCAAATAGCAGTCTTATCAACTCGGTTCACTAAAGTATGATTTTATTTAATAACTTCAAGCTCCATTAGGTTTCTATAGACTCAGTTTGAAGGCTTATTTGGTATGCATGTATGTATTGTATGTATATAGTTCAAATTCACATTAAGTCACAGGCCTATATCCAATGAGCTTTCGATAATCATAAAGAGTCATTTTATTTTACGGTTTCCTCTTGAACAGTTTTACGATGTGAGCTCTCTGCTCGTACTTATTGCTTATATGGAAAAATAGCACATCTATCTTATAGGGCATAAAAGCTCAATCACTATTATTTATATTCAAAAAAAAAAAAATATATATTTTGTGTGTCATTGTGTGTAGGGATAAACCAGAAGCAGAACAACATAACCTCATTCATAAAACCCAAAACATTTTTTGCAGCAAAAATATATAAACCAAAACGTCAGAAAAAAACACATTTTGCATGTTTTTCATTGGTCACCTCCCCTCGACATCATAATATCGTGTGCGGAAGAAAATGATTTACATTGGTTTTGAACTTTCATGTGTTGTGTGTGACCATAGCTATAGGGTGTCCTTATTTTATTTTTAATGTTAAAAATATTTTCGACACGCTGAGTCGCACAGTGGACCGAAAAGCTGAAAAAACTGGTCATCGAGCTCTAACTTTTCAACTTATGAATCGAGGATTAAAAATATTTTGCAAAATATAGAGCAATTTTCAAGTATTTTGGTTAACAAAACTACTAAAATAAGAGTTTTTTTTTTTTTTGGGAAATTCAAAATCTTATGTAAAGACAAGATAAAATAAAAAAAATTCAAGAAAATATCTTTTCCATTAAATGTTTGACCTAAATTTTGTTGAGTCAAACAAAATGCCTAAGAACAAAAATATACAAAAACGTTTTTGATTTGAAAAATATTTGCAGAAATTACCCTAATCATGTCATAAAAATTACAAAACCCTTCGATTTAAAAAAACACAGCTGAAATATTACATTTTTTGCCTATATCAATATCTTTTTTCTATTTAACAGTATTTATTGGAGTCTTAGACTCTACATTGAATTTAGCTGTATCAGGAGAAATTTTTCTAGACTGATCTTTCAAGTTACAAATCAAACTCGGCGGCTCACTGTGGCGTATGCGTAACATTGTTTCTATAGACTCAAATATTTTTTATAAAAAATTTTGTTTCGATCGAGATTTTTTTATCATGACTTTATAGCAATGAGATCACGAAATCTAATCAGAAAAAATTTAACATATCCCTAGATTATAACCAGGGGGCAAGCAGGGCTTTTCGAAAGATACCTCATCTGTCAAATTACGTTAAGTAATTTAGAAATTATGATGGAACAGATGAACAGAACATACATGCATAACGGTCATTAAAATTCTTCTATTAGCTTTCGCGTATTTATCTACCTAATAGTGAGATTTAACGAAGGATTTTCTTGATACTTAACCTAGAAATATAGCACATTATCTATTTATCAAAGCAATCTGTAAGACTTTGCGAAGAAACCGATATAGAGTCAGTTGGGATAAGTGCACGCACTTTTCACCTTAAGGCAAAATTGTGAAGATTCTGTAAGAGATATCAGCAAAAAGTTTTTTACATTTTGATAAACCTATATTTTGGGATCAAGGAAACAAAAAACAAGTTTTTTAATTTCAATATTTCATTATGATTGAAAACAAAAATCAAATAAAGTCAAAGTGCGCACTCTTGTCCCAAAGTCAGGTTAAGATCGCTCAAAATTTTGGGTAAGAGCGCGCACATAATTTTAATAGGAATCTTGTCACTTTACGGAAACTAAATTTCTTAAAACTGACGAGTAATGTTATAGGTACTTTCTCAAGATTCAAATTTCTCTGTCCTGATTCAAAAAAGAAGAGTTTAATAGGGGGAGAAGGGGCGCGCTCTTACCCACAAAGGTACTTTTTTTCTATTCATAATAAAATAAAACAAAATCTAACAAATTTTTGACTAAAAAGAAATATAAATATGCACTTTTCAAAAGTATATGCTACTTTTGGTATATAATGCTGCTACGTAGGCCGCACAGTGGTTCCCAGATGGAAAAAACCCAAAAAACTGAAAAAATTTTCTAAATTTTTTTGATTTGATTTTTCGATTAAAAATATTTTTAAATACAGAATGCAATAAATTTTAATTTTTTGCATAGCCTGAGTCCCGAGTATACTTAGCTCAAAGTAGATTCTTTAAAATTATCGAAATTTCGATTTTTTTTTTGCAACTTTTGACGTGTTTTTTTGTAAGAATAGAGATTTTTTTTAAATAAAAAAATTATGTAGTGTTGTTAATGGTATATTTGTCCTTAAGTGTACATTTACCATTTGGCGAATTTGCTTTTGAATCAGACAAATCTAAATATTATTTAACTAAACCTCTAGATCGAGTAGTACTCTTTGTCGGCATATAAAAAAAGCTCCACGATAAAAAAAAAAAATCAAAAATTAAAAAAAAAGGAAAAATATCCAAAAACAGTATGAATTTTTTTTGAAGTGAAAACTTCTTTAGTATCGTAGTGATTTGAAACAAGATGAAACGAACACGCGACACGACTTTAACTTGTTATAACTGTTTTAATAGATAGATGAATGAAATTTGTACTGTAGATAGGTAATTAAATAAGTTATAATTGTACAAAATTTCAATTAATTTCATATTCAAAATTCGGAGATAATGGTAAAAAGATGTTCTTTTCCAACACACGTTATATCTTTTGATCTAGTGCACATACAAATTTGATTTAACTTTAATACGCATGCTGATAACATAACCTTTTATTTGATATATCACACATAACGTTACGTGCTCTACAAGTTACACAATCTTAAATTGAATTTAAAAATACCTCAAAACACCTGTGGAGATCTGTTGGCGATGACCAGCTACCAGTGTAGGAAGTACCGTAATCTCAGTCTGGAAATTCGACACGGTTGACTTTAAAAATTCTAACTTCTCTTGTGGACATCTTTGAAATAAGATTTATACATCATTATACAAGGTGAAACAGTAAGCTTTCACATGGTATAAAATTTGTTATAGGTTGTTAAACAAAAAAATTGATTAAATAGCATGAGAACATAAAAATAAATGTTTTTTTGCTTTTTGGATGAAATTTTATCGAGTTTAAAAAATTCTAGCTCTTTTTGTAGATGTCTCATACACCTGATCGATATATATATTTTGAGCTAAGACAATAAGCTTTCAGATGGTGTAAAAATTTGTATAAGTTGTTAGGGAAAAAAATGGATTTAATAGCATGAGAAGATAAAAATACGTGTTTTTTCGCTTTTTTTGATGGAAATTGATCGAGTTCAAAAAATTCTAGCTCTTTTTGTAGATGTCTCATAGACCTCATCGATATATTTTGAGCTCTTATAATAAGCTTTCAGATGGTATAACATTTTTTATAGGTTGTTAGGGAAAAAATGCATTTAATAGCGTGAGAAGACAAAAATACGTGTTTTTTCGCTTTTTTTGATGGAAATTGATCGAGTTCAAAAAATTCTAGCTCTTTTTGTAGATGTCTCATAGACCTGATCGATATATATATTTTGAGCTTAGACAATAAGCTTTCAGATGATATAAAATATAGGTAATTATATAGGTTGTCATATAAAAAACATGGATTTGAAGGTGATAGAATAAAAATAGGTAGATTTTTTCTATTTTTTTTTTTTGCAAGAAAAATGATTTCATAAGGTTTCACTTCTACCACGTGTGAATTGCACACATGATTTTTTTTTTTCAAAATTTAACTTTTTTTTTGAAAAATTTTAATTTTCTTTGGTTTATCTAAAATTTAAACGATATTTATTAATAAAATGTGTAAATAAACTCAAAAGAATTTGATTTTGCTTATAATCACCCATAGTTATAAAATAGCGTCACATTTTCTAAAAAACCGTAAAAAGGCCTATTTTGATAGCTTTTCTAAAATGATCTCAAATGTAAGAAAATATTTTTTTGAGATATTGATAGTCAAAGTCAAAAATTTGGTTTGATGACTGATATTGCAGTCTAAAAAAAATCGTAAAAGTTTGAAACAAAAAGAATCTTAAAGCCAAATAAAAAGCTTTTTTAAAAATAATAATCATTTTTCTCAAAAAAATTTCCCACCTTTTTTAAGAAACAAATAATATTTGAATAATTCCAAAAATTTAGATATTTTACCATTAGAAATAAAATATTTAGTTTTAAAATCCTAAAACTAGAGGAATGTAACTTTCACGTGCTTTTTGTTTTGTCATGATACGACGATTTTTATACTACCTATCGAAAATCACTAAAAAAATCACAATTTTTTTTGTTCCCTAAATTTTTTGGTCTAGTTTACGTGTAGTAAGTATAAATTTAAGGTGCTATAATACTAATGAAACTTTTTAATTATTTGCTTTCTCAAAGCCTTCTTTCTATTCAGTTTTAATTAAGCCTAAAAGTATAAGATAAATTCACATCACAAAAAACAAGAAAAGGAATTAAAAAGAATGAATATATTAATCAATACAACTTTGGAAAATATCAGTTATTTTTAAGTACGAAACACAATTTTTTAATCACGATGAGAAATCGGTTTATTTAATTTATGTACCAAATTTCAATCAAATCCGTTCAGTTCAGTTTTTATAGGTTTTTTCCACTTCCTCCATAGAAGGGACCCAGATCGGCCGGATCTATCCATAATACTTCTGCATTGATGGCAAAGAAGATACAATATCAAACTGTAAGGGTTGTACAAGGACACTAACCTAGAAACGCTTGAGATGGCTAAGTCAAGTGGATCGCATGAACAAAAATGATCCGGACCGGAAAGTCTTCGACTCTCACCTAGAGGGACCTCACCTCGTCTAAGGTGGCGCTTGCAAGCGGAAGGGGAACTCAATCAACTTGGCCTGCGAAACAGCAGCTAGCTACCGTTTTAAGTTCATTTACTTTCGGTAGAGCTGGATTTTTGGCTCTAAATTTTTGCTAGTTTTATTAAAGCTTGATCTCGGGAATACCAGTGAGAGTTTGCTTAGAGTTGGAAGTAATATGGCAAGTGTTTAATTGTTTCTATTCAAAAAAAAACTCTATGGGAAAATGTTATAAATGTGACTTCTAACTGAATTTTTATCAGATAACGTTAATGTATGTATTTGTATTTCCTTTCCTTTTACACCCTTTTACATTGACCTCCAAAAAGATTTTTTCCAAAAATCTTTGCAACTATTAGGTACTGGTTTTGCCTTGATTATGATCACTTTGAATACAAAGGTTCCTTTAGTGAGTTCTGACATGGGTTTTCCAACAGTAATGTACCTTATTTAAGAACTCTTGAGCAATTCGGAGATCAATACCAGGTTAATAACTCACAAGGTTTTCTTGTCCCCCAACACCATTTTTTGTTTATTTGGGAAGAACCTTGAACATCATCCTCTATAAATAGCATCACACCCTTAAACTCGAGGTTCGTATCTACTAACTTAATTTTATATCAAGGAATCTGTCGCGAGGGAAACTTCAACCTTCAGTGAAACACATATCAGTTAAAATTGAATAACACCCTGTTTACTATAGTGTCAACTTTATATTTATACATGTTGTTGGATTCCTCGCGAGTTATAGCCTTGCATGGAAGAACGTGGTAGAACCAATATGTAATTTCCCTTCATTTAATCGACCGTATAAAGAGTAGATTGTAGGTACATTTTAACGACTTTAGTGGGTTTTTTTTTTCTCTACGAATTTTATGACACAAAAGTTGTCGATTAATCCAAGCACCATAATACACTGCAACAATATAACACCACCTTCAATTCCACATGAATAGAGAAGACCTCTAAGCTCCCCAACTATCTAAATGAACCTTTTATACATTGACATAACTCAAAAATGGTTAAGTTTGAGAAATAAAAAAAAAAAAAAAAAAATGTTACACATTGTAAGAAACAATGTTTCCATCTGGTGTAAATGGAGGAAGGATCTCAATATTTGGTGAAAGGACACTTTTCCCCTTTTTTTTTCATCTTCACTCTTTTTGTGTAGTTGACAAATAAATTCCATACGTCAATGGTTGAGTTTCCCGTATTTTGTACCCAAGGATATACATATACTAAATGTTGGGGACATTTTTGTAAGTGCTTAGTAGAAGAAGAAAATAAAAAAAAAAAACAAATTAGATTAAATGAAGAAAATGCGATAAAGAAATGAGGACAAAGCCAAATTGACGCGAAGGTAGGGCTGGCTAGGGTATCTCTCTCAGTATAAATGCACAAAATATCTCAAGGCTAACAACCAACACCCCCATACCCAACCAAATGATTGAATAGCTTTTGTACAAAAAGGAGATCATCTTTTATATTAACTTTTTTTTTCTTCTTTCTTTCTTTCTTTCTTTCTCCAACATCGTTTTGTGGAATGATAATGTTCGTGTTAAATTAAGGATTCACAAGTAATTTGATTAAAGAACCTCTATACATTCTATGTGAGAGAAAAAAAAAAAAAACTATTCTTTTTCCAGGAATTTAACAAATATAATATCTTTTCACTGTAATGAAAATGTATGGTGTATTCAACGTGTGAGGGAAATTTGACTCTCTGTAAAGATGTGCTCCTTTTCGCGGAATATTCTAATAGATTTCTCAAGAATTTCAATATTAATAAAGTTTCGTAGAAAATTTAGAAGGCATAAGTACTTAGAATCGTTTGAGGGCTCTTGAGTTATTATATTAACAAAAGATAAATGAAACCAGTCGGTTTGAGTTTGTTAATGGAATCAACATTTACTAATAACTTTTATTTAATATTCTCAACTTGAAGTAAACAACAAATATTTGAGAGCAAATATATGTATTTAATATTGAAGGTTGGAAAAATTGGATTTTTATAACAGATTTCTGAGAAAATGAGAGTATTTTGTTTGACATCTGGGAATTGTGTGATGTTCTTTTTTTTTTCTACGAAATAATACTTTTTTTTTAATTTATTCACAGAAAGAGAATCCTTTCTTGGAAGTTAAGTTGAAAACAAATTTAAGATAATTCAAAAGCTACAAGAGGAAATGTTTTAAAATTTTCCATTCAATAGCAGCGCTAACTCTGGAAAAATTGACAAGTTTCAATTGTTTCTTATACTTTAAAAGGGATCGTTTACAAAAAATTTAGTTGTAATGTTTCAAAATTGATCTTACATTCTGTAATATTAGATAAGTTCGCATGATTTAAAAATCAATAAAATATGTTCATAGCGGAAGGAATCCGTCAAACTCATTTTAATATTTTCTGCATTTTGGTTCGTATGTCTTTTCTGTTTAAGAGATTAATTTAATTGGGGAACATTAAAGCAAAGCATTCATTATCTTATACAAACGCGTTTCCACGAAACCAATTGGAAGATGAAAGTGAACACTCAATAACGAGTGTCTGCATCCAAAAACCCCGAATTCCAAAAAATCCAAAATACCGAAAAACAAAAATGGGCCTCTGAAACATTTTCGAACATAAAACTTAGTTTGTCATTTTCAGGGAATTTATGATACATTATTATTCAAAACAAAATTGATTAATATGTATGTCTCCTTACACAAAAAATTTGTTTTAGGTCGCAAAATATAGCAACGAGAGATACCATTACCAATAGCTCACATTTATCACAAGTTTTTGGTGTTTTTTTCTTTTATTTTAACTGCATTTTTTTTTTTGGATTAGGACTTACATATATACCTAGTTTGATCAATTTCAGAACGTTTAAACAAAAATTTAAAATCTGTAATTTGTTTTCGTTAAAAAATCACCAAAATAATTTAAAATTTGTTTTGAATATTAGTTTTCATTAAATGGTTTATACAATTTAGGATATGGTGTTTTCCAAAATTGATCTAAATAATGGAAGAAGTACCTTTGGGTTACTGGAATTAACTCTGAAGAGTTATAATAGGGTTTTTGTTTCTATGCACTTTTGAGCTTTCTTTTGGATTTGATTTTTTGCTTTAAACTTTACCCAAGCATCTCCTAAAATATACCTTTTGGGCTTAAGCGTCAGTGATGCAAAACGATTTTTACAGTGCGAGAACAAAGTCTTAGTTTGGATTAAAAGATAACGGTGCATTAACTTTCGGTAACCGGTACACAAAATTATTCTTGTGAGTCCTTCACTCCTTCACGTATAAGGTATAACCCAAATGTTAAGACTGAAAAAAAAAGAAAATTCTTAATGTATACTTTTAAAATAAACAACGATTTTATGACAGATACATACCATTATTAATGGTTCAAAACACATTTTTTGTATGTCAAAAGTACGACCTTGTACATTGAGGAAAAATACAAATAAATATGAAAACACTGGAAATAAATCACATAGGTAGAATAAAAGGCATACATTTTTTTAAATAATCTACTTTTGAACCAAAAAATATGCAAAATTATCGGTAGATATTGTATCTTCTTCCCTTATCACCTTACCGTCCAGGCCATCTTTTTGTTGATAATAGTGATGATGCTTCACGAATTTAAAAAAACACATATTTAAAATTTTTTTCAACCTCCAAACAAAGTATGCCATTTGAATTCTACTTTTCTAGTACCTATAACAAAAAAATGTTTAGAATATTTTTTTCAAATCGTTGGAGGAGTTAATTTTTTTGTGTGTACAGTACAATTAAACAAGTTTTGAAGCACTTCAAAACAAATTTGGAAATTCATACTGAATATATTATCAGTCTATACATAAAATATATTTCAAAGATTTCAGCAACAAGTTTTGATTGAAATTTTTTAAAAATCCAAAAATGACTTTTGCTAAATTTTAAAATTAGAACTACTTTAAGATTTTTGTACATAAGTTTTAGTTGAAATGAGTTAAGTCGTTTACGGGAAAACGGATATTTGATAGGTACCGTTAATAACGGTTCAAATAATATTTTTTTTTTAATTTTAGAATATACGATCCGAAAAGCAATTTCTAAAGAATTTTCACACATCCATATACAGTTTTGGACTATAATTTTAATTCTTTTTTTTTTATATACTCTGGCACACTGTTTAAGATATTTACGAGTGTTTTCACTTGTTCTTTCTTGAATTTTCTGAAATGTGGAATTTGGACTCATCTTATGTTGCTTTTGTAATAGTAATGAGCTTATCTGGGCTAGCCTTTATCCGATTTTAAAAAAGGATTAATTTAATCAATAAATACCTTTTTGGAAGAAGTCTGAGAAGTACCTATAAATATTTAAGAACAATTTATATTGTTCTATTTTACATAATCCTAACAATTGATATATTGAACCTTGATATATTAAAAAAAAATACATGTAACCTTACAGTGAAATTATTTCATTTTTTACTTGCGATATAGGTACTATAGGGCAAGTTTAGGATTCGTAAAAAAAATCGAACTCGAGATAACAATTTTCCATGACATTACGATGATGGAGAATGCCAAAAAAGTGGGTCCGGCAATTCTGTCTGTCTGTCTGTCTGTCTGTCTGTCTGTCTGTGTGTCTGTCTCTATCTGGAGCTGCAGCCTAAACGAGTGAAGTGATTTTCTTCAAACTTGGTAGTTAGCAGTTTTTGGTGATTCCCTAGAGGGGAAATTGAAATTTTTTTTTTATGACCAAAACTAACGGTACCTGCCATATAACGGAAATAGAAAAGTTAATTTTTTTCAAAAACGGCTCTAACGATTTTGATTAAAATTTTTGTGTGTAGTACTACACATAATAGCCAACTTTCTAAATAAAAAAAATATTTTTTGTACCGTTATTAACGGTACCTGTCATAGAACGGTTTTTTTCGTTTCTGAATATCTCGTACAACATTAACCCGATTCAAATGAAAATTTTTATACAAAAGTGTGTAAGTAAAGATAATATTAAAATTTTAGAAAATTTTCGAAAAACGCATTTTTGGTTTTTTAAAAAATATTTCAAAATTTTTTTTTGAAAAATCAATTTTTTGAAAACGGATTAATGAAAAATTTTGAAATTTAGTTTTAATGTGTAAATTAATTATTTCTTCAAAATGGCATCCCAACTTTTTTTTTGAAAAATGTTAAAAAATTTTTATATATAAAAAACTATTTTTTAAAAAAACGGCTCCTACAATTTTCGAAAATTTTTTTCTAAAAATACCTTTTTATACAAGAAATAAAATGGCATATTTGTTTTTTTTTTTTTAAATAATTTAAAACGGAGTTTAATTAATTATAAAAACAGATTTAATTTGTTTATACTACTTATGAAATTTCTTCAAAATATCAAATTTTTAATTTCTTGAATAAAAAGCTTTAACATTATAGTTACTTTAAGCATAAGAGCAACCCCAGTCGTGCGACCCCAGTCGTGCAATTTATTTACTTTATACTTAATCTCTTTATATGTATGTTTGTGTAATCAATTTTTATCTAAAAATATATAAGCTCCAAGTCCATTGATTTTAAAATACATACATAAGACATACATATTGGTTCTTTTGCTTCCGAATATAGTTGAACTGGGTGAGGATTAAAATGTATAACCAGTCCAGGGTCTAATGATAAATGAACTTGGAAGGATTTTCGATTAAGAAACTCAGCTGAAGCTCCATGTGGAATTATTGCAATCCCGTACCTATAAGTCCTCCCTCTATTCGCATCTAAAGTTAATATTTTCTCCCATTTATACCAAAGATTACATTGAAATCCAGTAAAAAGGAAGAACAAGTTTATTATTATGAGCTATTGAAAACTGTATATATTCATACATAATATTTATGTAACTGTAACAAGGTTTTGCTTTCAACGTTTATAAGATCTGCAAACGACACGAATAGACTTCCTGTCATTTGAAATGCTTTCCTGTGATTGCAATTGTGTTTATTATTTTCTATTTTTTTTCTCTTTCTAATATTTTGCTGCCAATAAATTATTTTATGAAAAAAATCTATTGAAAAAAGGAAACAAGAAAATATTCGAAGAGGTAATAAATTTTATGGACGTGACACTCAGTTTATATATATTATTTTCTTACTTTACTTTATACTTTTTGGCATTAAATCAGAAATAAAGCTACGTTCGTGCAACCCCAATAAAAGATATCCTGAATTTGATATGAAATTGATTTACTTCAACAAAGTTAAAAAAAAAAAATCTATGAAAAGGAATTTATAGAGAAAGAAATTAATGTGCTAATGTGTGTCGTAAGTATTTGCTGTTAAATTATTTAGTCAAAGAGGATGAAAGGTAAACATGAAAGGTTTATGCAATTATACCTACTTTCGAGAATTTTAAGGAGAAAACCTGTGACAGTATCCAGGACAAAATTGCGAGTTTTGACAAGAGTGTTTCTGCAAAAAATGGTTCTGGAATGCAAAAAAGAACACATCATGTAAGCTGAAAAAGCAGGATTCTGCGATGAAGTCTCCTGTATTGCTCACATTAGCACCCTGAAGATCATTATATAGCAGTGCGAAAAATATCACCACCTCAACAACTGTTCATCAACTTCGAGAAGACTTTAGACAGCGTCAACAGGGAGTTTATTTGTCTTGCTTTGCAGAGGACGGGTATGGCAGAAAAGTTAAAAGGGCTAAAATTACCAACTTGATGAAAGACAATAGAGGTATTCATAAAACCACTTAAACGTGATAAAATGGTAAATGTGGTAAATGAGCTGTCAAAATTTGTATGGAAAAACTTTACCGAAATATGGTAAACTTTCCCGCACTATATTGTGTGGTAATTGGTTAAGTTTACCATCTGAATTTGGTAAATTTTTTATGTTTAATTTTGACGATAAAATAAACTAAAATGACTGCAAGAGGTGGGAATATATTTACAAAAAAATTATACTAAAATAGAAAAAAAAAAAAAAAAAATTTGAATTCTTTTTGACGTGATAACGTTTTATAAATCGATGAACCATGGCAGCCACCACAAAAAAGTGACGCCATTTTCTAACATTCCACTCTCGCACTTTCGCAGTGCGGCAAAAATTTCAATTCAAAATAAACTATTAGAGATACAAAAATCTTCTATAGCTTATTTGAAAGATAATAACCTAAAGTTAAATACATTTGAAGAATTTTTTAATTCTGTCTTTTAATAGGGTAAATAGTGGTAAAACAAAATTTCAAAAAATTGGCTATTTTCTAAACGCGACAGTGTAGAGTTAATTTTTTTTTTTTAAATGAATAGATAAATTTATTGCAAGACTGACAATGGTATTAAATTCTAACATGAAGTAGACCTTTGACAAAGTAGTGATTATAGGTAGGGGAATTTTTGTTTGACAATTTGAAAACGTCATTCGAAAGATAATAAAAAATAATATTTTGGGGTATTTTTGGGTGAGTTTTAATTTTTTAAAATTTTTTGTAGCATTCAAAAAATCTCAAGCTTATAGAAGATGTAGTCTATGACTGTGCGCATACATGTGCAAAAAATTGGTATTTCAAAATGGTTTTTGACCGAATAACGAGAAAAACAAGTTTTTTTTGTCCCAAGTTTTTTGACCTTTTTTAACCGTTTTTTCTTTTTATCTTTTTTTCTTCAACAGATAAATAAATTAAATTTATATTGTAGATAAATAATAGACAGGACTATATCTGTCCAAAATTTCAATCAATCAATTTTGTAGTCAAAATTTTGAGATAACGGTAAAATAAAGTTTTATTATTCAACAGGTTCTATCTTCTGATCTAAAGCAAATACAAATTTGATTTAACTTTATTGAGCATCCTGATGATGTTACCTTTCATTTGGTATATCACACATAACTGTACATTCACTACAAAGCTACACAATGTTAAATTAAAAAACTTGCGAAATACCTCAAAACACCTGTGGAGATCTGTTGATCATGAACCAGTGTGGGAAGTACACTTTTTTGATGAAAATTGATCGAGTTCAAAAAATGTTAGCTCTTTTTGTAGATGCCTAATAGACATGATCGATATATATATTTTGAGCTGAAGCAATAAGCTTTCAGGTAGTATAAAATTTATTATAGGTTTTTATATAAAAAAAAAATGAATTTTTGGGTGCTGGAAATGATTTTTACTCTTTTTTCATAAGAAATGATTGTTTTTAATAAATTATCTTAATACTTTTTGCGCATTGTAAAAATTTAAAAATGGTTTTATTATTTAGAAGAAATATTTCGCTTTTTAACGGTATAATTTTTTTTTTTGTTAAGCTTTTAAAATAAAAAAATTAATATAATGAGAAAAGAAAAAAGGTAATTTTTTTTTTAGCATTTTCTTGTAAATTATGATTGTTTGAAATAAATAAACGCTTCAATTGACTCATTTTAAAAGCACACAACCTGTTTTCTTACGACGTTATCACGTAAAATCAACGTCCGTAAACCGGCTTTACAGGCAACTTCTTTTTATCAGTTTCTAGCACCAAATAGACCCTAAATAAATCGCCATACTTACCCAAATTGATTTTAAACGGGCGTTCATGAAACGTGTATGGAAAACTTTTCCATTTTGCGATGTGGTAAAGATTATGCTGTTTCATGAATACCCCTTACTATTTTTTTTAAAAGGTTAAATGAGTTATGTAATTTGAAGATCGTTCTGGAAAGATCAACAAGTTTTGCCTATTATTCAATTATTAGGAAAAGCTTTTTTAGATTTGTTGTTTGTATTAGTATGAATTTTCAAATAAATAATAAATTGATAATAAAAATAATAATATAGGATTACCACTTTTAAATTTGGGGTAGGTGGCAAACTATCTTAACGAAATATGCATTACTGCACTTTAATTTTGAAAATATATCATTTGAAAATTATATGACTATGAATATGGAAAAAATTCAAAAAAAAAAAAAAAAAAAAACAAGTAAAATAATTTGAAAAAAATGGGACAGGAAAGTGACCTAGGATTATTTTAAATAGGATTGCCATGCAGTTTGTTTTCTAATTTTGAGATGGCATCCAATCATTTTTTTAACGAAAGAATATTTTACAACTATTTGATGTATGTTTTGAGCTATAAAGTTTATTCCAGCATCCAACTGCAACTATTTGCTAGATGTCTTCGACATTTTTTTGGTTGTATCGAAACTCAGAAACAATTATTTTATGTGGGTGAGGAAATAAATTCTGTGGTCCTTAATTCTTATTGATAAATAGTCAAACTATTACCTAGATGCTGGGTCCAAAAGCTTCCTAGAAAGATGTACCAAACTAGTATTTGTCAAAACTTTCGTAGAAAAATCCTATAAAAGGTTTGACAACAAAACTTTGTTTTGGCAAAAAAAAAAAACCGAAAAAGACAAAGCAAAGATTTTCAAAAAGTCCTGATTTTGAATCTTGTGATGAGTTACTATCTGCAACCACAGAATTTGCGACATTTAATTGTAATAGTAAATTTGTTTAATTTCTCAACAACTCAACATGCCCTTTAGGAATGCTTTAAAAAATATTCAATCATGAATTTATGCATACAAAAAAAAAAAAAAAATACAAATTTTGTTTCAAAGTGTTACTTTTATGTGTCACTCATTCACATCTGAAAAGTCAAAACTAGAAAAAAAAAAACTTGGCATTCCATTTAACTGCTTCAATTCTTCTTCCTTCTGCCAAAACTTGCAGTCATGCTTCATAATAATTCTTTCTCACCAGAATAAATATTGGAAAATTTATTCTGCTAAAGCAACAGTCTGCTCCTCCTCTACAGTTTGCATCAAAATGCATTTGTGCTCCTACTGTATATACTACAGCCTTCTGGCACATTTGTGGACAATTTATTAATGACCCACTTGTGAGATAATAAGGTGACAAGTACATGGCACATAGATAGACACTGCAAAGTAGCATTCTGAATGCTGCTGCTGAAACTACTTGCAGTGCTGGATTTAGTAAATAAAAAGTATGGTACGCTTAGAGTTATTTATATGAGTATATTTGGTACTGCATAATATCTATTTATTTGACTGATATGATCTTTAGCTTTGGAATTTTAGTGCAGTGCTATAGTTTTTGTATCTTACACTTCAATAGGAATCAAAAACTCAGAAATATTTATATAACTGCTGAGGTTTTTTCTTGAACAAAGTTAATCTTCGGAAGCGGTGTTGTTTTTTTCTTCACTTATCGTATCTAACAGGGTTTGATTAAAGTATCCTAGCTAGAATTTAGCTCATAGTCGAATCAGATGTGCATTTTTCCTTACAAAAGCTAGAGGCATTAAACAATTTATATTTAAGAAAACTGGAGTTTTTCGACCTCCAGGTCTAACAGGAACCAAAATGCAGTTCGGAATAAAAAGTGTTTCGCCAAGAACTGATGTATTCCACTGAAATAAGATTTTCAGCCACACGAAACATTTATTAGCTCATGTCTACAATATACCGTTATATAATAATCATTTTTATCAAAAAAAACAAAACCGACTTCCATGGATCAAAACTGGGTTTTATGGTTTTTCTCATAGTTTCTATAGCAATAACTGGACGAAATTAAAAATACTGCAGGCACCAGCTTTCCAATACAGAAAGAATTATCAAAATTGGTTCATTAAGTCCAAAGTTGTGAGGTAACAAACACAAAAAAAAAATGTAGACCTCCTCCTTTTTAGAAGTCGGTAAAAATTCCTTACAACTATGGTTTGTGGTTTTCCACCATATTCGAAAAAACATTTAAAAAAAAGTTTGGGGTTTTGAAAAATAATAAATTGGCATTTCAGTGTCTAATAATTATGCTGTTGTTGTTATCACGATTCAACGATCGGGAAAGGAGAGTAGCTATGCCCAAGGCTGATTGAGGCGTTCAGAATAATAATGTGTGAAGTCCATATAAAAATTGTGCATTATTTTGAAATTTGATACGCTTTTTCTCAGGAACTAAATGAAATTTTGAAATAAATGTTTTACAGATCAATAGATTTATATATCTCCAGAACATCTTTCTTTCATACTATTTTGATATAAAACGAAAACCTTAACTTTAAAGACCTTGAAACATCCAACTTGTAGAAGTGGACTTGACCTATTTATTATTCTGAATGACTCAATTATAAATCAGCCCTATTCTGAAACTCCCGGGGATATTGTGCTCAGAAAAACGGCCCCCAATTGAAAAGTTCTCAGAATATCGTTCCGTTGTTGCTTTAATTTTGTATTAAATCATAAAATAATGAAAAATGAGTAAATTTTTTGGAAGCCCCTCTCCCGAACATAATTCCCCGGAAGTTTTCATTCAGAGTTGGGCTGATTTCCAAATAGCCGATTTGTTTTGTTTTGTAGAAGTATTGCTTTTTCGTTATATCTCTTGCATATTCGCAAGATCTTTTTGTTTTCGGAAACTGCCTGATTGCTTATGTAAGTCTTTGATACAGTGAACCAATGAAGGAAGCTCTTATAAGCTGCTGGTTAAGTAACAGCTTAGTTGAAGAGGACTAGACTTAGTCTGGATAAAGTGATGGAAACTGTTATTAGGTTATATCGAAAATTGAAGCAAATATACATAGATGGGGATGCGAGAGAAAATAAGAGATTTTATCAGGTTCTGCAGAGTTTCTGGTGGTTGATTCTATTAATCATCTGGTTGATATCCTCAGGAGTGGTTTGAAGCTAGCTGGATTGTTAACCGCGGAACCTTGAAGTCTTTTCATATGACTGCGTAAGCTGAATTGATCAAACTTCTTTTCTCTAGGACTTTTATGCCCGATGCTGGTTGAAATTAAGATGAAATGATTCTCAGAGTAGTTCGCAAAAAGTTTTTCCTCGCTCGATGGAATCTCACCATAATGAATGCCTATTTCGGAAGAAACTTTTGACTTTTCTGAGTGCATTCAATTTTATTGAAATACGGTATCCGGTACCGCCTGATGTTGGTAAGGTCTCTTTGGTAAAGATTTTGAAGTCACTTTTTAAATTTATCATTGTGCTAGTGGAGATACTGGATGTTCTTGGCTACTGCGCAAACAGTAGTTCGTCAATAATTTGGCGTAATTGAACTATTTTTTAGGTAGACTGATGGTGAAGATCTGGTGTTTAAGGTTTGTAGCGAGCTGCACAATACAAATCACTAGTTCGGTTCGGTTTTACGTAGTTCTGGGTGGTCAAAAACAAGGTTTGAAGCTGTCAGTGTTCAATCCTGTGATGGTATGAGTCTTGGGGAAATTGAATTCGAAAGAATGATGGTCACTGTTGCCATTCATCAGCCAGATAAGCTCTTCTCCCTCGATTTGTTGAAGATGCAGCTGATAGTGACTAATATGTGCCTTCTAAGGACTTAAAACCAAAGATAATTACTTTCCTGGCCCGAAACTGGAAAGCTTGTTAGTAAGATAGAGAGGAATTCCTAATTTGCATTCTTTCTTGCTTTTTCCTAAGGCTTTACACGAGTATTTTCTGAAGTCGAGCTAGATCCTCTGGATTTATTGTGTTTGTTTCGCTTTCCTTTAGGAACAGATTGAAGAGTGTCCTTTTTTGCTAACTAAATAACTTGTGAAAGTTATAAACCGCTAAGCGCAAATTTTGTAGGCGTGGTAAGGGCTACGAGCTTAATTTTGTCCGTTGCTGATAATAGACCAGTGTTATCTTTAGGGGTCTTCGTTTTTCTTTACATGGTTTGCAATATAGACTTGGGTGTTGAGATAGGACTTGGGATTGATTTACTTGTTCGTTCTGGTTTTGGTTCTCTGGCGCTTTGTTGGTGTTCAAGTTGGTACACCAGATATTTGGGCTGTTCACATTGATTATTGGCAGCCCTTTATTTCTGACCTATTTTTCAAATTCAATGGCGGTGTTATTAAAATGGAATCCCCTCAAAAACATAAGGGTTTTCGATTTGCTGCTTTTGGACTGGTGGCTGGTCTTTGAGTTCGCTGGTCGAGCGTTGGTTTCTTCTTCAAAGCGTACCTATATCTACCATTTGTGAGATAAAAGGCCCACTGTTATTAATTCCCACATTCTTTGCAAAGCGCCCATTTCAGTTTTTCTCTGTGGCCAATCCGGGTATGTATACATAATTGACTATAGAAAATGGCAATATGTGCATAAAATTCTTTGTCACCGTTTCAAAACTTAGACATTTTGTATTCACTTGCAACACCTAATGTTTGTATGATTTTAAGATATAAAATATATTTTATATTCATTTGTATTTTTAGAAAAAAAAAAATCAAACGAAGGAGTTCCATCATGCAAATGACGGAAATAAACACATCTTTATGACTCAATTTTAATTTTCTATACAATTTGCTCCCAATGTACATGTGTGTGGCAAGTAAAAAAAAAAAAAATATTGTTGTATTATAATTTCTAATTAAGAATTTTTTGTAGCATAAAATCTTATTAAAAGCACTGAAGTGATAAATTGGTTATTTTTCTAATTAACTCTTCAGAATTTCGAAAGAATAATTTCCATTGCGTGTTTCGCTAAGAAATTTCACTTTATTCATATATGTTTTTTTTTGTTTTTATTTTTTGTTTAAATTTTTATCTTTTGAATTATAATTCAGTTGAATTCGTAATTGTAAGGCTTGTAAAGGTACTCAAAACTCAAAAGAGTCCTTTATGGAAATAACAACTCAGTCAAAGGTCAAGTTTCGTGCTTGTTATATAGTTTATATTGAAATAAATCTAGTTTTACGAAAGACTTATGATGATAGTGGTATTTTACAAATTGGCTTACTAAATGACAAGGGTTGCATGCAAATAGAGTTGTTGGCAGCAAAGTGCACAGTGCACACAATTGAATACTGATATTATTTTTCAACAGAAATATAAAATATAAAGGATTTTTCTCTCTGTAATCTAGTTTTGCTGTACGTCCAATTGTAGGGTTAAACTGAAAAAAAAAAATGGATTGTAATTTTTTTTTTCATTTTTCTGTTTGTGATGTAATTTTCTAGTTTGTTTTATTTCAACAGAGTTTATCTTTATAAGTTAACGAAAGGCTTTCGTAATCTCGTCGACGCTGAACCGAAAAACGATTATTTTTTGCAAATTGTATGTTACAGTTGTATTCAATTAATAATTAGTCAAAAGTAAAATTCAGATGTATATATAGGCCAAAATATTATTTAGAGCCTAAAAAGTTGTCCCTTTGGACAGTAAATTTTGAAAAAAAAAAAAATATGTTAATTTTTAACAATACCTATATTTTCATAAATTTTAGTTGACGGTAAGTTAAAGGTAAAATTTCAAAAGAATGTCATTTAGTGATGATCTACGCAGCGCTGCACCATGGAGTTAATACTCTTTAGAAGGTCAAGCCAAATATATTTGATTGTTTTTTTTTTTTTTGCACTCGAAACCCTTCGATCGTTTTAATATTCGGTTAAGTAACGGCTTATTTCTCCCAAAAAAGCCTATTTTCAAACTCAAGCATCACGTTTTATTCACGTGTATTCATAAAAAAAGTTAATAGGATATAAAGTGGAAAATACGATCTTTCCAAAACGGTAACATTCATCCGCGTCCGTCGACGCACATATGTAGGAGTATTTGCAGTAAAAACCTGGTCATAAGTCGATTTTCTGAAAATCAAAGTATACCCCGTTATTCTGCGATGAATTGAAACTTATGAGTTAGTTTATATATTCTTTAACACAATGCAACAAAAATTGGGTGCTCTTAGGTGCTCTTTAGAGAATCGAGGGTCAATTAGTTTTTCACTTTCTGATAGAAAATATTCCTTACTTTATGCAACGTTTTTTTATTTTTAAATTAAATTTACTGATGTTATTAGTGTATTTTATTTTGGGTGATCTTAATTAAGGTTGGGGAAGAGAGCAAAGAAACTGAGAATTGCATATTAGGGATGAGGACAAAATTTTGAGAAAAATAATGTCGACAAGCGGAGTACAGGCCATTAAACAATTTTTTTTGGTAAAAAAATAAAAATAACAAAAACTAGATTTATAATGTATTTTTTTGTAGGAATACTCATTTTAAACAGAAATAATAACAAAAACCACGAAAAATAATTATGGCCAGGTTTTTGATGACAATACTCCTATGTGCGACGTCCATGCTTGCTACCACTGTTTGTTTCACGATTTTTGGCCCACGATTTGTATGAAAAATGCACTTTTTGAGTTCTAAAAATAATTGTCCTTAGTGTACTTATTTAACAAAAACTTACAACCGAAACAAAAAATGTTTTTACAAACTATTTACTTGCGTTTAAAATTTAAAGATAAAATCATAAAAATCGAGCTGTTTTTAATTTTTTCCATAAATTTTGCACTGAGTCACCGCGTGACGTTCTGACGCTAGATTTTGAGACAGCTATCATAAAAAAGACAAGACTCTAATAAAGTCCATCAATTCTGGTACGATGCTCGCTTGATTCTTTTGTGCCGAGGTGACCTCGCTAGTTTAAATATTAACCTCACTGTCAAAAATGCTTTGAAAAGACTCCCAAAGGCTAAATTCACTGACTAATATGCACACACGCCTAACAGGAGATAAAGATAATCTCCCCAAAGACAATTTCTACGAGACCCTAGACCCTGTTTGCCTAGAAAAGCAATCGAGAAATAGAGAAGTTATTGCAAGAATAATGTTTTGCAGTTCAAAAAAAATTACATTGTAAGGATGAAAACCGGAACTGAAGCCCACAAAGGAGAACAAGTCAATATATTTTTGTTGTTGCAGATTGCATCATTCAACAATTTCGTGCACTCGACCTGGGCGTTGGAAAAAACGTTATTAACAAACTTAAGTCTAATAAAAGCTAATCGAGCTTGTCTATCCGATCCAACATACATAGGAGACCTTCTGAGCTGTGCCAACTACAAAAACACTAGATATTTTCTGTAAGATTTTTAACGCCATTTTTTAAGCATATAATAGGTCTGTTTATTGAAGAAAATCTAGAACAGAGTAGATCAGAACAGCACAAATACGTGAAAACTGTCAAAACAAAAAAGATCAGAAAAGTACAACTTCAAGTTTTAAAGGTATGACTATGACTATGCCCCATCAATTTTGAAAATTTAATAAAAAAAAAAAAAAATTGGTTGTAATGATTTTTCATTCAAATAAATTAAAATTAATTTCCATATTTGTTCACTTTTTAAATTTTTTCTTCATAAGATTCTAAAGAAATTCATTTTTTTTAATTCATTTTATCATACATATTTTTTTTTTTTTTTTTTGCTTGCTCTACTTGCTCTACCTCAAAAGTTGGAGCAGAAAAACTTGAACTAATCTTTGCTGGAAAACTTCATGGAACACAAAATGACAGTTTGTAGAACAGTTTGGGACAAAGTTTTCTTTCATGGAACACACAAACCTGTACTGTTTGAATCTTTTCTGTTTTTTTCTGTGCGGATCATATTCATTGAACAGACCTAATAAAGAACTTTTATGGCACGTTAACACCAGGCCTGTAATAAATGCTTTGTTTGTCAAGGTAGTGTGATTTCAGTGAAACTTTTATGAGAATTGACGGTGTTCACATTGGCCTCACTTCGCCATATTTTGACATTTCTTTGTTGCTTTCTCACTGATAAAAGAAACATGCAATTTTAAACTCATTTTAAACCTTTGTACGCACAAAGCTATCAAAATGAGTCGGCAGAGTGAGACCAATGTGAACACCGTCATTGAAACAGAAGTGAATAAAATGGGGTAAAGGTCAAAACCAAGTACAAAAATTACACACATTACCTATATATTTGACAGAACTTCTCTATTGACAGCTCTAACTTTTAAGATTTGAAGGTAACATCACCAGCCCTGAAATTTAACGAAGAATTACTCATGTCAACTGCTGCTTTTCGGTCTAAAAAAAACAGTATAAAGTAGAAAAGCCCTATTTTGAGTAACCTTAGTGTCCGTGTAAAAGACTCTTATTATCCCAGTTTTTCTGTACTGTTTGGAGGGATGGACTTTGACAAAGAGAGTTTATTTAAATGAACAACTCTTCGCGTGGATCTTCTATTCTTCTATTGATGGCTTTAAAAGCCTCAAAATCTGCCTAAAACAAATACATTTACATTTTATAAGACCAAATTAATGTATGCCCAAAAACAGATATTAAAATAAAAAAAATCTACAAAACCCTTAAACCTGACAAAAATGACTACATCTCTCATTTTATTTTTGACAACAAGTAACACTCATCTCTTACTTCGACAACAAGATGTTCTTCGGTTTCCAATATTACCTTTTTTTTTCCAAAAAATTGGTCTGTCCTTTTGCCTTTATAAAAAGTTTTTCTTTATAAAATCTCTATAAAAACATGTATATGATGGTGCGTATGTTATAAGAGGAACCATCTGGTGCTGATTTATCCATTGATACAGGTAAACACATCTTATCATTCACGTGTGTGTCAGCATAAAAATAAAATAAATAATTTATGGCTTTCGTCGATAGATTGATGTATATTTTCATTTCTACAAAAGCATCGAGGGTGAAATAAATTTGATTTATGTTAAGAATACTTGAGAATAGGTTTCAAGTGTCTATAGCGAGAGAGAATCCCCTTGCGTGTGACACACTTGAAAGATGATTAAAAACTTTTTGTCAAAAAAAAAAAAAAAAATGTTTTATTAAAAATGAAAGGAGAAGAGGGAAGCTTACTGAACGTTTATATCACACAATTTTCGGAAATGGGGAAGTTTAATTTGTTTTAAAAGTGCCGATTGATAAAGATTCTTAATAGATTTGGATTGATTGTTGAGAATTTATTGTTGGCGAATAGGAATTGTCAGAAACAGAAATTTTCGTTTATTAATCTGCTAATTTCCGAGGCAAGTAGTTTATAATTGTTTATATTTATGTGCTAATCAACTTAAAGCTTTTGTTGTCAAGCATTGATGATGAGGACTATAAATCATTAAAATTAAAATAAGCAACTGCTTAAAATTTTGACAATCCTGGAGAGAAGATGACATCTCCATCATAGTGAAGTGGCTCAAGAATATAACTATTAGGCTTCGGAAAAAAGCAAGAAATTGTGAAATTCTTACCAGAACCTTTTCCAATTGTTAATTAAGCTTTTAGAAGTCTTAAGAGCCTATAAAGTTGTTAAAGTTCTAGAAATATTTTAAACATTTATCGCGAGCTTTGATGAAATATATGATCCGGCTGCTAATGCAAACAAGTGCCCCTGTTCTGTAACTTTTATTACTGGTGATAAAATCTATTTTATCTCATTAAAATTAAAGAAATTTCGTTTGAAATCCTATTTTTTTAATTCATAATTTTAGAATTTGAAAGAAATTAGGCTTTTTTTATGGAAGAAAATGGATTTTTAAAACATTCAAAAAGGTTTAACGTCAGTGATAAAGTTACAGAAAAGAGGAACAGAGTGATGTTATCTTCAAAACTACCGGCGAAATGATCAGGTAATTCACTCACCAAAGTTTATTACCGATGCTCAAACCCAACTACTTCTGGATGACAACAAAATTATTCACAGTTGGCAACAGTGTTGTGACGAAATTTAAATGAGAACTTTCCTAGGATTTACTTTCTAACAGATGAACATGATTTAGAAGAAGTACCCAACCTCTTAATCGAAGAGGTTAGTTGTGCGGTGAAAAACTCTAAGAGAAGAAATGAGGTTAGTCCAGACGAAATAAAACCTTAAAGTTCTTGAAAAAGTTGCCAGGCATCGGGTCTAGATGGCTTACGATTCTCTTCTTCAAGCTGGAGAGAATGTTTAATCTACGAGGAGAAGGAGGACACATGAAACTAAGATAACTACTGTATGATTAAACTTATGTCACACACCAAGCAGATCGTTTAATGGGTTTTCGGTGCCCAGTTAAAAGGCATTCGATAGACAACCATGAGATCTGATATTGATAAAATCTATCAAACACAAAAAAACATACAATGGAAAGCCCCCACAAGCCATGCCTTCAACAAGATTGTTCTTGTGGAATTCCTTATAAAAACCATTTAAATTGATGCCAAGTAGGTACACTTCTATTATCCTGCATTTGCACAAGTTTTTAAGACCCTCATATTACTGTGGGGTAGGAAAGGTCTTGATCTTGCCGCCGCGGCGCGCCGTTTGAGACCAACATCGTGAATCTTTTGAGTAAAAAAAACTAGGTTTTCTTATAGGTCTAAAGTCACTCAAAATTACAGTTCTCTAAAATTTAAAAATCTGTGCCCTCACAACTGACCCGTAAGTTTTAAGAACGAAGTAAGTCCATTTTGCAAAATTGTTGGAAAAACGCAGATGTTTGACCTTCAGAGATTATGTGGATTTGAGTCGAATGAGATATAAACTTTATATATATCGGTTTCTTGGTAGACAGGTATAACGGTTTAAAAACGTTGGGCTTACGGTTCGAAATTTCACCCAAAAGCCAAATTTGATCTATTTAAAACAAAAGTTTTAATGATAGCAATAGATTAAATGTTGATAGAGTTTGAGTAATCAAAACAAAAAAGTGTTATACATAGTAAAACAAAAAATCTATTTTTTACTTGAGTAAAAAAAATAAAATACACGACTGGGTCGCACGAACTTGCTCTTAGAGTTCAAGTTGCTTTAATTTTTAAGACTTTTTATATAGAAATTTGGGAAATAATGGTAGGTACTATATACAAAAAAAAAATCGTTTTTTAAAAAAATAAAACAAAATCTGAAATCAAATTGCCCGCCAAAACAAGTATGCAGTTTTATTTGATATATTAAGGTGCATCTTTAGAAAAAAAATTTCAAAATCGTTAGATCCGTTTTTTTTAACTAATTTTGTACAAATTTTTTTGAAAAAAAAAGTTTTAAAATAAATTATGTATGCCATTTTGTAGAAATCACTGATCAACATATAAAAACAAGATTTGAAAAAAATTCAATGTCCCGTTTTCGAAAATATGATTTTTCAAAAAAAAATTTTCAAATTTTTTTTAAAAATCCAAAAATTATTTTTTTTTGGCTTATACTAAAGTTATATAACTGCTTTTTTATAAAAAGTTTCGTTGAAATAGAATAAGAAGTTTCGAAATAAATCGGATTACAAAAAAAAAAAACGGTTCTATGGCAGGTACCGTTCATAATGATTTTCAAAAAAAAAAAATTTTCATTAAAACATATTCCTTGTCTTAAAACTTACATTTGAATTTTTTTAACAAAATCGTTGGAGCAGTTTTCGAGCAAATTCATTTTTACTAAAATCGATATATGACAGGTACCGTTATTTTTGGTGCAAAAAAATTAGGTATGTAATTCCAAAAACCCCTCTGCACTGAAAATAATAAATTTCGTAAAATTACGAAAATTGTTTCATACACTACATTTTCGTTGGCCCAACGAAACTTTCGTTGGCTCAACGAAAATATGTAATTTTTCGTAATATGAAAACCTTTATCAATTAATGAAAACGTTTCATACAATTTTTCTCCCTTTTTAGTGCCAAAAAATCCAATTCAATGAAAAGATTCATCAATTAACGAAAAATTTCATACTCATTTTAAAGAATAAAAATAAGAATTTTTTCCTTACTTTATTAAAGTTTTAATTCAGTAACGAAAAAATTCATTAACTTATGAAATTCAACATTAACTAACGAAAATCTTCATAAGCTTATGAAAATTCTTCATATACTAATGAAATATTACATTGGCTTATGAAAAAATACATCAGTTAACGAAAAAAATCGTTGCCTTACAAAAAAAAACGTAGACTTGGGTGCATTTCTGTTTTAATCATTAAAAATTGAATCTTGCTTTATATAGTTCACATTAGGTTTTTGTTTAAAAATCTATGTAAGTTGAGCTGAATATAAAAGATATTTGCGTATTGACAAGGTGTCTCACGATAAGTCGGACTCATCAGTTGACTTAAGTGAGCTCCACCGGGTCGAAACGCCAATTTTTGGTTTTGGACTATATTAAATTAATAATTTAACAAGTCCAATAAAAAAATACAATTAATACAACGAAAAGTTTCGTTAGCTAACAAATATTTTTTCGTAATTTAATTAAAATATTCATTAAATTTACGAAAAAATTCGTTAGCTAACGAAAGTTCTTTCATAAATTAATCAAAAAATACATTGACTAACGAAAAATATCACCGTGGTTAATTAAATTTTACGTTAACCGATGAAAAATTTCGTAAAGTGATGTAAAAATTCATTAACTCTCGATCAAAAATTTTTATGAAAAATTTCATTAAAATACTACAGTTTTCGTTGATTGATGAAGTTCTTCATTAACGTATGAAAGCCATTTCGTTGAGCCAATTAAATTTTTCATCGGCTGAAAATTAATTAAATTTTCGTTGGCTCAACGAATTTTTTCGTTGTATTTACGTAAGGATTTGGTTCAGTGTGGAGAGCCACCAAATAACTTTACTACCAAGTTTGACATCAATCGGTCCATCCGTTTAGGCTGTAGATTCGTTTACAGACAGACAGACTTCCGGGACAGACTTTTTGGCATTCTCTACCATCGTAATATCATGGAAAAATGTTATCTCAACTTTTTTTTTTTGTACGAATGCATAACTTGATTTAAAGTACCTATATCGGAAGTAAAAATGGAAAATAAAGACAGGTTCGAATGGTCATAATAATAATTTTCAATGAAAAAACATTTTTGGGTCCAACATTTTGAAGAAAATTTAATCTTATGTTTTTAATTAGAGCAATGCATAGTCACTATTTCAGCCCGACTTTTTTTCAAGTTTTTTTTTTTCAATTTTTAAAAACCATTTTTCCGATATTAAATTTGATTCTCTACAACAAGTTTTAATATCAATTTATCAAAATTATGCTTTGTTTACGAGATACATTGAAAAAAAAACAAAAAGAGGGCTTTTGCACCCTTATCTTATATTTCCACCCTTTCATTTAATAGCACTCCGCGGTTTTGTCTTCTCTTATAACCTATTCAACGTTTTCTGCAATTAAAATAAGTGAACGTCTTAGTTAAGACATAATCAATAGCCTGGAATCCTGGATTTATTCTGTTCTCAACCAAAAAATTGAACAGTTACTGATAGTTGTTGATAAGGTTCGGATAAGAATATCCATTTCGTTGTAGTGAAGAGATCGAAAATTCCAGCGTAATGCCTCAGCATTAAGGCTTAACTACATACACCTTTTTTTTGAAAAAGTACAAAAGTGAAAATATTTTTTTTCTGGCTAGCGCAATTGTTTTGTAAAAAAGAGTATACACATTGTTTATTAGACCAAAAAATAAGTTTTCTGCATCATTTGTTTTAATTTTTCAGGCCGAAATATTATACAAAAATGCGTTTGAAAATTTTCACTTTTTGAGAAAAAGTGCAGCCACTGATATGCTGGAATACACAAAATTAACAATACAAAACAAGCTGAAAATAATTTGGCAACTTATCAAGTCATTTATAAAGTTCAGTAAGGAAAAATTGTGCCTGAAGATTTGAAGGAAACTCAGCTATCGCCCACTGCAGAGCTATAAGTCTTTTCACCAGCAAAACCTTTTACCAATGACGTGATTGATCCTTATTGGACCAAATATCATTCAATCATAATTATAACTTTCATCTATTATGCAGTCTTATAAAATGTCAAAATAAGCAATCGAATCTTCCCAATGCGATTTGAATCTCTGATTTATAATTTAATTAAATATTTCTATATATATATTTACCACATAAGTGAATTCACATAAATAATCCCATCGATGTACATATTGTTAAGAAAATTATTCCAAAAGCCAATATTTGATGCTCACTTACTCATGAATAATCCATGAATATGCTTTGAATTCCTTCACTTAAAGGCTCAGAAATAGAATACGCACATAAATGCTTATTGAATTAGTTGCATAATTGATTTTTTGTTAAAAGCTTTTAGCTCTAATAGGCACCTACTATAACTATGCAAAGTCTTTACCAAGGACAGCAGGTCGACAAGTTTATCTTAATAGCTTATCAATTAGAATTTTAATTTTCCATGTCTTTGGCATCTAATCTAATATTATTGAGGATAATGTATGTCGTGTCTCTTTGAGTACAAGGCATACGTTGGTTGTATGTTTTCTTTGATAAAAATGAAATTCCTTTGAAATAAAAGTTGGAATTCAAGTCTCCTACACTCGTGTATACTATAAATAGAATTAATCATTGGATTTATACCTGCAATATGATTTAGTTTTTATTTTTACGAGTACTACAAAAAAAAAAAACTCTGAACGGCATATATATAAATTGCGATAAGATTCTTTTGAAGTCACAAGTCAAAGTCCCTGAAGTGCATTTGCATAAATTAAAAAAAAAAAAAAAAAAAACATATTTATCACCATGAACTTACAAAGTTTCTGCTGCTTCTATATACGTACGTTATATGACTCTTTAGATGAAGTTTTAATGCATTTAAGACCTTAGGTCATTAGAGAATATCTAAAAACACAACGAAACAGAGAAGCCTGCAGGAGATTAAAATTTTGCGCATGATGCATTTTTATTATTTAATGTGAATTTGCCTTTACAACATGTATGCAAATGTGTCTAGAAGATTTCGAATTTTAAATAAGACAATCTTGACTGCAGGCTTCTCTTCTCGACTATTTCTGTAGGTATGTTATAATTGTGCTTACAGCAATGTATAATTATTCAGAGATTCTATGGAATTTTGAAGCATTTAAAGCAAATATGCATGCAACGAAGCAAGAAATAAACTAAATTTGTCTTCTGCTTAAATGGAATTTGAAATTTATAAAGTTAAAAATAATAATAAAATGTTTAACCTTTTAAAGTCAGCAGAACTTCATAAGTGTATATACATTAGGAGAGGTCTTGATAAAGTGTATGCATAGTAACACCGCGAATTTTTTAAATATTCTTAAAGGGAAATAATGGTTTTATCTGAAACTTTCAATGGAACAAATGAAGACCAAATTATGACATATTGGGTCTCATTTTTCAGTTGAAATGGATGAAAAGCAGGGGTGGAATCGGCTAAAATGATATTTGACTATCATATTTTTTACTATCAAATTTGAAAGTCAACTATTTTTTATCTGTGTAAGGTGATCGTCTTTAGATCATTTTTAATTTTGGTTTAGTTGGTATCACTTCGGTTTGACATCTGTCAAACGTCATTAAATTAAAAAAAAACAATGCAGAGTTTCAGTTTTTCACTTCCATAGCTACAATAATTGAGAAGACAATTATTAAAAACGTAAGTTAATATTTTTTAAAACGCTTAAAATAATAATTTTAACTTTAATATCTATCCAGCAAACACAACTCGAAAAGGATCGCTTACAAAGAATCCCACAAAATATTGTGTAAACTTTGAATTCAGATGGCAGATCCAAAATGTGTATTATACTCATAAAAAGTATCTTATGTTATTCGAAAATTTTGTACGAGTCTATAAAAAGCACTAAATATTATTTCAAATTATTTTTTTTTTTGTGTACAAAGGTGTTCCTCAAGTCTGACTCGTCGTCCAACAATTAAAATATCAATTTTGATATTTTATCATATCATTTTGACATTTTTTTATTTCAGGTGGGATAGTGAAAATTTCACTTTGACAATTAAAATATCATTTTGACATTTTTTTAAGTTTAAGTGGATAGTGAAAATATCACTTTGACAATTAAAATATCAATGTTGGCTAGATTTTACGTTTTAGTTTATTATAATGAAATCTATTTCTTTCCTTTTCTTTTTTATTATTTTAAGTATTTTCTTTCTTTTTTCAAAACATTACTGAAAGTGAATATTCTGTACAAAATAGAGGTGATATTATTTTTTCTATTCTAGGTGATATAATTGTTTTGTTATTTTCTCCCAAGCTATGTGAGGTAAAATCTTAGTGCCGATCAAATTTTCTCAGTAAATCATACATTTTACTTCGAAAAAACACAAAGCGCCTTTAAATTAGTACACATTTAGAATTTTTTATTTAATATTTTTCAATAATTTGGAATGAGAAATTGATATGAAAAAATGATAATAAAATATAAAAAAAATTTCCAAAATGTGACATTTAAATATTATCCTGATAATAAAAATGTTGTTTTGACATTTTAAATATCATAAAACACATTTTATAGAGCATTTTTGGCTGATGTTTAAAAAAATGTTAATTTGATATTTAAAAAATGTTAAATTGATATTGTTTTTTTTTTCGGTGTACCTGTCATAAAATCGTTATCTGCTCTCGTAAACAAATCAACTGGTTTAGAAGTAACTTACAGGAGTTGGACCAAAGGCATGAATTGCTAAGAAAATTAAATCATTTCATGAGGGTACACATTATGAATCAAAAACCTAATTTCGGTATCTTTGTCGCCCTCTATCTTCTCAACGGTACAGAACGGTAACCCTGTTACATTAAATTTTCAAAAGTCTATAGGAAATTAAATATATATAGGGAAGCGAGGGGAAGAGATCATCACAAAAACAGTGTTTTTGAAAGTTCAAAATTCGATATCTCAAAAACTTTCCACGTTAGAGCCATTCTTGTGCTAGATTCATATTTAGAAGATCATCATTAGAAAAGTATAATTTGGTTTCTATGGAAAAATATTTCTCGTCAATATTATTGTTATTTACGGAAAAATCGATCTTAAAAATCGTTTTTTTTTTTTAATTTTTCTCAATGTTTTCTCAAACAAAAGTATGCATAGTTTTTCTACATTATCTTAAATAAAAGGTTTTAATCTAAATAACTGGTTACTTTTTTGATTGAAAAATAGACTATTTTTTAAATTCTTAAAAAAATTCAGAAATTAATTTTTTTCTCAAAAAATCATTTAAAATAGGTAAAAACATAACAAAGTAATTTTTAAACAGACTTTGTTAAAATCCAAACATTTTTGTAAAATATATGTATATATAAAAAAAATAAAAAAAAATGGTTTGACCAAAAGTTGTAGACATTTTTACTATCTATAACTTTTGGATTTAACTTTTTTCGATTTTTGACACCCACCCGACTTTTTCGGCCACCCACCTTAGGTCTCAATAGGTGGGAATGTAGAAAAAATATAACGTGCGCAATGAAAATTAAGACAGGAGCCTTATGAGACATAAGTTTGCTTTAAGACAATAAAGATGTACCATTACTGCTTTAATATATTGAACTCTGTACGAAATATATGTTTCTAGACAAGTTTTTATGTTTAAAATGCATTAAAATAAAATTTAAATAAACATACAAAAAAAGTACGTATACGCCATAGTGAGCGTTAAAAATACAGATGTGCGATTTTCAAAAAAAAAAAAAAAACAAAAAAACAAATTCGGTACCGCATACCATAAAAACTACAAGTGTCTGGTAGTATTCTGCAAATGCCTCAAAATCACTGTACATAATCAAAGGTTTTTTTTTATTCTATACTAAACTAATTTAAAAAAATCAAAATATCTCAAGTTTAAAAGTAGCTGCAAGCTGCTAATTCTTCGAACAACTCTTTTATTTTTTTTGTGTAACCATTTTCTTTAGCGTAAGGGGTACAATGGTTGGCACCCCCGATTTTTGTACCAATTTTATTGGCACCCTTCATGCAATAAAGCATTTCACAAAAACTACTATGCCCAGGAACGAAAATCATGTTTTTTTCATAAACTGAGAATTAATTTCTAAAATTCTGCATTTTTATTAAGATCTATTTCATTCTCGGTTCCTTTTAATTAGTAAGTTAAGTTCATGAAAATAGTTTAAAAAATACAGTGTTCCCGCTAAGGACACTGAATTTGGTAACTATCCGTTTTTGATTATTTTTTGAGTTTTTGGATGAAGATTAATTTTTTTTTAGCTTAACAATATAATAAATTAAATGTTTTTAATTGTTTTTTATAAAAAAAATATGTTCAAATTAATTAAAAAGGGGTGTCAATAACACCGGCACACAAAAAAAAACAGTGTCATGTACCAGGAACCAGACCTATCTTTCTATATGTTTTTGGGCACGCTGAATCCGACTTTCAAGTCCGTTTGGCCCGGTCAAATTTATTTTATTTTAATATCTCGTTCTTAACGGATGTCTTCTATATAAAGTTTTCGAGATATTGAAATTTTCTCAAAAACGGCTCCAACGATTTCGATTAAATTTGGCGTACGCAATGTTCTAAAAAAATTCCAACACAAAAAAGCGTGTTTAGTTTTTCTCAAAAAAATTGTACAGCTGAAATATGACGTTTCTCTTTTTTGCTAAAAATGCATAATTTTTAGTTAAATTTAAACTTAAAGAAAAATTTAACTTCCAAAAATGATCTAAGATAAAGGTATGTAATTTGAAATGCAAGAGCCAGTACATACGACCCAGTCGTACATTTTATTTACTTTTTATTTTATTGCGTTAAATGAAGATTTTTTGTTATAATGAACTGTTTTTAACTTTTTGGGTAGCTTTTCCTTTTTTTAATATTTTAAAAAAAGTCTTTGTTTTTTAAACATTTTTTTCTGATAACATTCAAGTTAGAAATTCTTTAAACTTTAATTTGACATATAAAACATATTTCTAACTCTTTTAAATGCGAGAGTAATTCGCAATTCAAAGTGCTTAGGGGTGCGAACCATTGTACCCGTTACGATATTACCAAAAAATTTAACTGCAATTGAAATAGTTATAAGAAAGAAAAACCTGAAATAATAAACCAAAATTATTAATTTTTATTTATGTGCACTTTTTTTTTAAATTAAATTCAATTAAATGATTCGCGCAAAACTGTTTTCAGGTATCTGAATTTAAACGAATTCCCCTTAAATGTATGTATGAACCCACTAAAAATTATATTCCGTGTTTAAGAGTCCGTAAAGCATCCACCAAAAAGGATACAACAAAGCATCCATGAATTTGATGTGACTGGATGAAACGAATTTAATATAGTAATAGTTATTTTTAGTAATTCCACTTATCCACATTTTCCCTTAAAAAAATACTTGCTTCGTGTCAACAATGAATTGAAAAAAAAAAAACGCTTTTTACTATTCGACACTCTGATAAAGCAAACTGAAAAAAAAACAACATTTTTAATGTGGCATCAATTTTGTGAAATGGTTATGAACGACAATCACGCGTTTCTAAGCAATTATTTTTTAAGAGAAAATATAAATCCTTTTTTCGTCTGGTATCTACTGATAAGATTTTCCAAAAGGTTTTTATTGCTACAGCTAAAAAGTACTTTTGGTAAAATAAAATTCATTTAAAAAAATGGGGATGGGCAAATACATACGAAGGTTAAGGAAGATAATAATAATGATTTCAAATGAAATTATATGATTTTATTTTCGCTGATTCTTTGAATTATTAACTTTAACGTTTTTTTCTTTTTTCATTTATTTTTCCAGAAAGAAAATAAAAATAAAACAAAAACTAAAACTATCCAAGGGTTGGGCGTTGTTTTCTTTAAAAGTCAAGGTAGTGTTATCTGAAAGCTAATGCAATTAAACTAACTACAAGGCTTCTACGAGATTATAATGTATAGTGTGGGAGTCAGCTATAATAATGTTTGTGTGACTTTTCCGGAAAAGTCAAAACACAACCCACAACTGCCGGCAGTTAAACATTCGAAATTTTCTGAGGAAGTAATAATAAAATAGTTGGTTGAGAATTCTCAGAAAGTATACACACAGAGTGAAGCATCGTTTTATTATGCGTAGGTTAAAGAAATTAAAATAAATCTGCAATGACTGATAAATTAGAATAATTGCAAGTAGAAATGTTTTCATTGTTAAGGGTATGAAACTTGTACTCAAGGTTTTCAAGATGAATATATTAAATTAAATAAAAAATAAATTAAAAGACTCATAAGTGGTTGTGTAACCCGAAATTCAACCTGAGTCTTAAATACTTCGGATTTTGGCTCTAACTTTGAGAAAAATTGTCTTAGAAACCCCAATTTTATGTCTATGAGTTCTGAAGTTAATTTTTCGTAAATTTAACGACTTTAAAATGATGGGACACAAGTCTTAAGACTTTCCTTCTTAAAAATCGTATCTAAAAAAAAATATACATAGTGCAAAATTAAAAAACAAAAAGTATATATTTTTTTGCGATAGTAAAATAATTTTTTATCTACTGTCGAAGTGTTGTTGTCGTTTGTTTTTTAAAATGTTCTTTTAAATTGTTTTATCTCTTTCAAATTTTAAACTCGTTGCCATTAAATATCTCCAATTAATTCCTTTTTATATAATATTTTGTTATTGTTAAAATCTACAGGTTTTCCAATTTTTTGATGATATAAGCATAAGCATATTTTACGTTTTATTATACTAACCTAAAGATTAAAATAAACTTTTTAATAACATAATAACAATACCCAACTCCTTTACTTTTACACGAAGTTAAAAAGAAAAAAAAAAAGGATAATTAAATTATGTTGGTTTTATATCATAACGATTATGTCGTTTAATATATACGCATTCAAATTCAGACTAGAAAAATTAAAAAAAAAAAAAAAAAATATTTAAAAAGGAAAAGATGATAAATGTTTTGTTGCATGTTGTAGTTGTTGTTGTTGCTGTTGAACTCAACAACAAAGAGTGACTTCAAAAAAGTCCTTAGTCTTCTACTCTACTTGTTTTTGTAATGGCAAAAAGATTTGCATAAAAGGTAGCAACCAGATTCAATTACATGGAGCGTGACTATACATAAAGAGATCCTTCACTCAAAGGATCAACAAAGGAGAGAAAAAGGTGACACTTAGACAATACATACCATTAATTGACAAATAATACACCAACACTCTACTCTTTGAACTTCTTGGCAAAAAATCTTGACTGACATTAAACCTTTATTTGGTAAAGTTATATCATTGAAAAATATGTAAATCTGAAATGAAAATATTAAAAAAATATAAGTAAATTATTTTATTTAAATATATGAGTATAATATTATTAAGGTATGAATATATTGGACATTTATGTACATATATTATTAGAATTCAAGGATATTAGCCAAAGGGAATTGTCAATTCAAACATTTTAAATTTTGAATTGAAAATATCGAGTAGCTTCCTCATTTCAGGTCTCAAGAACTCCAGTGCGATTTTTTTTAGAAAACTATAAGTGTTTGTATGTCTGTGCATGCTTTTATTTGTTTGTGACACCAAAGCAAACAATAAATAGAAAAAATATCGACTCTAGATCAATATTATTTTAGCTTTTAAAATGTTTAAAGATGCTGAAATATGTACGAAAATACGTATGAAAAAACAAAGGAAAATGGTTTTCGGATCGAATATTTTGAGAAAACATAAGCTCCAATGGGGGTCTGTGAAGTTTTTTCGGAATTCATTTTTTGGACCGAAAGTTGTGGTACCTGCCGTAGGTATATGTCAATTTTGGAAAGGTTCAATTTTTTCAAGAACTATTCTTACAATTTCGATAAAAAAAACTCATTAAGACTTTTTTTATTTACAGAGGTAAATTTTAACACAATTTTCAAAATCAGAATTTTTGGACTTTCTAATGTTAATTTTTTTTTTAATATGGATATACAGAGCTCTAAAGCTTTCCCGCAATTAGTGAGATTAGTTATACTAACAAACAAAAAAAAGAGGTTGTCTAAAAAAAGTTTACGGACGATGATTTTACGTGATAACGTCGTAAGAAAACAGGTTATGTGGTTTTAAAATGAGTTGATTGAATCGTTTATTTATTTCAAACAATCATAATTTACAAGAAAAAGCTAAAAAAAAATTACCTTTTTTCTTTTCTCATTATATTAATTTTTTTTATTTTAAAAGCTTATAAAAAAATTATACCATTAAAAAGCCAAATATTTCTTCTAAATAAAAAACCATTTTTAAATTTTTACAATGCGCAAAAAGTATTAAAATAAGTTATTAAAAACAATCATTTCATACGAAAAAAGTGTAAAAATCATTTTCATCACCCAAAAATTCATTTTTTTATATCAAAAATCTATAATAAATTTTATACCACCTGAAAGCTTATTGCTTCAGCTCAAAATATATATATCGATCATGTCTATTAGGCATCTACAAAAAGAGCTAAAATTTTTTTGAACTCGATCAATTTTCATCAAAAAAGTGTACTTCCCACACTGGTGGCTGTTCATGATCAACAGATCTCCACAGGTGTTTTGAGGTGTTTCGCAAGTTTTTTAATTTAACATTGTGTAGCTTATAGTGAATGTACAGTTATGTGTGATATAATAAATGAAAGGTAACATCATCAGGATGCTTAATAAAGTTAAATTAAATTTGTAATTGCTTTAGATCAAAAGATAGAACCTGTTGAATAATAAAACGTTATCTCAAAATTTTGATTACAAAATTGATTGAAATTTTGCACAGATATAGTCCTGTCTATTTCATTTATTTATCTGTTGAAGAAAAAAAGATAAAAAACGGTTAAAAAAACTTGGGATAAAAAAACTTGTTTTCCTCGTTATTCGGTCAAAAACCATTTTGAAATGCCAATTTTTGCACATGTATGCGCACGGTCATAGAATACATGTTCTAGAAGCTTGAGATTTTTTGAATGCTACAAAATATTAAAATTAAAATAGCATATTTTTTTAAATTTTGTTTTACCCCTATTTACCCTATTAAAAGATGGAATTTTTTAAAATCCTTTAAATGTATTTAACTTTAGGTTATTATCTTTCAAATAAGCTATAGAAGATTTTTGTATCTCTAATAGTTTATTTTTAATTTTTGATTGAAATTTTTGCGGCACTGCGAAAGTGGAACGTTAGAAAATGGCAATTTTTGAATTATGGAAGGATGGTATTAGATAAAAATAAAAAGTTTTCTTGCAAAAAGAAATAATTTTCTAGATGTACGCCTCTTAGTGAGTCTTTAATTTAATGTTGTTCTGATTTTAAAAAAATCCTTGAACTCAATTTTTCTACCTCCATGATATGTAAATATAAACGAAATGTGTATCTCACTTGAAAAATCCAAATAGACGAAAACAAAATAAAATAAAACAAAACAAAAAAAATATAACACATCTCCATACTTAAATTAAATCCATGATGCATAAATCCTGAACAAATTCGCAGTAAATATACTCGCAATGATTAAATCTTTCAAGTAAACTGGATTAATTAATTAAGAAAAAATCTCGAATTCAATTATTTTAATTCAGATCAATGAGATCCGAGAAATCCTTGGCGACTGATTCTACATAATAAACAAAAAACTTGTATAAATGTAGGTCTTGATGCTTGAAAAAATAAATGAGAAGAATAAGTAGAAAAAAAAATATAACCTCCTCCAATAATTCAATCCTTGATATAAAAAAATTAGATTAAATATTGATTCACTTTATGTATAATTGAATATGTAAACAGATTGCACACTCATCCTTTTTTTGTATCTTATTTTGAGATCTTATATTGAAAAATGCTTTCAACCAAAATGAAATTGACACCAGGAACTTTATATTTTTTTTTAACTTATTTTTAGTTTTGATAAAGTTTGCATATTACTAAGTGGTTGAGGTATTCATAATAATAATTTGATGAATTTATACCATGACATGATGATAATAGAAAAGGTATATGTTTGTATCTCTTTCTGTCTATCTGGCTTTGGAATTGACCTAATTTTTATTTGATTTTATGGAATTTTTCTGTTTTTCTGCTGTTTTTCAGGACGAATGTAATAATAAATATATTATCCTTTAGAATATTCAGATGGTCTTTTTGAAATAATAACACTGGTCGGCAACGGATATAGAGCAAGAACCAAACCCTACTTTTCGAGAGGAATTTTGTGTGCTGAGTCCGAATCTGAAGTCAAAATTTCACTGGCACGTCACGTTTGTTGAAATAATTGAATATTATTAATAGGTCAAAAACGCGTTTTATTAAGTACATTTGACATCGAATTACATCACCGTTAATTTTTTTTTTTGTAAAACTACTTATGCAATCTCAAAACGCTATATTAACACGTCCTTAAGGTATTTATATTTTTTCAAAATAATTTTTTTTTCTCAAAGATATTGAAAAAAGAAATTTATGATACCTATAGATATCTCAAAATCTTGATTATTTTTTTCAAAGTAATGAATGGTTTTTTGAATCAAATTAAATCTTGCGTCTTCTGATTTGGACTTATAAAGAGCAACATATTACGGAAAATATATATTTTTGACTAAACATAAAAAAAAACTCAATTAAAAATTAGTTTTTGAAGCTTTATAGCGAAAATAGTGATGAGTATAGCTCAAAAACTAGACGTGATAGAAAAAATCTGTAAACAGTTTTGAATTCAGCACACTAAAGTCAATCAAAATCACCTTATAAAGTTCTTGCTCCCGACTTTTTTTAGTTTTTTGCCGACCAGTGTAATTAGAACGACTTTCCTGAAGCCTTGTGATTGATTTTAGGGGTCTAACAAATTAGCTGCCTCTATTTAAAAATGAATCGTTTATTTCAGAAACAGCATAAGTCCATGAGCACTAACTTTTCAGGAGCAACAAAAAACTGTTTTTTATGTTAAAACTCCACAACATTTCAAATTTAGAGTATGACAAGTTATAATCTAGCCAAAGACAAATTTAAAAACCTTTAAAATATAAACCTTTTTTCAAGTCTTAGCGGGTTTTTAGGCCTTTAAAGTCGCTGGACTTATGTCGTTTCTGCTTTTTGTTGGTAAAACTTTTGTTTTCATCTAGCTATAGCTTTTGAACCCTGCTTCTGATTTTAATGAATTAAATAGCAGTAGATAGATTAAATCTTTACCTCTTCATTGATGTATAATTTTAAAGCTTGCGTGTCATGATGGCTGGCAAAATAATTAAAAACTGGTAAAATGTCATATATTCAAGAGTAAAACACGCTGCCACCACCGCGAGGAAATCTGGCTATAACTTTTGAACCCTGAGTTTAATTTTAATGAATTAAATAGATATAGATAGAGTTATTTCTTACCTCGATGTAAGATATACAACAAAAGGATGTGCGTGTCAAGATTGCTGCCAAAATAACTTAAAACTGGTAAAAAGTCAAGTATTTAGCAGTCAAAAATGTTGTCACCGGGTGAAATATTTCCATATATTTTGAACCCTTTTCTTTCAGTTTTCGTATTTGGGGGGGTCTGACATACTTAATTTTTTTCCAGAAGATGAATTACTATACATAAATGAGAAATCTAAAAAAAAAAAAATTTGGGAAAAATGGACTTATGCTGTTTCTGAAATAAACCATTCAAATTACCATTGTAACAACACATTATTGTTGTTAGCATGCAGTACCGCCTTTGCCTATTATTTTTATATTTTATTTTATATAAGTTTGAAATCAATGTCGCCTTTGACTATATTATTTATATTTTTTCTAAATTTCAAAGCCTCCTATTTTTTAAATAATTTATCAATGTTTTCTTGCTATAAAAGGAGAGCCAAAATTAGAATTAAATCACTTTCGACTTGACCAGGAAAGAGTCAAGATATTACAGAGGTAACACTTACCGCTTCTTATCCTTGGCTTCTTTTCTGAAAGTATTATTACAGTGTTTCCTTACGCCTTCTGTAATAACTGCGGAACACCAACCGCATAATAGCAAAGGGTAGGAACACCATAATAATACTCTTTCAATAGAAGTAGTACCAAACTTTGTAAATCATTTAATCCTCGTTTGTTCAATAAAACTAATATTTAAAATATCCTTTTGTGTCTGAGTTTTGCTTGGAAGATACCACAACACGACAACCGACTGAACAAGCTGTTACACCATCAATTAAAACAGAAATTTTTAGAAGAACTTTAATTAAAAGTCAGTTGAATTTCTCGGCCTAAGGTTGCTTAATGTGGTTGAGTTGGCAACATTTCTGGACACTGAACATAACAATAACTCATAATGTTACTGTATCTTAGTAAACACTTAGGAATATAATTTCAATAAACTAAATAGTGTGAGGATATCTTTAAATCTCTCTTTTACATTAATAAAAAAAACCAAAATGCATAATTAAATTTTATTGATTTAGAGCCGATTTTTCCATCTTCTAATAAACAGTCAGTTAACTGTTCGACGAATAAATTTATTAGGCTCATAAACAATCGGATAACAACATTGAATTTTTCAATCAAAAATAATTTATTCTACAGAATAACAAAAAAAAAATTGTCAAATTAAATAATATTCAAAACTAAACGTCTTTTTTATTTATAATTGTTTTTGTTTTCTTGTGTTCCTCTGTATTCTTTGTCAAAATTATTTCAAAGCTGCTTTGACAATTGACACAGTATTTTTATTGATATTATTCCTTAGAATAATTTGTATTCGTCTCTGAAAGAAGCAGATAGTTTTATTCATAGGAATAAGCTATATCTGCCTGTTGAAAAAATGATTTTTTCTCTATCAGGAGAATAAGTACTAACTGACTGTTTAACTGACTGTTGAAAAATTGGCCCTTAATAAAATAAAATTAATTCATCCGGAATATTTCCTAGAATAATAAAATTATCGTTTAAGATTATTCAATCGAATAAAAATGAACTCGTTTAGAAAGCAAATAGCATCCCATTTTTGTTTAAGTAGTTTTAATATGCCTCACTGCTGTACAAAGAAACACAATATTATTGTTATTGTAATTGAATTGGATTTCCAAGGTAAAGCTTAAGATAATAAATACACACTACAAAACTTTGCATGCACATTGAATAATCTTCTATATACATAAATATATTTATATATAGCTACTCCTTATAGAAAATCCCATTTTCGTGCGATGATTCGATAGCCCTTAATTATCTTGTTATCCGCCGTTTGAGTAGATTAATATCAAGTCATCAAGTGGATGTTTTTGAAGCAAATTTATTTTGTGTATCTTTATACTATATTGAAATATATAGGCGATTGAAAAAGGAGAAGTGTTTAATTGAGGTTGTTTTATATTTATATTTTCACAGCTATTTTCATCTTTCAATCGAAGTGAGCTTAATTGGAAAACAATTAATTAAAAAGGGAATTTAATTTTGTTTTTTTTTTTTATAATTAATTTATTGATAAGGATTTTTTTTAGACGCAAATATGACTATTATACGATGACTTTTGTTTTTATGTTTTTGTTTTGCTATAATTATTAAGAAGGATTCGCAGACGTTAGAAAAACAAACCCGTTACATCTTATTTGTAGATTTTCCAGAAAGCAGAATATTTATTCAACACGTTAAATACTAACGCAGTAATCTCTTATATTTCTTTGTAAAAAATAGTAAATAAATAAGAGCGAAAAACATACAAAAATATGCATTGCATATTAGGGTGGGTCAAAAAAAATCGAAATTCGTTTTTTGATTTGGTACCTCGAAAACTCGATTTCTAGACACCTCTAGAATATACTCACCAAATATGAGCTCTTTATCTTAATGGAAAGGTCCTCCGCTTTTCAATTTTCCATTTTTACATCAAGCTTCTACTAAAAAAAAATATTTTTTTATTAATTGAATTTTTAGCCAATTTTTTTCATATTCTTGTAGAAAATTGAACGCTCTAGAAAAAAGGTTAAATACACTTTTTTGAATTATCTAACCGTTTAGTAGATATTTGAGGTCCAAAAATCGAGAAAATCTTTAAAAATTCGTTTTTTGCTCTTAATTTTGTAACAAATTGAAAAATTATAATAATCAAACGCGCATGACATATTCTTGTAGGAAACAGATTGCTCCAGGTCTTATTAAATTTTTTTTATTAATCTAACCATTTGAAAGATATTCGAGGTCAAAGTTAAACAAAAATATAAAAACTTTTTTTACTTTTCAAAATTTTCTAATTCACTGAAAAGTCATTATTATTAAATTAGTAAGATGGATTATTGTTAGGGCTTAAATGTTCTACAAAAAAGTCCTTGGCCTCAAATTGGTCCACCCATCCATCCATCCATCTTACTAATTTAATAATAATGACTTTTCAGTCAATTAGAAAATTTTGAAAAGTAAAAAAAGTTTTTATATTTTTGTTTAACTTTGACCTCGAATATCTTTCAAATGGTTAGATTAATAAAAAAAGTTAATAAGACTTTTTTTGTGGAGCAATCTGTTTCCTACAAGAATATGTCATGCGCGTTTGTTTATTATAATTTTTTAATTTGTTACAAAATTAAGAACAAAGAACGAATTTTTAAAGATTTTCTCGATTTTTGGACCTCGAATATCTACTAAACGGTTAGAGAATTCAAAAAAGTGTATTTAACCTTTTTTCTAGAGCGTTCAATTTTCTACAAGAATATGTAAAAAAATTGGCTAAAAATTTAATTAATAAAAAAATATTTTTTTTTAGTAGAAGCTTGATGAAAAAATGGAAAATTGAAAAGCGGAGGACCTTCCCATTAAGATAAAGAGCTCATATTTGATGAGTATATTCTAGAGTTGTCTAGCAATCGAGTTTTCGAAGTACCAAATCAAAAAAACGAATTTAAATTTTTTTGACCCACCCTATTGCATATATGGGTCAAAATCATGGAGGTGGAAAATTTGATGTCCAGGCATTTTTTAAAAATCAAAATAACATTTATTTAAATTTTTTTTCTCATTTACCAACTAAAATATGTAGTAGGCTCGCATCTACGAATATATTTATTTCGGTTAGAAAAGTTTAAATTTCTTTTTTATTGCATCTTACATATACACAAAAACAGCGTTCCCAATATTTTAATTATCTAACGTACAAATTGTGCTGCAAGCAGTTTTTAAAGTTGATTTTATATAGATTTATCATTCCACGAAAAAATGTATGTAAGAAGCTAGTTTTAGTTTCATTTTTAAGTAGCGTACATCAATTAACTGTCATTCCGGAAACGCTTGTTTTGGGGTATAGTTAGATTGAAATTTTAATTTTTTGGTGATATTATGATCAAAAATCGAGTCCACTAAAATATAATCTCAAAAATATTTCGTTTTACTTTGTTACATAAAAAATAAAAATAAATTAAGGTCAAAACGTCATTTCCGGGAACGCTCTTAGAATCTGAATAAATAATGTCTTACACTCATAATTTTGCATTTTCTAGGTTTTTTTTAACTCAGTATCCTCAGCCATTCTGAGTATGGCTGTAATATACACTTTTATCAAAAAAGTTACAAAAAAAAACAAAAGAAAAAATTACTTATGGCCTAAGTGTTTCGGACGTGCATTTTTTTTGTAGAAATCGGTCTCTGCCCCAGGAAATAAAGTTATATTTGATTTATTTAAGACCTACTGTCTTAGTATAATAATATATCATTCACATTGATACTATTTCTAGACCCCTAAAGTCGTTTTGAAGAGATCACCACCAGGTGATCGAGGAACGTTTTTCTAGTACTAATTTTTGGGGTTTAGCGGTAAATTGAAAAATATACATTTTTGTGCTCTGCCCGTTCATGAACCGACAAATTATGGCTAAAGCGAACATTTGAGCATGAAATTTTTATCATAAAACAAAGTTGATTTTTTAAGAATTCATTCATCGAAATTTCCCACCTCCATGATATTGATCCATATGCCCTCATCGAAGTACCCAAAAAAATGATGTATCACGGTCAGAAATGTTTCCAAGATATTGTTTTTCAAAAACATTATAGTCAATTTTTTCGATATAAAGTAATTTTTCCAACTGTTTTTTTTTTTGCGGCCAAGCTTTGAGAGCAAAATCTGATCCAACAAAAATAAAATATTTGTAATTTGTTTTACTTAAATGCGTCGAAGAAACAAAAATATTTCGAATGGAAAGAATTTGCTGAGCCACACCTCGAAGAAACTTAACATTTATGAAAATAACTTTAAAAGACCATTATTTTGGATGCCTTACTCGATGGATTTGGAGGACATTTTTAAAAATGATCCGAAGAAATGTGCTTCTGAAAGTAAAGAGTCATATATCGTCGGCCTCGTAAGGGTTTAGCCTTGAACTTTTTGCGAAAGTAAATCAAATTACCCTCTAATTCGAAATTTTTCACCATTATTAATGAACAAGTTTGAAGGAAAAAAATTATATTAATTCCTCTAAGACTAATTTCCCTCTAACTCGAATCAATTTTCGTGTCTCGTGAAAGTTCGACTTGGAGGGTGGTAAGTAAATGCATAGGCCTATTCACAATAAGAGACTTTTGATCCGAAGATATTCAAAAATATAAAAAAAATATGTATATTTTAAAAGAAAAAAACTTGTATATTTTCGAAAATAAAAGAAAAAATATTTATAATTTTTAATACTGTTTTAATGTTTCATTTCACTCCTTATTTTCGTCTGCTCTCAAATAAATAGAGATCCCAATTTCTCTCTTAAAACAAATCATACGTTATAAAGTTTACAGGTTATTCTTCCATTCGAAAACACGAAAGTTTCGTATATTGATTTTTTTGGAAAATTACTCACATCAAATTAATCTATCATAAACAGAATGACGTTACAAGTTTTGCAATCCATTCTAATTGCAAAATCTCATGATAGAAAATTCCAACCTGAATAATTCAAATCCAACCCAATCTAATTTTGGCTGTGGAAATTTATAAATAATTTTCTTCATACTATTACACATTCAGCAGCATATAAGAAGCTTTATTCTAATAGTTTTTGAGATTTTCTTCTTCACCTGTCGGAGTTCAAATACCCATGTACCTAGTTTGTGTTTATTGGACGTTTTATTGTTTATAATTCGCTTGCAAAGACAAACAAGAGCTCTCCTCATACACTCTTTGCCCTCATCTAACGAGTTCCGTTGGTCGGTCCCCTTGATAAATGATGATGCACTGAAACAAGAACCACTGATGCAATCACGTTTTGCCAATCACGTTTAAAATTATTTATTTGCCAAGAAAACAAGCCAACCGTGCCAGGATGTCAGAGTCAACTAATGACTATAGAAGTCGTGTAGATGCGCGCTTGACAACGTGCAGGAGCGCTGTCATTTTAGTAACTATATCTACAAATCGGTACCTGTGCAAAGAAGAACATTACTTTGTGTTGGCTATAAGGAATTTTAATTTTTTTATATTGTTGCTGAAACTTGTTGAGCTTAGACAGTGCATTGCACAGTATCAGTACATTGCTCAAGGACATATAAAAACCTTCAATTCAATTGCTACCACCAATTGTTCATGGATAGAATTAGTAACTCTGAGTTACAGGACCGTTTCACGGATGCCAATCTCAACCATTTAATAAGAATAAAGGGGATGGGGACCACTATTTATAGCTTATATTTGAGTTTTTGAAACCTCCCAAGGACATGTTATGTACTTAAACTGTCGTTAATTCTCTAGCCGTTTTTGATGTTTTTAAAGCTTGTAATTTAAAAGCTTCCTAAAGCTGAGACGGATTCATTTTATTCATTGTATTTTAGATTTTAAATTCGCCCTCATAATATCGACTGCCCTTTCTAAAGTAACGTTTTGTTTCCATAATACAGCCACTCCTGCAAAGGTGAATCCAAAATGCAAACTATGTTTTCACTACATGACAGGAGGTTTTTAAACAAGTAAATATTGTTCTTATGGTTGGAAACACATAGAATTGTTAAAATTTATTTGTATTTCGAAAAATAAAGCAAATACATGAAATTCAAAAATCATGATAGTAATATTCAAAAAGTTTTTATCTCTGGGGACTATACATTGGTTTACCTCTGGATCTATAAATACAAAAATATATTTGAAGGAAAACTACAACAAGAGTGTTCAAGACATATGTTTAACTTATTGCAACCATGGTTTTCATATTTGGCGTCTTGCATCACCATCTCCTGTAGAAAAAGAAAACCAAACAATAAAATCTTGTGAAAAAGTTATTCAATACATGCTAAATGCATAATAACCGATCCGAAATTATCGAGTTAGAACTATGGAGATTTGGGAAAAGTAATGAAATATTTTCGAAATATAAGATTAGTGAGTTGGAATTGTCCACTGGAACATACAATATTGGAAAGAAGGCGAGTGGAAATTTTTTTTGTTCAGAAAAGAAAATAGCGAAGCACTAGAACAGATCTTGTAACTAAGATGTTAAAACAAAAAAGTACCAAATTTACAAAAACACTAGTGGAATAAAATAAAGTACAAAAAAACTTTCTAGCGGATTTTTATTTTTTAAAAATTAGCGTATCAAGGTGCTTGAAATAGTAATTTGACGTTTTAAGTCCCTTATTTCAAGTTACGTTAAATGTTACTTATGTATGAAGTACCTAAATTTTCTACTTGCGATATTCAAAGGTACTATAGGACAAGTTAGGGAGTCCAGAACAAAACTCGAACAATCATACATGACATTACGGTGATGGAGAAAATTGGAAAATTGTGGCCAAAAAGACCTTTCTTTTAAAAGAAAATATTTTTGAACCTTTATTCTAAAAAAAATTATTTTGAGACTCTTAACCCCTTGTAAACCAAGATCAAAAATTTTAAAATTTATTATATCAAACGACGCACATAGGAGTATTTGCAGTAAAAACCTGGTCATAAGTCGATTTTCTGAAAATCAAAATTGACACCAAAAAGTTTGGCAAAGTGGGTGCAAAATAAACCTGTGTCAATATGCTGCACTCATTTTTTTGTTTTTCGATCGTGTCTTGTTAAAAAATGAGTTCAAAGTTAACTGTTACATCTACCTCATTTTTATTTGAATTCGAAGTATTTTGGTAAGTGTTATTCTATATGCGATATTAAAGTTTTGTGATAGAAATCTAAAAAAATTTAAATGCAGAATTCTTCTTCAGTTATTTATAAACGATATTAACAAAGTTTTGAAAATGTTAGATAGTTTTTTCTATATTTTAATTCGGGCTTAGAACTTATATCTAAAAACTTGATATTTTTGGTAAGTTATTATTTGAACTTTAATGATTTTGTTTTAGTATACCCCGTTATTCTGCGATGAATTGAAACTTATGAGTTAGTTTATATATTCTTTAACACAATGCAACAAAAATTGGGTGCTCTTAGGTGCTCTTTAGAGAATCGAGGGTCAATTAGTTTTTCAGTTTCTGATAGAAAATACTCCTTACTTTATGCAACGTTTTTTATTTTTAAATTAAATTTACTGATGTTATTAGTGTATTTTTTTTTTGGGTGATCTTAATTAAGGTTGGGGAAGAGAGAAAAGAAGCTGAGAATTGCGTATTAGGGATGAGGAAAAAATTTTGAGAAAAATAATGTCGACAGGCGGAGTACAGACCATTAATCAATTTTTTTAGTTTTTGGTAAAAAAATAAAAATAACAAAAACTAGGTTTATATTGTATTTTCTTATAGGAATACTCATTTTAAACAGAAATAATAACAAAAACCACGAAAAATAATTATGGCCAGGTTTTTGATGACAATACTCCTATGTGCGACGTGCATTTAACTATATAATTAAAACATGTATTTTAAAAAACTCAGTATCTTTATTATTTACTTAGTTTTTTTTTCAAAATTTACGGAGTACAAAAAATAAGTTTAAATAATATATTTCTGTATACAAAAGAAAAAATTCAAACAAAAAACTATGTATGTAATATTTATTTTTAGGCACTTTCTTTCCATCCAAAAATAAAACCTCGTTAGTTTATCCAGAAAAACTACTTTTTTCTGAGTTTCGTAGTTTTTAAACAAATTTGCCTATTTTAAAAAAAAGTCGAACTTCCAACTTTACTACCATTTATTAAAAATATGGTGTACTATTCGATAAAGCAATATTTAAAAATTATGTTATTGACTTTAATAGAAAAAAATAATAGTCTGTAGGTACAGCTTTTTTTGGGATCTTTGTTAGTTTGTAACAGAAATGTCAAGAGGTTAAAAAAATCTATTTTTTGAAACCTAACTAATGAAATTTTTTGAAACTTTGCTTTTTATGTAACAATTAACATTTCTTTTTTAATGACATCCATTTTGTATTTTGTATTTGTATGAATTTGATGTAAACACTTATGTTTTAGGCAACTTTTAGGATAACAGGAAGCATTTTGGACGCCGACGTGAGTTTTATTTGCAGTAAAACTGTAGTAGGCAGAACTGAGAAAAAAAATACAAAAATTTGAACAAATACTATCTGTATTTTATGCCAGATTTTTTTGTAGTATTTTCCCTATTTGATCTTCACTTGACCTTGACTAAAGTGATGCTGGTTTTCCTAATCCTAAAAACATAATGCTATTCCTGAAAATATTCCACATTCTGAGAGTTTCTATACCTAAGCTTTACTTCTGGAAAACGGTACATTTTAGAACTTTGCAACTTAATTCAATTTTGAGGAGAAAACAATTAAAGTTTACTAATCCAAAAATTCAGACGAATTGACAAGGAACTCAAAACGTAACGCTGCTTTTGTTTCAAAACTGAAATTTTTATTTGAAAAGAAACCAATATTATGGTATCTAGAGCAAGTTAATGGAAAACTTATATCACTGATGAATTCAAAATTCTGAAAATGATTAATTAATAATAATTATATTAAATAGAAAACTCTTTGTAAATTCATAAAAATAGTCTTACTCTTCTCAAAAATAAATTCTGAATTAATTAAATGGCTGGCTGCAGTAATTCCTACAGTTAAGCCTGCTTTTTTCTATTCCAGTAAAGTTAATTAAGATCTTAAATAAGAATTTCAAGTAAAAACCATTTTTAATCTTTTGAAGTTTTGAGTTTTTAATAAAAATAAAGAACAGCAGTACAGATTTCAAAGAGCCATTAGATAGATTAAACAAAATCCTTAAAAATTTTCTCGTAAATGAAATAATTAAATGCTGGATTTAAAAATAAAAAAACAAAAACTATTTAAATCACAAACAAAAGTTAATATTTAAATTTGCCATCACTCTTCTTTATGTCACTTTTAATGCAGAAAAAATAAAAAAGAATATCCTTCTGCAAACCAATTTAGCACATTTTGCCATAATCTTCCGTTGAATTTTCCATTCTTGGGTGCACTTATCTCACAAAACATGACTCTTATCATAGCTTATTAAAAGTTATATCATCGTAGGAGCAATAAATATCCTTGAAACTCTTCCTGTCAACACACTGCATCACCTAGATAAAAGTAGAAAATAAAACAAAAAACAAAAAAATGAAAGAAAGATATATAAAACGTGAACACTACAAACCAACCTCTTACATCAGGGAAGAGAACTCTTTTTTTTTTTTTTTTGTTCCTTCAAACAACAACAACAACAACAACAACAACTATACAAAAAAGAAAAAGGTGGGTGGGCTTTGTGAGGAATTTGCCCGTAAGCTTATTGTCTGCAGTAGAAATCCTTTATAGAAGAAGCTATACTATACATACTATATATAGTTGTGCCAAGGAAATGTTACTTACTTCGAACGTCTTTCAAAGAAAAGCACATTTTATTATAAAACAAAGCGATTAATTTACTCTGACCCGTTTTTAGCAGGCGATAATTTCTTTCATGTTATATAACTCCAGTGTCTATAGAATAAGTGGAAAATCGTTACAGGCAGAGAAATATATTAAACACGTCTTTACTTTTAACATTTGTCTTAAATTACTTTAACTCTCAAAACCATTAACGCGCCTTGAAGCTAAATTAAAGTTATCAAAAGTTACAGACATCGGATACGACAGCACAGTGGTTGGCAATATTGACTATCACGTTTTAAAAATATCTTTGCCTTAATTTCCTGTTACAAACAAACAGAACGAAACAAAAAAAAAATAAATACTTTCAACCCCAGAAAATAAACCATCAACCAATGGACCGACCTACCAGGAGCAACTTCTTGAATCAAAATTGAGGCATGTTTTAACCTAAAGTCAATAGCAAATATTTTTTCAAGATATTTGATATGTCTGGTCTTGAAGCGCACACCCTTCTGAAAGTTTAAGTATAAATCAGTATAGAAATAAATCGATTAAATGATTACGATAGTGTCAAGTTTTTTTATTTTCTTCGGAAAAACGTAGGCGTTTTTAGGTAAATATAGGTATGTCGTTCTATCTGCACAGTTAAAAATTTTGGTGTTGATTCTACGAAAATTTGGGTTACATAAAAGAGGCAACACCAAACTTTTATTTGAATTTAATAATTTGATTGTATTATATATTTAAGTCTTATACAAAATTTATTTAAATTTAATTTTTTTTTTGTATTAAAAATCAAGGACGTTTTTATCAATTTAAAGTTTCAGTTTGTTTTAATGATATTTCTTTCCTTTTCTTTTTTATTATTTTAAATTTTTTCTTTCTTACTTAATTAAAACGAAACAAAACATTTCTGAAAGTAATTATTACTATTATTAACTCAATTATTGGCAGCCACCACAAAAAAGTGACGCCATTTTCTAACGTTCCACTCTCGCACTTTTATAGTGCGGAAAAAATTTCAATTTAAAATTAAAAATAAACTATTAGAGATACAAAAATCTTCTATATCTTATTTGAAAGATAATAACCTAAAGTTGAATACATTTGAAGGATTTAAAAAAAATCCATCTTTTAATAGGGTTAATAGGGGTAAAACAAAATTGCAAAAAATTGGCTATTTTCTAAACACGACAATGTAAAGAGTTGAATTTTTTTTTAATCGATAGATAAATTCATTGCAAGACTGACAATGGTATTGAAAAAAATTCTAAAAAATTTCAAAACCAAGTTTTAAATGGTTTTCTTAAACTAAAACATGAAGTAGACCTTTGACGAATAAGTGATTATAGGTAGGGGAAATTCTTTTTGATAATTTGAAAAACTACATTCGAAAGATAATAAAAAAAAAATTAGGGGCCCAATACGGATTTTCTTTTAAGTCTCTGCGTTTTGAAATAAGAATTTTTGAAAAACACCTACTTATTTTGGGGTATTTTTTGGTGAGTTTTAATTTTTTTAAATTTTTCGTAGCGTTCTAAAAATCTCAAACTTATAGACCATGTAGTCTATGACTGTGCGCATAGATGTGCAAAAAATTGGTATTTTAAAATGATTTTTGACCGAAAAACAGGAAAAACAAGTTTTTTTGTCCCAAGTTTTTTTTACCGTTTTCAAGTTTTTTATTTTTATCTTTTTTTCTTCAACAGAAAAATAAATAAATAAATATATTGTAGATAGATAATAGACTATATTTGTAGAAAATTTCAGTCAATTTTGTAAACACAATTTTGAGATAACGGTAAAATAAAGTTCTATTTTTTAACAGATTATATCTTTTGATCCAGAGCAAATACAAATTTAATTTAACTTTATTGAGCATTCTGATGATACCTTTCATTTGATATATCACACATAACTATACATTCAGTACAAGCTAAACAATGTTAAATTAAAAAAACTTGGGAAATACCTCAAAACACCTGTGGAGATCTGGGAAGTACCGTAATCTCAGTCTGGAATTTCGACATGGTTGGCTCTAAAAAAATCTAAATTTATCTCTAGGCATCGCAGAAATAAGATTGAAATTTCATTTGAAAGTTGAAATAATGAGCTTTCACATGATATAAAATTTCGTATAGGCTGTCATCGAAAAAATTAATCCAATAGCGTGAAAAGATAAAATTATATGTTTTTTGCCTTTTTTTGATGAAAATTGATCGAGTTCAAAAAATTCTAACTCTTTTTGTAGATGTCTAATAGACATGATTTATATATATATTTTGAGCTGTAGCAAAAAGCTTTCAGGTGGTATAAAATTTATTATTTTTTTTTATTATAGGTTGTTATATCAAAAAAATGGATTTTTGGGTGATGTAAGTGATTTTTTCACTTAATAAACTATTTTAATACTTTTTGCGCATTGCAAAAATTAAAAAAATGGTTTTATTCTTTAGAAGAATTATTTGGTTTTTTAATGGTATAATTTTTTTTTTGTAAGCTTTTAAAATAAAAAAAATTATATAATGAGAAAAGAAAAAAGGTAATTTTTTTTTAGCCTTTTCTTGTAAATTTATGATTGTTTGAAATAAATAAACGCTTCAATTGAAATCATCGTCCGTAAACCGGCTTTACAGACAACCTCTTTTTTTCACAAACTATGTGAAGTGAAATCTTATTGCTGATCAAATTTTGTCAGTAATTCATACATTTTACTTCGAAAATTGATATTTTTTTTAATCAAAAAAAAAAAAAAAAAGATTACCAAATGCATTTTCCAAACCAAAATAGTTTAATAAAAATTATTTTTTCAGGTAGCGATAACCCTTAATCCATGGCACAACAAAACTTATTTCTTTTTTAAATGACTTCCATTTTCATTTACATTTTTAATACAGTTTGATTAAAATTTAGTTTTCTTGTTTAAAAAAATTAAGACGAGTATTTAATTTCAATTCTTCTTACCCAGTTAAAGTTATAATTTAGGTGCAAAGGAATTAGTTTTTAATTCAAATTTTCTTATACATATTACAATACTTTTGATTACATTTTAATATTTTGTATTTAAAACTAATACATTTAATTAAATTTTATTTTTTTTGTGTTTGAAATTAAATTAAAATTAAAAAAAAAAACTATGTAATAAAATCGCAATATTAAAAACATAACAATTATTTTTGTTTTGAAAAAGGCCTGATTCCAAAGGTTGTCTTAAATAACTACGACAGAATTTTTAACCGTGTGTATATTTGAGCATAAGAGTGTTAAGACAAGAGCCTTAACAGTTTTATGTTTCTGCGATTCGGGTAGAGTTGATTTCAAGGTAAATCTTAAATTTTATTTATCAAAAAGTTGATTTTTCAATTTAAAAAAATGATTGGCATTGCTCATAAATTTTGTCACAGAATATGAAGTAAAATATTGTCTTTATGAATTAAAAAGGATATTAGTCTGTCGATTTTACGGAAAAAGCGATAGTTTTTTGCAATCGAAACAGAACTTATTCTCTGCTATGGATTTGGATATGCTTCAATATTTCAATTTTTTGTTTTTTACTTGCAATATTAGGACGAATTTCGGCGTCAAAAATTATTTGCATCACCATTTTTTTGTTAGAAAGTTATTAAATTTGTCACACACAAACTTTTCTTGTTGCTTAACTTTTTAAGTGCAGTCCAATCAATTTAACCATATAATAAGGACCATTTTAAATTGTTTTAAATTTTAATTTTACGTAGCTTTAAGATTATTTTTGTAACTAATTAATTAAATATTTCCTCGCAACTTTTTTCTTTAATAATATTTTATTTAATCTTCTTATATTTCAAAGAAGGATTAATTATATTTGCTTACCCCTTTTGCCTTTGTGTATGTAAATGTTGAAAACTTTTCCATGAATTAAATTTTTGCCAAAAGCTTTTCCATCATTAAATTCTCACCCAACCACCATATTTCTGCCTCTTTAAATAGGCATATCAATAATGTTGAAATTCAGTGATCAACGGTTTAGCGGAAGATTTATTTTCAAAGTTATGAATTTAAAAGTTGAATGTCTTTTTAAGTAATATTTCTTTATGCGTGCCATATGGTCATTAATCAAATTATGTATACTAACATATAAGAGATTTTGTAATTAGCTCTTAAAAAATTAAATTAATAAGCTAAGAAGGAGATGAATAATTAAAATGTTGAAAATGTGTAATTTTTCAATGCTATACAGCCCACACATGAAGTATATTCAAAGTCGAATTTGTGTTTCTTTATACAATACTTTGAAAGAGGATAATGCTTCAAGCTTTGGCACCATACACTTCAATTAAAATTTTAATTTTTCTTCAATTCTAACGCGTATGTTTGTGTGTTTAAAGAAGTATAAATAAATGGTCTGGTTAATTGATATCAAACTGAAGCAAAATTCTTAATAACAGAAGGTATTTTATTTTTTACAATTTTATCAATAAAGCAAAAATGGGTTTTTAACAAAACTTGCGACGACGATATGTTTTGGAAAATACTTTGGTTACATGCAACCTTTTAGGCTCGGTAAAATTTTGGTAAAATTTAAAAAACTATAAAAACATTTAATAATTTTTTAATAATACGATTTTGCATTAAAATAAAAAAATAAAAAAAAGGAAACTACATAGTAAATCAAAGGTAGAGAATTTCAAATATTTTCATTTACTTTTCGAGTCTAAAATGAAATTGTTAGTTTTTTTCAAAATAAACTGAAAATTTAATGAAAACATATTGTGATGAACTAATTCCGTGACCGGAACCTTAATATTTCGTATGTTAAAACGCAATATTGTTTAAAATGCAAAACTGTCAAAATATTTACGAATTTGTCCGTGTCCGTTAATATTTGCTCTTAGAAAATGATTTTTAACAAGAACTATTAAGTATCAGGATCTTGAAGCTTACAAAATTTCTGATGATTGAAGCCTTAAACCATGAATGTAGGTCAATGAAATGGTCTCCAAAGGGTTGTTTATCCAAAAAAAAAATACATTTTACCTACCTACATTACATACGAAACAACAATTTTTGGCAAAGCTTTGAGAGCATAAATTAAATCGTTTAAGACAAATTTTGACGAACTTTTGTACGTTGAATGAATTGTAAAAGGTTCGATTAGTATTAAACACCAAATATTTAATGCACACTTTTTGCATTGAATTTTTTTTTCAATGCAGAAAATTTTTTATTTGCAATAAGTTTTTTTAATTCAAAATATTTTTACTTGAAAAAAAAAATTTATTTTTAATGCAAATATTTTTCAGTTGCGATATAATTTTTTTTTTAATGCAAAATATTTTTAGTCGCATTAAATATTTTTTTATTAATGCAATTTTTTTTCAGTTGCAATCATTTTTTTTTCTGATGCAATTTCTTTTTAATTTGCAATATGTAAATAATATTTTTTTCTGTAATAAAAAACAAATGCATTATCTAAGAAAAAATGATTTTTTACAACCCTGATCCAGCCGTGAAATTTTGAATAGCTATGATGTATTTATTCAGAACTGTAAAATGTTTTTGAGAAGAAAAAATTGCTGTAAAATAAAAACGAAATAGGAATGCTTAAAAAAGGGACATTGCGTTCCCCTTTCACATTTTCAGTTTGAGGGACAAACTAGTTCTTGAGATGTAAGTGGGGGATAGTCCCTCAAAAGGGGGACCTACCATTCGTCCTAGATAAACATAGTGTTTTATTAATTTATTCTTATTTAACTAATATTTTGATTATTTTTTTTTAATTTTTAATTTGATTTCTATTCAGGCAATATTATAAATGATTTTGCATACAAAAAAAATTCGTTTAAATTTAAACAACTATTTGGTTGATATGTACCTACCTACTACATAGTCAGAAATTAAAAAAAGGTCCTATGGAAGGTCCCTAACGGTAACGATTTTTGAAAAACTAAAACAAATGATTTTTTTTTATCAAAATCGGAAAAGGAGTTTTATGAGAAAATTAAACTTATCCAAAATTGGTATATGAAAGGTACCGTTATTTTATGATCCAAATAAATAATTCCAAGAACTCTTCTGTATATACAGGGTCCAAAAACTGCTACCGATAAAAATCGATACTTGAGGTAGAATGTTCTGATCTCAAAATAAATAATTTTAGCTGTTTTTTTCTTTTACAAACAATTGAAAGTAAAATGCGTATAAAATAACGTACAAAAATCACATTACATCGTATAGGTCGCAACAAATTGTACCGCAGAGATTATTTAGTATGTTTTTGGGATAAATACCAGTCAATAGTTTGAAACCAATTTTGCAGCTTCGAAAATCCTGTGCTAACTTTGTGGTACGCGGAAACCGCAAAATTGTCTAAATTTTTCAGGACACTTTTCAGCTTTTAAATTTTAAAGTCACTAGAAACCAATTAAAGTGCTATAACTTCAGGGAAAACGCAGCTCTGTAGGTAGGCTCAAAACTTGATCACTTAAAAATGAAAAATATTTCAAAAAATTATACAAAGCAAAATTACTGGCCTTGTGTGTCAAAGGCGTATAGACGTGACTGGTGTCAATTAAAAGCTGAAGGCATACAAAAAGTGAAGTTTTTTCAAAATTTGTATGTGTGAGTTATAGATATTTAACGTGTGAAGTTGATATATGAATGCATTTTTTTCCTTAAAAATAATTACATGAATATTTGTTTGGGATCGGGTCAAAATTCTGGCTTCAAAATTCTGCTTTTTTAACGAAAATTCTGTTTTTTTTTATTTATAGTCCCTGCTTTTCAAAATTCTGCTTTTTAAAATTCTGCTAGCGTTATACTTGAACAAAAAAATTCTGCCAATTCTGTTTTTTTTTTTATAGCATATGCGCTGAATAAAGAAAAATACAACTCATTAATGTAATTCAACATTGGTAATTTCCTAAATTTTTTTTGTTTAAGTGTCGCAAATATTTTTTAAAATGCATAGACTGACTTTCTTTCAAATAAAATCTATAACTCATTGGAACCGATGTTGTTGATACAACATATTACTTTTCTTATTCAAATTTTTGAATATTCATCTTTATTTGATAAATTAAAAAATTTTGAATTATTTTCGGAAATGTTTAGTATTAAAAACCTTTTCTTAATATTTTCAATTTTATTTATTTATAAAACAAAAGTTAATATGCATTCAAAGAATGACAAATTATGTAGGTAAGTAATCAAATAAGTAGATAATCTTTCAAGTAGATGATTTTTCAAAATTCTGCAAAAAATTAAAAAAGGGTTCGGAAAATGTTAAAAAGCGCGTGCTTTTAACATTTTCCAAACCCTTTTTTAATTTTTTGCAGAATTTTGAAAAACAGAGTTTTGAAAAACAGAATTTTGAAAAGCAGAATTTTAAAAGCAGAATTTTGACCCCGGCAGAATTTTGACCCCAACCCTATTTGTTTTTCTAATAAACGACATAAAATTTGGGAGAAAGTGTCATTATAATCTTTTAGTTTTCTCGACATGAATGATCTGAGATGAATAAATTTGATGGTGAAGGATATAATTGATATAATTCTTTTCTTTTTTAAGGGATAGATCAATTTATTGCTCAAAAGCACTACATCAACGCCTATTTTGTTCAAACTATTGTTAGCAAAAATTCATGTTGATGAATGATGTTCCAACTTCATCTTAAACAAATATTTGTGTGAAAAAAGCTTAATTTAGCTCAATAAAATGTCTATATGTTAAATTTTAAAAATAGATTTTATTTGAAATCATGAAAATTTTGTTTTTCTTTTGTTTACATAATACCAAGAGCACGATCTCGAATAGACAAGGTTCTTTCCTGAAGTCAATTCCAAATCCAAAGAGAACAGCTACTGACAATTAGTGAGAACTTTGTTACTAGAAACAATTCAATTGAAATGCTCGCTAACAAAATAAAACGAATCAATATCTATTTCGAAAGATAACAAATAAAACAAATACTTGTAATTGTTTTTGGTTTTGAATAAATATTTTTTTGTTTAATTTAGAAAAATAACAATAATATTTGTTAATTTGAAGTAATTAAACCTCAGACATTGGAATAATAAATAAAAATATATCTCAGAAAAAAAAAATGTGCTTTTGCTAGAAGTGTGTTTATAAAAATAATCAAAGTGCTTTTTGAGAGTGTCAGAAATGCGCGAAGAGGAGGAAGATGATGCTTCCGGAGGTAGATATTTTGATTTTTTTCGAATATATTCAAAAGTGATTTTTTAATTGTTAATTATTATCATCTATCTCGTGCAAGCTTTTTCAGTGTCTGTTGTTTTGTATCTTGTTGCCGTATCGATCGTTCTCCTCAAATCGTAACACATTGCCATAGATTATTGCAATATTATTGACGCGCTAAGCATCAATTAAACTGTTAGTTGTAAACAAATTTTTACAAATTTTTTTTTTCAACTTTTTTTTCCGTAAGCTAAAAATAGCTCAAGATATTTTTGATGTTTGTTCTTTTTGCAAAAAAAAAAAAAATTTTAAGAAAACAATTAAAAAGAAAAATTTTATTGTTGATTTAAATTTCAGCATTGCGTGAAATGATGTCGTTAAATTTGTTCTTCTTCTTTGTGTATTGTGTTGAAAGATGTCAAAACCAAGTGCAAAATTGGCTGTCTTTATTTGATTGCAAACAAAAAATATTAAAATTAGAGTAGTGTAAAAATATTTAGGAAAGAATACATAAAAGTAGTCGTAACTCAAGTTAAGGAGTATGTATTATTTTTTTCATAGCCGTGATTTTTCTCAAGTGAGCCTCTGAGGAAGCTTTTTTACTTGAGGATTTCCTCAATTCGCATTTATAAACAAAAAAATTGAGGAATTTTTATTTTATTTTCAATTTATTGAAAACCAGAAATCAAAGCGAAATCTTATTGTTTTTGGTCTTTATCTATGATTTTTCTTGATTCTATCTAAGCAAAAAAAAAGTGGTAGAAATTAATTTTTCTTAAAATTTTATGGAATTGATCAAATTTTGACCATCAATACATAATGGAAAAGCGATTTCTTATCGCAAAATGTTAGGTAATTAAATTTTCAAAGCATAATTATAGCTCTAAGATATCCTTAAGATTGGAGTTAAGATTTCCAAAAAAGTTGATTAAAAACTGAATACAAAATTTTAGAAGGCACAGAACGTTTTTCTAAAACTTAAAACATTTTGTTTTTTTTTTTTTCATTTTTAAACCGATGAGGGTCATGTATTATATCCTTAAATAAAAATTATAGGTGTTGTTGAAAACAATTTTTCTGATTTTTCCACTTTGCTGAAGAATATTTTATTTAAGTTAGCAATGATTTAATATCAAGAGAAATCACTGTGTATTTCAAATATCAAATTCATTACAATTTTTTAAAATTATTTTTGATGTCTTTCAAATTGATTGAGAAATTTTAATTCATTGGTAAAAAAAAGTCGATTTATTTTTCTTAACTTCGTTCAAACTTTGTGTCCATGCTACTTCGTTGCCGAAAATATTTGTAAAGTGACGTCTCATCTTTGCTCGAAGATAATAAGAACTGATCAAGAAAAAATAGCATGTTGGAATGATAGCTTTAGATTTAGATGTAGGTAAAGGTATTTATTTTGCATATTAAGTCATTAAATAAAATGCATTTACAAAAAGAGTGCAACAAAAATGGTAGGTTACATTTTATAAGATTAATCACATTCAACCTATTACACAGGTCTACAAGGGTTTTGGTGCCGAGACTATGGTATACTTTTCAATAGGTTTTCGAATCTGAAGTCAGAAATATCCTATCAGCTCCCGTTTTTGGAATATTACCGTTAGAAGATGTAAAAAAAACTACTTTTGAGGTTATGATTTTATGTGAAGACATTTTTTTTTTTTAATATAAATTATAACGGTTTCTATAAACACTATACTCCTTCTTTCAAGATCTTTTTAAATCTTTTCGATATCTTTTTATTGTTCGAGATATCGTCAGTTTTTTGGCTTATTGTAATGTATCAAACAGATATCACGTTTTCATCTCCTTCTTTAAGATATCTCCAGCAGTAAAAAAGATATTGCAAAGATTTAAACAAGTCTTGAAAGAAGGAAAATAGTTCTTATAGAAACCGTTATGACTTATATTTTAAAAAAATTCTTCAAATTAAGGCATAACATCAAAAGTGGTAAAAAAAACGTTTTTTTGCATTTTCTAACTTTAATATTTCCAAAACGTTAGCTGATAGGATATTTTTGACTTCAGATTCGAGCAGGGGCGTACACTCCCTTGGGGCAAGCGGGGCGGTGCCCCGGGGCCCCCGAACGACCCCAGGGCCCCCACTGGAGACAATGCAGAGAAGGAAACTGTTAGCATAAATTGAGTTACGAAGTAACCAGGGAGACAAATTATGTCATTCAGTGTAATGTATAATGCATTGGTAGCCACACAATATATGTATATTGATTTTAAAAAAAGGTTACCCCAAGGGCCCCAAAAAAATAAACTGCTTTTTTAAAAGAAAAATTATAATTTTATCTTAGGGCCCCAAAAAATATTACTTGAAAAATCTTTGCCACCACAAATAATACAAAAATATTATTTGAGGATCCTCAAAAGTAGTTCAAAACAATCAAATGGAAAATTAAATATAAATTCAGGGGCCCCATTATTGGTGGCATTCCGAATATTACTTCAGAACAGAAGCCCCAATACCTATTAATTCTTGGCTCCAAAAAATTATATTATATTTTAGGGGCCTCTAAGCACTTAATTTTGATGCTCTAAAAATAATTTTTCAGAGGCCCCAAAATAAAAAAAATTATGTCTGATGATGGAAAATAAAATATGTTTTTATTACTTCAAAACAGAGGCGCCAAGAACTATCAATTTTTAGCTAAAAAATTTTTATTTTAGGGGTCTATAAATATTTAATTTTGGGGGCCCCTAGTACAAGTGTTTACTACTTTTATGAGAGACATTTTAAGTAAGTATTGCAAAGTGCATTACGAACATATTAAAACATTAAAATAAACCTAAAAATAAATAGGCCATACAAAAAAAAACGTAGGGGAAGGTGGCCTAAAATGGCCCCCCTAAGGAAAATGTCCTATATCTCGAAAAAAGTAGCATTCAAACTTGAATGCTATATACTTTTCAAACTTTAATATATTACTCTCACATTTTTTTCATTTGCGAGTTTATAAAGTTCCAAAAAGTATTTAATTTTTTTAATTTTCAAGACGTCTACAAATTTCACTGATCAAATTTACCCGGGTAAAATGGCACACTGTCCAAACATACGTGATTTTAAATGCAAAATTGAGTCAAAGGGCTTCTTTTCCATTTTCTTGGAACAAGTGGTGCTTAATCCCCCCAGATCTTTCGAGTCATTCAAAACCCAGTTCATGTTGGTTGCTCGTCTCATTTTTGAAAGTTTGCAACTTTCAGTGTTTTGGATGCTTTTTTCCAGGTTTTTGACGGAATCAAGGGCTTTCTTCAGTCCAGGACTTCCTCTCTGTACATTGTTCATAAATAGCAGCTATTTTTACTTTAAAAAATAGAAAATGTGAAAAAAATTTAAAATGACATGTGAAATAGGTATGCCATTTTACCCGAGCACTAAGTAGGCCATTTTGCCCATTTTGAGTTTTTTTCAATTTAATTTTTACACCAAAAAATTTAAAATCGTTTTAAACCAACTTATTTCAGTAAATTAATAAGAAATACTTCATGCGTACACACATTAACTTCTTTTTCCAAAATACAATGTTTTTTATACTTTTTTTTTGCAAAAAAAATTTCACAAAATTTGAACGAGTGTACTTTTTGATGTGGATAGAGACATTTTGACCTGTCAAATTTCAAAAAATGACTTGCAGTTCCTGAAATTTCGTATATGTTGGTTTTGCCAGATAAACTAAAGAATCGCGTTCATAAAACTTTCTAATTATTTTCGATTCTACGATTTCTAGAAAGGGGGCCATTTTACCTTGGGGTGCCATTTTAGGCCACTTTCCCCTATGGCGTATACGTAATTTTTTTTGTAACTAAGGGGCCCCCAAATATCAAAGGGGCCCCAAAATTTAGTCTTACCCCGGGGCCCCGGCGACTCAACGTACGCCACTGGATTCGAGTTCAACACACCGAAAACCTTCAGAAAATTATATTTTGGTTCATGTGGGGAAAATATTGTTAGTTCCAAAATAAGTCAAAAAAACTATTTTTTCGAACTTTCTAACGGTAATATTTCAAAACGGGAGCTGATAGGATATTTCTGACTTCAGATTCGAGTTCAGCACATCAAAAACCTATAGAAAAATATATCATAGTCTCGGCACCAAAACAAAAAAAATTAAATTTTGTAGACCAGTGAAAGAGAAATTTATAATTTGAATGAATAATTATTCATTCAAATTATAAATTTCTAATTTGTTCGTGGTAGAATTTTTAACCGTGTATTCTTGGTAAAAATAAGTCCTTAAAATCTTAAATGAACAAAAACTTAAAAGTCGGGTATTATTTGATATATTTTTGCATTTTTGCTAATGTTGCGTTCGACACTTACATATACATATGTCCAAAAACTTAGCACGTTTATTATAAGCAACTGTACCAAAAATCGGGTACGATATGACACACAGCTTGTGTATGGTTACCGTACTAGTACCTACTTAAATGCATTTTTAAATGAATTTAGAAATCAGATCAGTGACTTAAATAAAGTCGAAACAGAAAAAAAGATAATTTGTAAGTTATTTTTTTTGTACTCTATTATTGTTTAAAAAATCTACATATTTGAATAAAGATTTATCCTCCAAAGTGCCTTCAAAAGTTGCTATCTTAAAATAGTTACAACGAAGTTACCTAGTTTTTGTATTCAGGTGACTTTCCATGGTTTGAAGAAAATTGCTTTGGCAGTAATAAGTTGTAACTCGAGTTAATTACCCCATAAACAGGCAAATCTTCATTCTAAGCATCGCTAGTTATAGTATTCTGATTGTAATCTAAAGTCATTTATTTTTTTTTTTCGAGTCCCAATCTTCTCCTATACTTAGCAGTTACAACTTACAAGCATTTATCGGAATTAAAAATCTTGGATGCAGAACATTATACATGGTAGAGATTAATTAAAACCCAAAACAAACAAATTTAAAATCTCTTTTTTCCTTCTAATAACGAAACGATTAATATTTCGTTCAGTTAATGTTGTGTGAATATGTAAAGACTTTCATGTTTTATCATTAACAATTTCGTTCGAAGAATTGTTTAGTTTATAATGAAAATGTTCGTTTATGATTTCTTTCTGGAACTTTATGAGTTTTTTGTTTCCCATCAGGAGTATGCAAGGCTTTTAGTAGGATACGATGTCTGGGGTATTGCGTGTACAATATACTTGTTTGGGATTTTAAATATTCCGAAGAAGAGAAAAATATTTCTATTAAAATTCCTTGACCTAAAATATAAAGATTTAAATTTCCTAAGGCGATAAATATCCAAAAAACATTTTTGTTCAATATGATAGTAAATTAAAATATTTATTTTCTTCTTTTGCTCTTATTACAGAAAGCCCTTCAGGGTACACCAAACTGGCACATCAATTTTGGTTTTCTTATCCGCCACCCGGCGCTGGTGGAGGTTCTTCGAGTAAGTATAAAACATTAAAATTTTATTACCTCTTTTTAGTATGAAAATAGTATACAATAAATATCTCAACTTAATCATGTTCTTTAATTAACATTATTATAAAATGTTTCATTTAAATGTGGTTATTTGTTGTTGCTATAATTGTGTTATTTTATTCATAAAGGTTTTTTTTTTTTTATTACTCTGACAAAACTGGTCGTTAATCGTTGCTCATTTTCTTTAACTGTTGCAGTTTAAAAAAAAAAACAAACATTACAGAAATAATTCAAATAAGTGTTCATTTATTTATTTTTTTTTCTTTTCAAGTTTTTCAAAAAAAAAAAAAAAATGTTATAAACTTTTTGGCAGTTGTGGTGTGAAATTTAAATGTTTAATGTTTGCAGTTTGGTCAAGCAATTTAAAACTTTTAATGTATTTTATTTTATTTTTTTACAAATCAATGTTTTATGATTTTGTGCTAAATTTATAAACTTTTGCGCTGCTACGTTTAAAGAATTTATTTTAAATTATTTTGTTCACGCTGTTGCAATTTTATAAATTTGATATTATGATCTGTTAAAAAAGAATTTGATAGTTTTTCCTCAAAGTTTTTCTTGCTCTTCAGAAGAATATTCGAAAAGTTTAGTTTGGGGGTATATTAGAAGCCATAGTTGACGGATTAACATACATACGAGTATATGAGTCTGAAAAAAAACATATAAGACAATTTTTAGATGAACTTTTGAAGCAAATTTTCATTTAAAATACATTTATACGAGCTTTCAATTCATGTAATACGCATGGAAGGGTTTGATTCATAAGCTTCAAATCAACCCTAAAACCATAACAATGAAATTGAAGGAGTAGCTTGAAAATTAAACACTAAAAACATAGTTTAAGTGTATATTGAATTAGTAGACATGGGTATATCGGGTAAGTCTAAGAATCAGCCAACATCTATTTTCATACCACTAAATGGTTAGGGTGGTCCACTCAAAATTTTGTTTTTAAATTTTGTTTGGAATGATTTTTTTATGAAATTTTGTGTGCATATCGGCTAAGTCTGAGATTTAGCCGATATGCACATTTTCCTTTATAAAATTGTCCGCTCTACCAAAAAGCTATTATTAATTTTTTTTTTTTTTTTGATTTACCCCAGCGTTTCGAAGTTATTCAACTAATTTTTTCTCTTTTTTTCCGATTTTTTGACGAAATTATTAGGTTTTTCAAAAAATTTGGCAAAATGTTCGAATATTTGTATTCAATGTTGTGTTTTGGTTTCACAGATCCTGTTATATAACTCTCAAACCCCTAATACTATCATATTATATTTCTTCAATAAATTCGAATTACCTATTCATTTTTTCAACTAAAAATTATTTTAATTAATTTTCGCGTCCGTTTTTTTTTTTTTTTTATTTTATAAATGCAATTTTGTAGAGCGTTCAATTTTATACAAGAAAATGATTAAATCTAGCCTTTTTGATGAACCATTAAAAAGATAAAAAATTCTAAACACAAATACACAATCTTTCCCATACAAATCGTATGGGAAATAGAAATTTGCGATGCGGCGGTACTAAATGTTAACATTAAGGGCTGAAACTTTTACAGTATTTTTTTTTTCGTCATTTCCAACAATATTTTCGGTAATGCTTTGAACAAAAAAAAAAAATGTTTTGGAATCAGTCTACTATACAACCTATGAGACGAAAGCTTAAACGAAAAAAAAAACTAATTTTGACTGCGCATTTCCTCAGTTCTATTGAAAAGTTTTATTATTTGTGGAAATAACATTTTCAATATATAATTATAATTAATTGAGAAATGGGACTGCACTGGGAAGCTTTGAATTAAAAAAAGTACTATTAAAATCGGTTCTCCCTGTCGAAAGTTCTGAGGTAACAAACATAAAAAAGAGTACATGTGCAGTTTTATGGGTTTATGCGTTATAATAACGAATTAAAATGTTTGGCAGCTTCAAGTCACGGCTTTATATTGTTTTCAAGGGTTTCAAAAGAGTAAGTTTTCCAACTTAAGCTCTATCATTTCCTTTAAGCTTGAAAACATCGATCTTGATAATGAGATCAAGTGAACTAAAAAAAACACATTCTTTTATTTATAAAGACTTATATTTGATTTTGTGACAAGATTTTTTTTTTGGAAAGGATTGACACACAAAAATTGGAAGTACCTAAATAGCAGAAGAGGCGTTACGAAACGCCACGGCGCGTCGGGACAGCTAGTTAAAGTACAGGGTCAATGTGGGTAAATGTAAACAGGGGTAAATGAGAACATGGCTTATAACAAGCTTCAGTTAAATCTCTTTGACGCATAAATAAGTACAAATTTTCCGTGAAAGATAATTTTTTAAAGTGCCAAACAATTCGTTAGTCTTTCAGAAATATTAAATATTTCTGCAGATTCAATTTAGTCAATGGGCACGTTCAGGAAATATTAGGGACTAAATATTTAGGCAACGTCATTTTCTGAACGGATATTTGAGTAAATTGACTAAATTAGTTTGGATATGATGTTATTGTCAAATTTCGAAATTTAATTAAGACCGCATGGGGCAAACACTGAATTTAACTTTACTTTAATAAATAAATAATATTAATTATAACCGATAATGCACTTTTAACTCGTTTTTCACACAAATAAATTCAATTTTGCTAACGAAATTCTGTAATTAAAAACAATCAGCTGTCATGTTGACAAAAAAAAACTTTCCTAGATTATTAGGTAAAATTTTCTTGCCTAATTTTCCAATTAGCTTTCCAATAAAATTACCTAAATTGGAAGGATTTTTTTGACAGTTGGCCAATCAGAGGCCGAGAAATTACCTAAATATTTAGGCCCTAACGTTTCTGAACCTGCCCAATATAATTTGCAAATACTTTTTAGTTTTGAATTTTGATGTAGATTCTATGTGAACAAACAAATTTTAAAATACAGGACATTTATGCCGATTTGCATATTGCAGTGTTTACATTTACCCCAGAATATTTTTCATAATATAATAAACAACGTATTCTGGGGGTAAATGTAAACATATATTTTTGCTGAAGTTATTGGTTTTAATAAAAATAAAGTATTTTTAGTCAATTACTATTGCTAAAGTGCCACGGAGTCACATTTTTAAGTAGCCAACACCATCATTTTCAGTGGATGATGTTGCAAAATCGGTCTTTGACGTAAAAAAAAAATATATATATGACGTTCAGAGCTGCTCAGGATGCATATTGGGTGCCTATGTAAAGAATGAAAGGAAGAAAACAAAAACTTTTATTGGAATTTGAAAAAGTTTTTGTCAAATACTTTCTTGAACGTTTTTCAAGTCGTTATCCATATCGCTGCCTCAAAACTATAATGTTCTATGTCGAAGAAATGGAAAAAAATGACTTTTTTATATCAAAATTTTCGTCTTTTCAATGACTACAAGACTGTGTCCACAAAAATTTTAGTTTTGGCTTAATACAATATTTATGGCCAAAACAAATATTCAATTTTCGGATATAATGGCTTATACTCAGTACTATAAAGTTCTTAGTTGACATAGAACAATTTGCCTCATTTGAACCCCATACAAAAATGACTACTTTTAAGTTACATAGAACATTTTACATTTAAAAATTAGCTGCCGGACTCCAAAACAAAATCCTTTAAAGCAAGTCGATTATGGCTTTTTTGAAAAAGTTACTGACAGTAATCAGCAATAGTTTGTAAGTAAGGTTCACTTGAATGTTTATTTAAATAATTGCTGTGTAATTATATTTTTTTGCTAATTTCTTGGTAAATACTAATTTGAAATCTTTGAACTTGCTTGGGCATGATGCACTTCATTAAATTTATGGTTTGTAATAAAAAAAAATAACAAAAAGCTTAAAAAGCAATATAATTACTCCAAAAATATTGTTTGTCTTGACTGTAAGTTGGTTATTTTCATATACCATACTCATTACTATAATGTTGTATGTCGAACATAGAACAAAAAAATCAACTCGAAATGCAAGGAAATGAAATAAATGTTCTATGTCAAAACAGAAAAACGTTAATTAAACAGATTTCCAGCATCAAAAAAGAAATTTTAGCATTTGAATTGATAGATTATCCAGCTACGGTAGTTAATTTTCTATTTTCATGCAAAAATACATACATAAAGGGTGAAATTCTGATACTCCAAACTTTGTAGTCGATTTTCTCGAAACATTTTTTTGAAACATAGAACATTATAGTTTTGAGGCAGCGATATGATAAAGAGGAAATTCTAAATTTTAAATCAGTGTTTCTGTTTACATTTACCCCGAATTTGTAAAAAAACACAAACATGGTGGAGTATTTGTAAACATGCCATATTTGACAGTAATTTAAACAACTTGGGAAATATTTGTTTATATTTATAAAAAAGAATTGCCATCATTTCACATTTGCATTTGAAGATACCTGTCAAGTTGTTCCGTGAAAACATATTAAAATCTAAAGTCAAAAAAAAAAAAAAAAGACATGAAATTGTTTAAATTTACCCACATTGACCCTACAACTGTTTGTATTAAATGAAAACAAAGTTCAATAATTTTTAAAACAAAGTTCAAAGCCAAAGAAGTAAACAGCGCTTAGAACTTTCATTTTGGAACCACCATTTTTAATAAAAAAAAAAAGTTTGAAGCATTTTCGTATTTATTATACTAATATGCTTCATTTGCCTTTTTTTACTATACTTTACTTGTGTCAATTTTCCTAAGTAAAATTTTCGATTTTTATAACAACGATGGATAAAACAAAAAAAAAATAATAAATTGGTCCCAGGCGTAATCACGACCTTACCCCCCACAAGACGTCACGCGGAAGTAATTTTTTTTTTTATTTTTGAACTAAAACCATTTATGTAATGAATTCTTTTAAAATTGTCTTATTATAAAAAGTCTTTTAAAATGCTTTAAGTGTATTATACTTTCGAGGAATATTGTGGGTTTTAAGAGTGACCATCGTATCTGCATACTTGTCTGGATTTATGAATAAAAGTCTAGTTAAGACTTTTGCAACTGCGCATGTTTCTATAACTTAATTAGAACAACGAACCTCGGACTTGCATATGGAATGTTTAATTGCCACAAGGATTGACCCGAATTTCGTTTTCCTATCTCACGAGTTTTTATATTATAAAAAAATTATAAACATTTTAAAGAAGTTTTAATTGTGTAAGAGAATATTTTTAATTCAAGCGACAAAAATTGGCATTCACCAAAACCACTAAAGTATGAAGAAAAAATTGCTAAAAAAATATATTTTACCTAAAATCAAGAACTTTTCGAATATCACTTCTGAAAGAGTAGGTTAAACTTTTGAATCGAATAAAAATTGTATGTGGTTCTAGTTACCCAGTTTCTAAAATTAATTTTATAAAAAAAAAAAAAAAAAATTATTAAATTTTCAAAAAAAAAAAAAAAAAAAACAAGAAACTATCACTGGGTCCTTTCTAATTGCAGTTTAGTGAGTTTTTTATTCGTAGGATAAAACAAAAAGCAAAGCAAAGTTAAGCGGTTTCACTTCACAGAGATGCAATTCTCATAGTGCGGATGTAGTTTGCTTGGAGGTAAGGCACGCATTTAAAAGTATAGGATGATACTTTTAGGGATGAATTTAATGCCCTAATGAGTTTTTGATGCGCTTTTTTTCTACTATTTACACGTTTTTTTTTTTCATTTCTGTTTTTTTTTTATTATATACATTTTATTTTCTAATTTCTATTTGTTTTTATTTTGCATAATACACGTTCCGTAAAATGTAAAATGTTAATATACAAAAAAAAAAAAACACTTTTCAAAGCACACTGTACTAGCTTGTAATTTTCATAATGAACACTTATTATTATAATTAAAAAAATAAAAAATGCACCATAACAAAATTTGTGTGTTAATATTTTGTTGGCTTTTGTGTGTAGGTATAATGAAAATGTATAGAAAATAATTATATTAAAACAAAGAGTAAGGTTTAATTGAAAAAAAAAAACAACAAGATAATTAAATTAATGTTTTATATTTGATTCATTGGTTGATGAATATACGAACAAGTAAACAAAAATCAATTATGGAACAATTACATATAGCATAAAAAGAACTATTCCATAGTATTCTCAGGGCTCGTAAAAAAAAATAACATTCGCAAAAACATTCAGATATGACCTGAACTCGAAAAAAGGTTTTTCCAAATTCCGTCTGTCTATATGAATTTTTAAAACCTGGAAAAATCAATTTAATTTTACAAAAAAGTTTGAACTTTTATTATTTTTATAGCAATTTTTTATAATAATAAATCTAATTATTTCTGTAGGCAATTAGGGCTATACATAGATAAACTCAAAGTCGTCCTCTGCCCTCCATCCATGTCATCAACTCCAAAACAAACAATATTTAATGCACCTCTTTTCTTCCAAAAAAAAATTAGGCACTATACAAATTGGAGAATTCAATTTTTGTTGTTTACAATACTGAAGCGTACGGATTTTGGAAAATGAGATACTATCGTGAAATTTGGTACAGATTGTTATCAGACACGGTAATACCAACTTATAAAAATTTAAAATACTTGTCCCTAGCGAAATGACAATTCATTTCGCTGTAAATCGAGACATAGTTTCTTTATCGCAAGTTAAAGGGGATAGGAAAATTTTGCTTGTATTTAAGGTTTCAACTCAATAAAGTATGATACATATTGGGTGAAAAACCAGTGCATTTAGGGTAAGAGATGCCGGGGACTTACTTGTTTTTAAATAAAATGCACAACTTGGTCGCACTTTACCTACATTTTTTTTAAAGAAACAGTTGTTTAGAATTTAAAAACTTTATGTGAGCATTTATAAAAGAATAATTTAAATTTAATTTTAATATTTATAACCATTAAATTTGCTTGCTTTTTATATTAAGAAAACATCGTTTTAAAAGGTTTTGACCTTCAAAATGGTTTTGAAATTCAAAATTGTTAAAGTTTGTATAAACCTATAAATTTCTAAACACCGGTTGAACAACGACGTAAGTGCAAATTTTGAATTTTCTGAGTTAAGTATGCCATAGTTTCAAGAAAAGGTATTTCCTTCCGATGAAACAAAGACCCAATTGAAAATGTTCTATTTGTATCCAGGGGGCAGAAATGTCTTTGGACCGTTACATTGTTTTCAAACGTTTTCAAAATGTTTAATCGAGTTTTCTGAAGAATCAACATTTTTGCACTTACGTCGTTGTACCACCGGAGGTGCGAAAAGTCTTCCATTCTAAATAAAAAAATTTAAAACCAAGATTCAATAAATTTTATGGATCCGTTTTTTCAATAAAAAAAAAAAAAAAATTAAATGACACATCAGAACCAAGATTCAATAAATTTTATGGACCCGTTTAAAAAAAAAATATATGTAGAAATATAAAGAAGTTTTTCAAAAAAATTAATTATTTCTTTTTAATTTTATGGTTACTTAAATGCCTTTTTAAATGTTTTATCAAAATTGGTTGAATATTTGTACACACACAAAATTTAATCAAAATCGTTAAAGCCGGTTTTGAGGAAAATTGAAATATTTCAACTAGGAGTGAAAAACTTGTCGTTTCTACATTTGACCTTATAGTACAGGTAAAATAGGCATTTAAAAAAAAAAATTGTTACACTCATGAAACTTGGCAAAAAGTTTGCTTTTGGGATAAGAACCAAGGACAAAAAAAGTCTATAAAAAAAGTTGGGTGGAAGGGTGTTTTTTCGCGGACACGAGGGAGGGGCTGAAGGTCAAAAATATATTGAAAAAAATTGTTAGTCGAATATCATCATATGACACATGTTTTCAAGGTATTTTTCGATGCTAAATCTAATGACATAAAAATAAAGTCAATACGATTGCTCTAAGGAAAGTTATAGCCGATTAAAAACAAGGTTGCTTGTTTTTTGACTTCAACAGGTAAAATATAACCAAAATCCATGTAAAAAACATGCTACACTGATGAAATTCGGGATGAAGGTTTTTTATAAAGCAGGGACAAAGGATTCATAAAGTTCTTAATATTATTTTTGGTGAAAGGGTGTTTTTTTGAAAGGTAAAGTTGTGTGTGAGAAAGGTATCATAACAGCTTACTTAAATTTTATTAATTTTAAAACTTGGTGAAAAAGTTTTGGAATTAAGAATCTATAAAAAGTACAAAATTATCTTGAGTGAAAGGGTGTTTTTTTTCAAGAAATGATGAAATTCGGAATTAGTACCACAAAAACTGGGAAAAAATTGTTACAATGAAAATTGGTAAAAATGTTTCATTATATAACAGAAACCAAGAACCCAAAAAGTCTATACAAATATTTTAGGTTAAATAAAATCAATGGTATAAAAGGTACCCTCACGAAATTCAATAAATATGTTCTCTTTCTCATGGGGATTACGAATAAAAGAAATCTATAAATTTTCTTCATGTGAAAGGGTGTTTTTTTTTTTTCAGATGTAGAGAAAATATGGGTATAATTGGAAAAGTGTGCAATACAAGAGTAGTACTAGTGGTATCCTATTAAAATTCAGGAATTATGTTACTTTTAAGATAAGAAACAAGAATCTAAAGTGTCTATAAAAATATCATGGTTAAAAGGGTGTTTTTTTTTTTTTTTAGTGAAAACAAAAATGATGAATCACCCTTATGAAATTTGGTGAAAACTTTGAATTTGGGATAGAAAGCAAGAATAAAGAGTTTTAATAAAAACAATTTTGGTGAGAGGGTATTTTTTTCGAAGAGACAGTAAAATCTGCAATTGGTCCCAAAAAGCCAATGATTCATTTTATTTATGGTTTTGATGACAAATTAAACATTTATTGATAAGTTCTTACACGTTTTACGCGAGATCTAAATCTCTTAGTAAAAAGATGGGCCACTGTGGCGTATACGTACCTTTTTTTTCTTAAACATTGAAATAATTACTAACAAATCTCTATCGCTAGTAAGGTAATTATATTAAGTCAATATGTGATCTTTCGAATAATGATCATTACTGGTCACTTAAGATTTTGTAGGATGTAATAACACGGACTTGATTCTTGATTTCAAATGCGAATGCAACAATAGCTGTTTTTTTTTTTTTGAGTGTCCGCAGTTGGGAAATTTAACCTTTTTTTGTATGCAGTCCAATGCTCAAGTTGAGTGAAAACATAAAACAAACCCACTGGGAAAATTTCAATTTTGCCATTTCTCCGTTTTTAAAAGCTCAGAAAATCAAAATAAAATATGAAGAAATCTTATTTAATGGTTTTGCTTATTTACCATACTTGAACACCAATTAAGAAAATGCATTAAACCTCAATAACCAATTTCAACTAAAATTCTACCATGCCAAGTATGCAATTTACCTATTATTTAGAATTTCTGGTGGTTTCCTATAATTTACATATCATCGCACTTAGTAGTTTTGGTCGCACATTATAGTAGATAGACTTTTGGTTTTGGAAGGAAATGTCAAATAACTTTCAATTAATTCCATCACTCCATAACAGACCCAAACAACTTTGAAATAAATATAATACCAATTCAAGGAGACGCGTGTCTTTTACCTCTTCCAAAACACCACAACCTCTCTTTCGTTTAAGTACACAATTATCTAAGGGCTATTGGTAAATAAAATTGATTTTCTACAATTTTCTTTTCATACAAAAAGAACAACAACACAAAAAGAAAAAGAAAAAAAAAAAAAAACGTGTTATTGGAAAACGTATTATAAGCTCTTAAGTAGATTGTATTGTCTCTTTTTTTACGCTGTGTTGATAGGGCTTTTTCCATATATAGTATAACCATTGATTGTTCCTCTGTGGTAAGTAAACCTATTCGACTTGGTTGGTTTTGTTTTTTTTTTTTTTGTTGGTCAAATGTTTACCCGGAAACTACCACCTTTAACGGGGGTTATATTTTGTTGTTTTATTATTTTTTTTTTTCAGGTTTTCTTCTCCTTAGAATCATTCAGTTTTTGATTTGAATTGATTTAAGTTGAATTCGAGTAGTTTTTTTTTTGTTTTTATTGTATATTGAATAAATTAAATTGAAACATGTAATTTTATTAGAAATTACCTTTTGATTGTTGAAAAAGAAAATGCCACGTCCAAAGCTATCAAAATATTTAATGGTGGTGCGAGTTGCGAACCGGATAAAACTTGGTGTGTATGTGTTATTGCGGTTCACCTTTGACATTGTTTGTGTTGTCAAATTAAAATTCAAAACCTATTGAGAGAATTCATAAAAATTATGTTATGTATTATGTTTCATAAAAAAAGAGTGAAAAACGTGTTGAAAAAACTAAACCCTGCGTCAATCATTTAAGGCAGTACAATTTTGTTCTATTATGTGTTAAATAGATTTTTTTTAACTGAAATTGCTCTCGGCTTTTACAAACAAAAATTGAAAAAAAAAAAAAACAGCTATACACATTTAATTACCATTTTTTAGTGTTATCTACATGACTGAGGATAGTAAATAGAACTCTTCCTTTAAAACAACTTGTTGAGTATGTGTCTTTTATGTATGTAAGCTTGTTAATATACAAGCACATGTCAGGTTTTGTGTTACACATAGATTTTTAAGGAATCCTACAACTCGAAGTAGTTATTTGGGATGTCCTTTATTTATTTATATAATTTACTTTGTGCATTGAAACGCCCGCTTCGATTGAAAACTATTTTCATTTTGCATCGTCAAAACTCAACCAATCAATGAACAATTAATGATAGGACAAGTTATCATGGACATAGGAAACATTTTATCAAGAAATAACAAATAAAAATAATAACGTCTACCAAAAAGTGTCTGGATAAATTATTATTTACTCAAAATAATTTTTTTTCCAATCGAACCTTGTGAAATTTCTCTTGGTGTGCTGCTTATTGATATGTGGAGTGAATGTCAATATGAATAATTGATGGAAACTCAAATTTATCCTCTGTAGTTGTATTGTAGCTCAAACTTTGCAGAATTTGTTCAAGATCTATTCACTTTTACTTAAGCCACAGGCTAAATTTTCAGAGCTTTTTTTTTAGTGTTTCACTGCAAAATTAGGACAGTATACAAGCTAGAGCTACAACAACACCATTGCAGTTACTGAGATAAGACTTCTGTTCACTGTCAAATTTGTACTTTTTTCTGTAAAATTGTAAGAAAGGATGAAATGGAACTTTATTAAATAACCAGAATTACATGATTCTTGGTGGCTAATTGGCACTTCAACTTCTTTAAACCTTTTCTTGTACTTATTTTTTTTTTTTTGAATATAGGTATTACAATGCGTATGCGTTGTACATTCTCATATGAAGTAATTTACAGAAATTTTTGGATTTTTAATATTATATTCAGATGTCGCGAGGTTCTACAAAGGTCTATTTTTAATTGCTTAAAAATATAAACAATGGCTTTGACAAAATTTTGTTCACATGAAATAACTCAAAACTTTAGTTATATAATTATCAATTTTTATTTTTACTGATGATCAAAAAAGTATAGATTGGCCCTTATTGTTCGATTGAAGATGGGAAGGAAAATAAAAGACTGAATAAAAGTCCAATTCAAAATCAGGAACGTTTAAATGTTTATTCCTCAAAATTCTTAATATTAATAATTCAGATACAAAAATAGAAAACGAAAATATTTATAATATTCGACAGTTGAAAATATACAAAACATATTTTTTAAGCACAGTACTTTGGAACAAGTATATTCTGTATTAACATAAACAAATATTCTGATGTATATCATACACATGATCCAGTCCATATCTTCAACATACCGGCCCCGCTGATAGATCATCAGAAAGAAAAAAAAAAAAAAAATTGTTAATGCATAAAGATCAACCTTGCCATTGCTAAGTGGTGATTTCTGGCCGCCACTTACTCGGCCTACAATGACAGGGTTTTCACTCTAAGCCATTAACTCAAGAATACTTCTTTTGTTGATGCATTGATTTTAGTAACACGATTTAATTGGGTCACAGTCTGGTAATAAGCATATTTTGCTAATAGGTCTTTTACATATTCCATTAGAGTTTCGGATTGATACAACTCTTACAACATTATCCAATCCAGGATGAACTGCAACAATTCGACCTAATTGCCACTGAATTGAAGGTATTTGATCATTCTTGATTATAACCAAATCATTAATGCCGACATTTCGTTCCATTTTCAACCATTTTGGGCGTGATTGTAAACGACCTATATAGTCTTTTTTCCATCGTTTTACAAATCCTTGCTTCATTTTTTGTATAAGATCAAAACGATTTAAAGGACTTATAGTTGTGTCAATCAAATTACTTTCTGGTGGAGAAAATAACTGTTCACCAATAAGGAAATGTCCAGGTGTTAGAGGTTCCAAATCATCGGGATCGTTTGTAAGTGGACATAACGGTCGAGAATTCAATACAGCTTCGATTTGACATAGCAATGTAGATATTTCTTCGTAAGTCAAGGTAGATGTTCCAATCACTCTTTTAAGATGGTATTTGATGGATTTAACTCCAGCCTCCCAAAGACCACCAAAATTAGGTGAAGCTGGAGGAATAAAATGCCAAGAGATATTTAGATTACTCAACGTTGGCAAAAGGTCCTTTTCAACAGTTTTTTGGAATTCCAATTTATTACGTTTAAGGATCTTATCTGCACCAACGAAATTAGTTCCGTTATCACTGTAAATATGAGAACAGTATCCACGGCGAGCGACAAATCGATAAAATGCTGCAAGGAAAGATTGTGATGACAAGTCACTGACTGCTTCAATATGAATTGCTTTAGTACAAAAACAGATAAAAATACATATGTAGCCATTTCTTGAAGTTATTCCTCTTCCTTTAGCTGGACGAATGTTAATTGGACCAGCATAATCAATGCCTGTATGAGTAAAAGGACGAGTAAACTGTACTCTTGGAGATGGTAAATTACCCATTAGTTGTTGACAAGGTTTTGGATTATGACGAAAGCAGGTGATACATTTATTTATCTCAGCACGTACAGCATTTCGAGCATTCAAAATCCAATACTTTTTTCTGATAAACGATAGAGTTATTTGAATGCCACCATGAAGAGTATTTGAATGTGCTTGTCTTATAATAAGATTCGTGAAATGATGTCGAGCAGGTAAGATGATTGGATGTTTCCGTTCAGTAGATAAATTAGACTGTTCTAATCGTCCTCCAACAACTATGATGCCATCAGAGTTCTTTTCTGGATTCAGTGTAAGGAACTGTCTATGATGTGAAAAATTCTTTTTCGAATTCAAATGCTCCAGATCATTAGGAAACGATAAAGCTTGCACAACTTTTATCCAATAGAGTGTCCAAATTTGAATATCTTCGGTAGATATAGGTTTAGTTATGCGATTAGATTTTTCTTTCTGACGTGCGTTAAAAGCAAATCTAGAACACAAAACGGATAGCCTTATAAGCTTATTAAAAGTCGAAAATCTTTCGATGAAATCATCTGAGACCGTGATTGTAAGGATGTATTTAGTTTTTACTTCGGCAAATATTTCATCATCATTGACGTCGTCATAAGTAGTATTTAAATTCAGGATTTGAGTATCGTTTTGCTTTAAAATTAATGGTCCTTCCCACCACAGCTTGTAATCAATCAGGTCATTGGGATACATTCCCCTGGTAGCACAATCTGATGGGTTTTGAGCGGTTGGAATGTGATGCCATTGTTGAACAGATATCGTATCCAAAATTTTGGACACTCTGTTAGCAACGAAAACTTTCCATCGATTGACATCCCCATTCAACCATGCTAAAACAATTTTAGAATCTGTATAAGCAAAAATATTTTTGTCAGAGATATTGATGTTCAATCCGGATTTTATGTGTTTCAGCAATTTGGTGAGAAGTAAAGCTCCACATAATTCAAGCCTTGGTATGGATAAAGGTTTAACAGGTGAAACTTTAGTTTTTGATGTCAACAGCGTAACATGTATAGAGCCATCAGATGATATTGTTTTTAGATATACAACAGCTGCATAAGCATTTGAAGATGCATCACAATACGCATGTAATTGAAAAGAATGGTTAGTAGACATTGTTTTAAGCCATCTCGGAATTCGAATAGATGGCAAGTCTTTTAGACCATTAAGGAAATTTTGCCAGTCATTTTGTAGTTCATTGGGAATCTCATCATCCCAATCAAGTTTAAAAAACCATAAACGCTTTAAAATGATTTTAGCGACAACAATAATGGGGGAAATCCAACCACTTGGATCATATAACCGGGCAATAACGGACATAACTGATCTTTTTGTTTTAGGTAAATTGGTAAGGTCAAACTTCAAACTGAATGAAAGGTTATCTTCAACAGGTTGCCAATAAATACCGAGCGCTTTAACAGTTTCGTTTTTATTGAGAGATAAAAGTTGTTGAATCTCACGAGCTTCAGGTGGAACTGATGATAATATCTGGGGACAATTACTTGCCCATTTTCTTAATTCAAAACCACCTGCTTTCAAAAGAGTATTTAATTCATTTTGTAATTTAGAAGCATACCTTGAATCATCTCCGCCAGAAAAAATATCATCTACATAGATATCGGTTAAAAGTACTTTTGCAGCTAATGGAAACGTTTCTTGCTCATCAGATGCTAATTGATGAAGAGTCTTGATAGCTAGATATGGTGAACAGGAACCTCCAAACATCACAGTATTAATAGCATAATCTTGCATTGGTTCATCTAGATTGTTTCTCCAAATTATGCGTTGAAATTCAGCATCGGCTTGAGGCAGTTGGATTTGACGATACATCTGTGCGATATCTGCGCTGAATGCAACTTTGTGGAAACGCCAGTTCAAGATTACATTGATTACGTCATTTTGTAAAGCAGGTCCAGTAAATAAGATGTCGTTTAGAGAATTTCCATTTGTCGTCTTTTTAGACGCATCAAAGACGACTCGCAATTTGGTAGTTGAACTATCTTCTTTTATGACTGCATGATGCGGGATATAATTGCAATTATATGATATCGAATTAGGAGTGAGATTTTCTATATGGTCTTGTTCAGTAGTGGAAACTCGATGCATATGTCCCTGTTGGACATAATCAGCCATGACTTCCTTATATTTTGAGTAGAGTTCTGGGTTCTTGATAAATTTTCTTTCTAGCTGCAATTGACGATTTATTGCTCCTAATCTTGATCGTCCTAAAACAGCAGATTTATCGACGTATGTTTTGAAAGGTAAACGAACAATAAATCTCCCTTCTTCATTACGACGATAAGTTTCAGCATAAAATGATTCACACCATTTTTCATCCGGTGAAAGAATGCGTTTGTCTGGGACACTCTCCAGTTCTAAGAACTTTCGAAACATGGAGTCAATATCGGATCGCAAACAAAAATTGGAAATTTTGATATGTTTCGGTTTATCGAAGTTTACTTGGCCTAAGATAACCCATCCAAGTTTAGTTTCTTGTGCGATTGGATCATTACGTGAACCTCTTCGTAAACCGTTCATCATAATTTGAGCATAGGAGTCTGCCCCTAAGAGAATATCAATTTTCCCAGGTGAATTAAAAGTGGGATCAGCTAGTGGTAGTTTTTCGAGATGAGGCCAAGATTGAAACGGTATTTTAGAAGTCGGTAAACGACTTGTTATCTTAGGCAATATAAATGCATCTACACTTAATAGCAATTCATCACTGGTTGGAGATATAATGTTAATAACAGCGCTACTTCTCGATTTTGTCTCAGATGTAGATGCTAGGCCACTTATGTTCGCACGGATTGGACTTCGAAGTAACTTAAGGGTTTGAGCAGTTTGTTCAGTCATTAGATTTGCTTGTGAACCTGAATCCAAAAGTGCTCGGAATCGATGCATAGTATTGTCGTAAGATTTGACATGTACTATGATGGTTGCTAATAACACTTCGCTTTGACTTGATATTGTTGGTTTAACGTGAAAATTGGCATGAGCATTATCTGAATAGGTACTTATTTTGGATGTTGAGGTTTCAGAGGAAGGTAATTGTTTTGGAAAATGAATAGCAGGATTGTGAAGCAAAGTATTGTGACGATTGCCACATTCAGCACAATTACGAATACTGGTACAGTTTTTCATCTGATGGTTATAGGCAAAACAGTTAAAACAATAATTTTGTTTTCGAATTACCTGTTCTCTGTCTGTAGTCGATAAAGCGAGAAACTTTTTACATTGACGGATGACGTGATCACCTTCACATAAACAACACTTGATTGATAGTTTTGATTCTTTCGGAGTCTTGAAGTGAAAAGCTTTTGGTTGTTTGGATCTGTTGCTGTTGAAATTATTGAATCCTTGAGATGAGTCCTTCATAGATGATTTAGATACTGACTTCTCCCAATTGGATTTGTTCGGTGTCATTTCTTCAATGGTGCGAACTCGAATTTCGATGCAATCAGATATTTCTTTGAAAGTCGGTATATCTTTCTTTTGACCAGAAGATTGCACCCAAAATTCTCGTGTATCATGAGGAAGTTTTTCAGCCAGATAATACACTAGTATAGGTTCAAAATGTTTCAACTCAAAACCAAATGATTTTAGAACACAGATACATTCTTTGGATACATTTAGTAACTGAGTCAAACTTGCGGCATCTTCAGACTTGATGATTGGCAAAGAAGAAAATGATTTCATGTGCTTAGAAAAGAGAATACGATTGTTTTCGTACTTCTCGCATAATAAATTATATGCCTCTTGATAATTTTAAGCTACCAACGGAACTTCTCCAATAATTTTGAGGGCATCACCAGTCAGAGAACTCCGCAGATAGTAAAATTTTTGGATACAATCGATGGATTGGTTTTCATGAATCATAGATTTGTACAAACTGTTGAACAAGGACCAATTACTATACGTGCCGTCAAAGGAAGGAAGTTGGATTTTCCCAAGATTTACTTTCTGGCTAGGTATAGTGTTTAACAGTGTTGGATTCATGGTTTGATTTTGTATCCCTTGGAAATCCGGTAGGGAATCGGAATGTGGAGCGGGTGGCATGAGAACATAGAGATCATCTTCTAGTTCAGAACGAGCATTAATATAGATCTCTTCAAATCTACTCATCCAGTCTTCATCGTTGTACGTCTTAGAGGTTTCATCATCTTCATCGATTATCATGACATGATTTTCTTTGAAGCTGTCGTACTTGGATTGCAATGAAGAAATACGATTTTTGATAGATGATGATGTCCTTTTATCTGGTGTAATTTCTCGATATTTGAGAAGGCTCTTTTCAATTTGAATGAGCAAAGATTGTTGCTGATTAAAGAGCTTTTCGGACAAGGATCTTGATCTTGTAGTCATTTTTTAATAATAAAAACTTCGAGAATTTAAACACAAACGTTCCCGGGTTTCGGCACCAAAATGTTCGATTGAAGATGGGAAGGAAAATAAAAGACTGAATAAAAGTCCAATTCAAAATCAGGAACGTTTAAATGTTTATTCCTCAAAATTCTTAATATTAATAATTCAGATACAAAAATAGAAAACGAAAATATTTATAATATTCGACAGTTGAAAATATACAAAACATATTTTTTAAGCACAGTACTTTGGAACAAGTATATTCTGTATTAACATAAACAAATATTCTGATGTATATCATACACATGATCCAGTCCATATCTTCAACATAACCAAAATGTTCGATTGAAGATGGGAAGGAAAATAAAAGACTGAATAAAAGTCCAATTCAAAATCAGGAACGTTTAAATGTTTATTCCTCAAAATTCTTAATATTAATAATTCAGATACAAAAATAGAAAACGAAAATATTTATAATATTCGACAGTTGAAAATATACAAAACATATTTTTTAAGCACAGTACTTTGGAACAAGTATATTCTGTATTAACATAAACAAATATTCTGATGTATATCATACACATGATCCAGTCCATATCTTCAACACTTATTAAATTTAGAAAAACTCGGTTTAAACAAACAAAAAAAAAAAATAAATAGTAATAAACTATACATCTAACTTCTAAACTTAGAATTGGCTTAGAAGCAGTTCCAGCTATAACTAAGTTGATTTTAAAATTATATAACACTTTTTTTGATTTAGAAGTGAGATGTACATAGGTCTATTACTAAGGGCCATTGAAAACAATACACAAACTCTATTAACTAAATAGTACAAATTAATACATTTGTTAGAGACTTTTTTTTTTTCAACAGTCCAATATTTTCTGCTCGTGCAATTAAAAGTACTCAATCGCGTTTAAAATTTAAGTTTAGTATACATTAGGGTGGGTCAAAAAAATCGAAATTCTTTTTTTAGATTTGGTACTCCGAAAAATCGATTGCTAGACACCTCTAGAATATTCACACCAAATATGAGCTCTTTATATTAATGGGAAGGTCCTCCGCTTTTCAATTTTCCAGTTTTACATCAAGCTTCTACCAAAAAAAAAAAAAATTTTTTTATTAATTGACTTTTTTGCAAATTTCTTTGCTTATTCTTGTAGGAAATTGAACGCTCTACAAAAAAGACTTCATACTTTTTTTTCGTTTATCTAACCGTTTAGTAGATATTTGAGGTCCAAAAATCGAGAAAATCTTTAAAAATTCGTTTTTTGTTCTTAATTTTGTAACAAATTGAAAAATTATAATAATCAAACGCGCATGACATATTCTTGTAGGAAACAGATTGCTCCACAAAAAAGGTCTTAATAATTTTTTTCAATAATCTAACCATTCTAAAGATATTCGAGGTCAAAGTTAAAAAAAATATGAAAACATTTTTTACTTTTCAAAATTTTCTAATTCACTGAAAATTCAGTATTTTCAAATTAGCAAGATGTTTTCTTGTAGGGACTTAAACGTTCTATAAAAAGTTCCTTGGCAGCAAATTAATTGCTTTAACCGTTAAGAAGATATTCGTATCCAAACCAATGCCCACTGATTTCAATAGTTTTCTTATGACAAGTATGCATTGCTATTTGAATACGATTATCTTCTAAACGGTTAAAGCAATTAATTTGCTGCCAAGGAACTTTTTATAGAACGTTTAAGTCCCTACAAGAAAACATCTTGCTAATTTGAAAATATTGAATTTTCAGTGAATTAGAAAATTTTGAAAAATAAAAAATGTTTTCATATTTTTTTTTTAACTTTGAACTCGAATATCTTTAGAATGGTTAGATTATTGAAAAAAATTATTAAGACCTTTCTTGTGGAACAATCTGTTGCCTACAAGAATATGTCATGCGCGTTTGATTATTATAATTTTTCAATTTGTTACAAAATTAAGAACAAAAAACGAATTTTTAAAGATTTTCTCGATTTATGGACCTCAAATATCTACTAAACGGTTAGATAATTCAAAAAAGTGTATTTGACCTTTTTTGTAGAGCGTTCAATTTTCTACAAGAATATGTAAAAAAATTGGATAAAAAGTCAATTAATAAAAAAATTTTTTTTTTTTTTTGTAGAAGCTTGATGTAAAACTGGAAAATTGAAAAGCGGAGGACCTTCCCATTAAGATAAAGAGCTCATATTTGGTGAGTATATTCTAGAGGTGTCTAGCAATCGAGTTTTCGAAATACCAAATCAAAAAAACGAATTTCCATTTGTATACCCTAGTATACATACGTATGTATTAGGTACTATACAGTCCATATCACTTGGATAGTGTTACCCCAAAACGATTGCTACAAGAAGTTTTGCTGCATTGTTTGAAGTTGTTACTGGTGTTTTGTAGGAACATTTTTTTTTAAGTCCTTTAAATTGACAATATTTACATGTCTTTCTTAAGATTTTCTTTCACGATACGTGGGATAGTTATGATCCGCTCAACATCGAGATCATAAGAGCGCCGAGAAAAAGGAAGAAGTAGTTTAGTGTTAAAGAATAACTTTAGACGTGCAATGTGATAATCCGGAGCTCACTCTGTAGACTCCGACCACTTAAGGTGCGCTTTGACATCCAATTTAGTCGTAACTAGAATGTGGTCAGAAACATTGTTTACTTAAAAAATGAATGCACGTTTGAAATTTTGGATGCGTTGAGCACATATTCGTTTTGGTTAATGGTTCGACCGGATACCGTTCGGAATGGATACCGTCAGTTTTCTAAGTAAAACTAAACGCATCCAAAGCAGTTTGAGTATATTTTCTCGATATGAACAAATTGAAAAAGGTTGTCCTTCTCAAAATCGGCTCTAAAGATTATGATTGAAATAAAATATATTTGGTGTGGCAAAAAACGCCCAACTTTTGAAATAAAAAAAATTTTTAACCATTCTCTCGTAAAAGACAAAAACGATGTAAAGGAATATTTTTGTACAAAAACATTTAAGTTACATTAAACATTAAAATTTAGAAAATAAATAAAAGATCATTTTTGATTTTTTTAATTTGAAGATTTTTTTTTTTTTTAATTCAATTAAATGTTTTGGAAACGGACTAATGTTTTTTTTTTTAGAATAGGTAATTGTTTTATGTGTCAATAAATATTTCCTATTTTATAGCATTGCAAATTTTTTGAAAATTTTTATATACAAAATATTTTCTTTACTCTAACGATATTCATATTTTGTGTTTTATAGGTCGTTTCAAATCAAAAGTCCTGACTCAGAGTTTTTTTTCTCCCTTCCAATAAAATTGAGAACAAATAAACAAAAAACTCAATTTTATTGGCTCATTGCGACAAATCAACTCAAAAATAACAACAAATCATGCTTGTTTGAATGAAAGAAATGCTAGAGAAAAAAATAAACAAACGAAAAATCTGAATTTGTTTATTAATGATTTCTATGGTGACGACTCCAAAATAATTGAAAAATAAAAATATGATATTTACTGCTTGATTATACAAATGAGAAGATGTGAATAGAATTTTAAGTTATGAATTGCTATCATATAAACTGGACATTTCTGGTCCATCTTCACGTAGTCCTATAACAATATCTTCGGAAAAGTTATCACAACTGCCTTCCAATGATAAATAATGAATTAATTGTATGTTTTTTTGTATTGTCAGCGGATATGGAGTGATGCAAGCCCAGGAGACTTGCCTCCGCTTTCTGAGGCTAACCCAGTGAATCTCACAGACGGATGAATTAATTAAAATAGGGATATCAAGAACTGTTCTTCATTATTTTATCGCAATTTAAGAAAAAGTTCAGCTGCCTCATAAATGCTTCCTTCCAGTAAGCGAATGAGTTTTTTTTATTTTTGCTCAATTTTCCATGGGACTTTTGATTTGAAACGACCTATAAAAATCTTTTGTTATACAAAAAAAGAAATATTATTTTTCATGTGTTTGATGTGTTTTTTTTTTTTTTTTTATTTGAATTAATTTTCATATGATTTTTTCGTTAAATATCTTACAAAATTGAATAAAAATTACACTGGTCGGCAAAAAAAAAAAACAAAAAAAAGTCGGGAGCAAGAACTCTGTAAGGTGATTTTAATAAACTTGAGTGTGCTGAATTCAAAACAGTTTACAGATTTTTTCCATCACGTCGAGTTTTTGAGCTCTGCTCATCACAATTTTAACTATAAAGTCCCAAAAACTAATTTTTATATACAAATGAAATGTTTTTTGACATTTGATCCAAAAATATTATTTTTCCGTAATATTTTGCAATTTTTTCAACCGAATCAGGAGTCGAAAACTGAAATTTACTTCAAAACTTCTTCAAAAAACAAAAGTAACCTTAACTAAAGAATTTGAGATATCATACCTTTCTATACCAAATATCTTTTAGAAAAAAATATTTTTGAAAAAAAAAAATAAACGTATGAGGATTGCATAAGTAGTTTTTCGAAAAAGATTTAATAGTGATGAAATTCAACACCAAAAGTACCAAAAAGCAGCGTTTTTGACCTGTTAATATTCAAATATTTCGAAAACTTGACGTGCCAGTCAAATTTTGACTTCAGATTCGGAATCAGCACACAAAAGTCCTTTACAAAAGTATGGATTGGTTCAAGCTCCATTTTCGTTGCCGACCAGTGTTATTTGAGGATTAAAAAAAATCTTTTGCCATAAGAACAAATACATGCGGCCCAGTCGTGCATTTTATTCTAACTCTAACCCTATGCAATGAAAAACACACTTATTTGATTCATGGACACATGTGAACATGAATGCTCACTGATTTCAATAGTTTTCTTATGACCCGTATGCATTGCGATTTGGATACTAATATCTTCTAAACGGTTAAAGCAATCAATTTGATGCAAAGGAATTATTTGTAGAACTTTTAAGCCCCTACAAGAATATATCTTGCTAATTTGAAAATAATGATGTTTCAGTGAATTGGAAATTTTTTAAAAATATAAAATGTTTTTATATTTTTTTTTAACTTTGACCTCGAATATCTTTAGAATGGTTAGATTAATGAAAAAAGTTATTAAGACCTTTTTTGTGGAGCAATGAATTTCCAACAAGAATATGTCTTGCGCGTTTGATTATTATAATTTTTCAATTTGTTACAAAATTAAGAACAAAAAACGAATTTTTAAAGATTTTCTCGATTTTTGGACCTCAAATATCTATTCAACGGTTAGATAAACGAAAAAAGTGCATAAAGCCTTTTTTGTAGAGCGTTCAATTTCCTACAAGAATATGAAAAGAAATTTGGTAAAAAGTCAATTTTTTTAGTAGAAGCTTGATGTAAAAATGGAAAATTGCAAAGCGGAGGACCTTCCCATTAATATAAAGAGCTCATATTTGGTGTGTATATTCTAGAGGTGTCTAGCAATCGATTTTTCGGAGTACCAAATCAAAAAAAAGAATTTCGATTTTTTTGACCCACCCTAATGAACAGCCATCAGTGTGGGAAGTACCGTAATCTCAGTCTTGAAATTCCACATGGTTGACTTTAAAAAATTCTAACTTCTCTTGTAGGCATCTTTGAAATGAGATCATTTGAAAGGTGAAACAATAAGCTTTCACATGGTATAAAATTGTGTATAGGTTGTTAGGGAAAAAATTCATTTAATTGCATGAGAACATAAAAATAAATGTTTTTTTGCTTTTTTTGATGAAATTTCATAGAGTTTAAAAAATTCTAGCTCTTTTTGTAGATGTCTCATAGACTTGATCTATATATATATATATATATATATATCTAGCTAAGACAATAAGCTTTCGGATGGTGTAAAAATTTTTATAGATTGTTAAAAAAAAAAAAATTTAATAGCGTGAGAAGATAAATGTACATGTTTTCTTTGCTTTTTTTGATGAAAATGATTGTTTTAAATAAATTATTTTAATACTTTTTGCTCATTGTTAAAATTTAAAAATGGTTTTATTATTTAGAAAAAATATTTGGCTTTTTAATGGTATAATTTTTTTTGTAAGCTTTTAAAATAAAAAAATTAATATAATGAGAAAAGAAAAAAGGTATTTTTTTTTAGTTTTTTCTTGTAAATAGGGTAAATTATGGTATTATGGCATACCTAAGCACAAACTCAAATAACTTTACTACGGACTACAATTTTTACTTCAATCATTTTTTTTAATTAAATTTCATAAAAACGTAACATAAATAAATTATTTAAGAATAAAAATTCAAGCTTTTTAACAAAAAATAAATTAAATTGAAAATAGTCCAAAAACAACCATATTGCCCTATGTACGGGCAATATGGCGAACCCCATTTACTTCGGAACCCTTTACTTTTTTTACGTATATTCAGCATTTCTGAAATATAATTGTAAATAAGTTTCATAAAATTAACGTTAAATTGAGGTTATTTTCAAATTTAAAAAAATGCAGAGTTACTTTTGAAATTAGTTTTACATAAGGACATTATGGCGCAGTCGGGTATAATAATAGCGCCATAATGCCCTTATTACATCTGCGCCATATTGCAAAATATACACATATTCACAAAACTCCAAAAACTAAACACAATTCTTACTTCAGTTAAAATATAACAAGTGATATAACCAAACAAAAACTGTACTCTGCGTTTCACTCTTTACAACAAACACGTGCACTGTATACTAACCGAGATACACACAAACAAAAACAAAGCGATATTATATTGGAACCCAGAACCGGTATATTTTTTTTGTTTTCTTTTTTGTTTGGCACAAAAATAAAAGCACTGACCTGCAATCGTCACAAGGCTAGTGTTCGACGAAGGTCAAAGTTTCTGCATTGGTTTTATTTAAATGCGAGTATTGGAAGTATGGTAGTTGAGAGGTGCGCCATAATGCCCGGTGCGCCATAATGCCCGAAGTTACCCTAATGATTGTTTGAAATAAATAAACCCTTCAAATGGCTCATTTTAAAAGCACACAACCTGTTTTCTTACGACGTTATCACGTAAAATCATCGTCCGTAAACCGGCTTTACAGACAACCTCTTTTTTCTCAAAAATCAAAAGCAAAAGTAATTCTTTTAAATCAAATTAAAAATATTACAGTAATTTCCACTCGAGTTGGAAAATATTAAAATAATTGAATAGGCCACATCAACTGATGTATAGTGTGAATATGTGACTGAGTTTAAAGATAAAAGATGTCCCACGTTATAAATTGCAATAAGCTTGTCAAATTTGTATCCTTCGGTTGGCTCCTGAAATTTCATGATAAAGGATAATTCGCAATTAAAAAGTTGAAAGTGAAGGCTTCACAAATGTAATTACAGTGACATGATTGGGTTTTAATTAAATTAAAATTGCACTTAGTTTTTTTTTTTTTGTTATATTTTATTACCAAAAATGTGTCAAGTTGAAAGTGGTATCACATTATTAACAATTTTTTTTTATTAACATATAAAATTTAATGAAATATTCCAATTAAATCGATTAGTTATACAACATCCTTTCTATATACTGATGGTTTGGATTAATTTTTGTGGTGGGTCAACATTTAATTAAAAAGAAATAAATGCAGTGTTTTTCTTATTGTTGCTGGTGTATAGAAAATTTGACATGAAAAAGGATGCAGGTGACTTTCGACTTTAAAATATTATAATCTGGCAATAAATTTGAGAACTGAGAGCTCCATTTTAAGGGGAACTTCAATTATTTAATTCAAACATGATTACGTTCTATAATTGTGCATAATGGAATGAAAGACTCGAAAGGTAAGACCGATGAAGCCATATTAAATTGCATTTAATTAATTCACTCTTCACAACGAATGTTACTGCTTGAATAGGTCCTTGAAAATTAAGATGTGATTAAAATCTTTCATTATGTTCGAAAAGCAGTTCACAATACCAATTGCAGGAATTCAAGATCAAGGAAACAGATGATAGTGTTAAACGATTTCATTAGAAATAACGAAATTCCACACATAAAAAATACTACAACTGCTTAATTTAAGTTATCTGAACTTGTACCCAAATATAGTTCCAGATACTGCACATTGTATGACTACGTATTTTAAGTGAAAACTTCTTTAGTATCGTAGTGATTTGAAACACGATGAAACGAAAAAGCGACAGGAAAAATCAATAGATTATAACTTTTTTGTTTTAATAGATAGATAAATGAAATTTATACTGTAGATAGGTAATTAAATAAACTATAATTGTACAAAATTTTAATTAATTTTATATTCAAAATTCTGAGATAACGGTGAAAAGGTGTTTTTTACTAAACGAGTTATATCTTTTAATCTAGGGCATATAAAAATTTTTCTTTAATACGCATGCTGATAATATTACCTTTCATTTGATATATCACACATAACGGTACGTGCTCTACATGTTACACAATCTTTAATTGAAAAACTTGAAAATTCTTCAAAACATCTGTGGGGAGATCTAATTCTAATTTTTATTGTAGGCATGGTAGAAATATGATTGAAGCGTCATATAAATAGTGATGTAATAAGCTTTCAAATGATATAAAATTTGTTATAGGTTGTCTTTTAAAAAAAATGGATTTAATGGCGTTAAAAGAGAAAAAAGATTGATTTTTTTTTATGAAAACTGATTGGGTTCAAAAAATTCTAGCTGTTTTTGTAAATGTTGTATAGACATGGTCGATATAACTATTTTGAGGTGAAACAATACGCTTTCAGATGATATAAAATTTACTATTTTCTTCTTACTTTTCTGGGCGCTGTTATGATCTCGATGTCGAGGGGATCATAAATATCCCACCTGTGGGGTTCGCCGGGTTGACGATGACGTCAGAAATCGGCGGCAAGCCTCCTGGTTTTGTATTGTTCCATTTCTGAGGCTTGTACCAAGAGTTTTTAGGTCTACCTTTCTTTTTATTTTCTATAAGTAGTCTTATACTACGTTTCCACCTACACTAAATCCGAGTTTTACTAGATTTAGCATTAATTTCGGTTAATTAAGTGCTGAGCTCGAATCTTAAGCCAGAAAAATTCTATCACATCACGTTTTTGAGATAATCCCGTAAGAAAATTGAAAATGCCGCTTTTTACCAGTTATCGAGGTTATTTCTTAGCTTTTGGTTATTTGTAATGGTTTCTAAAAGAACTAACTTGTCTTTCTAAATCCATTAAAATCTTTTCAATATACCTATCTTTTCTTCTTTGAGGAAACTTAAATTGAAATCAACATGTTTTATCTTTTAATATAGCAAATCTCGAAAAGTTCCTTGCCAATCGCTTTCAAATTTTGACAAAAAGTTTCATTTGCTTCGAGCCTAAAAAACCAATTTCAAAGGGCGAAGTCTCCGTGAATTAACCCTTTCGGACACAGCGTTACTCTCATGTAACATATTTTTAAAAATTCGTAAAAAATATTCCATTAAATAATTTTTTATTTATTATTTTTTTATTATATCAAGTTATGCATTCGTACAAAAAAAAAAAGTTGAGATAACATTTTTCCATGACATTACGATGGTAGATAATGCCAAAAAAGTGGGTCCCGGAAGTCCGTCTGTCTGTCTGTCTGTTTGTAAACGAAGCTACAGCCTAAACGGATAGACCGATTGATGTCAAACTTGATATGTAGCGTTATTTGGCGACTCTCCAGAGGGGTTTTTGGAATTAATTTTTTTGGACCAAAAATAACGGTACTTGTCATATACCGATTTTAGTAAAATTGAAATGTCTCGAAAAAAAAAAAAATTCAAATGTTAGTTTTAAGCTAAGTTCTATCTTTTAATGAAAAATTTTTTTTTTGAAAATCATTAATAACGGTACCTGCCATAGAACCGTTTTTTTTTTTCAAATCCGATTATCTCCGAAACTGCTTATTCGATTTCAACGAAACTTTTTGTGAAGAAGCATTTATATGTATTATATTATAAAATATAATTTTCAAAAAAATAATTTTTGGATTTAAAAAAAAATTTTTTTTTTTAATCAAATTTTCGAAAACGGGACATTGAATTTTTTTGAAATTTTGTTTTTAGATGCTGATTAGTGATTTCTACAAAAAGGCATACCAATTTTATTTTAAAACTTTTTTTCCAAAAAATTATTTGTAAAAAATTAGTTTTTTTTTTTTAAAACGGCTCTAACGATTTTGAAAATTTGTTTTCTAAAAATGCATCTTAATATATCAATCAAAACTGCATACTTGTTTTAGAGGGCAATTTGATTTCAGATTTTATTTTATTTTTTTAAAAAACGAATTTAATTTTTTTCCAAATTTCTATAAAAAAAGTCTTAAAAATTTAAGCAACTTTAACTCTAAGAGCAAGTTCGTGCGACCCAGTCGTGCATTTTATTTTTATCGAAAAAGGCACTGAAATTCCCTTTTTTTTTTAATTTTTTTGAAAAAAAAATTTTTTATACCTATATGGTCATAATTTTGAAAAAAAAAGATATAAAAAATTTTAATCCAGAAAGTGTTATGTTTTTTGGCTTAGAAGAAGAAGCATACATTATTATTTCATAAAAAGTTATTTTCTCAGTTGTCCGACTTCTTCTGGTGTTCAAGGGCGGTCCATTTTACTTACATGTAAAATGAAATTTTGATAGGAAATTGTTAACAACATTTTATTTTGTCTCTTAAACCAAAAAAAAAAGGCAAACAAATATTGCAAAAATGCAATCCGGCCAATGTTTCAAAAAAAAAAAAAAAAACCTCCAACTTTAATTGCTGTGTGAAAATTTTTTAAGGGTTTTACCGAATAATTAGGTAGATATAAAAAATTTATCAAAACCAACCAAAGCATAAAAAAGCAGAAAATCACATTTTTTTGCTTCCGTTTCCGCATAATCCCTCTGTTAGGTGTACTGTAACTAAAACTTTAATGAAAAACGTTATATGGTGGAATTTGCCTCCGGAAACAGTTTGATCATTCCTTATCTTCTCCCATTCAAGCATTTTAATTGAATCAAGGAAGCAAAACACTAGAACAATAGTTTAAGATTAATTATGACACAATGATAAACGATAAAAGAACAATTCCAATTCAAGCCCATTAAATGGTCTAAGGCAGTCATGACAGGTAAGTTTTATAGCACACCACCCTCCTTTTCATTTCCAAAACCTTTTAGAATAGATTACTTTCAAGAACCTATACCTAACTCATGAGTCAGCTCTCTCTCTCTCTATCTCACTTACTGGCAAAAAAACCTTTCATAACAACATTTCTGTTATATCCTTCCACTTATCATACTCTAACATACCAAATTATTCTGCATGGTTATATAGTTGGTTAACCGCTTTATGACGGCTTCATTTTTTATTAACCTACAAATGGAAATGGCATTGTTGTTGTAATATTTAATGAGTCCTCTAATTGTTTTGATTAATTATTTACACAATTTCTACTGGTTATGACGTATTTTAATTTTGGTTTGAATTTAGATAGTTTTTTGTTTTTTTTTGGAATACAAAGTTACTGACGTTGCACTTTATTTATTTCGTGTTTATCTATTAGTCTCTCCCCATTTTTATAATGACCTTGAATGCCCCCTGACTTTATAGAATTTCTTTTGTTAAGTTTAACAAAACATAACAAATAAAATTTAAAAAAAAAATAAGAGGAAATGATTAATAAATATTTTGATAATCAGATTCCCTTAAAAGAAGAAAATAGACAACAAAAGAAGAAATAAAAATGATTGTTTTTCAATCATTTTTTTTTTGTTTTTTTTTTTTCTTTTTTTGTTACCGAAATGCAAATGATTAATTAAGTTCCGTTTTCAGACAGCAAGACATCGCAAACGGACGAAGAAAAACAACGTGACCGGCAACGAAGTGAGCGTGAACAGAAAAAAGAAGAACAGGACGCCATCAATTATAAAGTATGACATTTTTGCAATTTCATCTTTTGTAGAAATTGATTGTGTAATTTTGTATCATTGTTTAGCGAGATAAAGACGCCCGTGAAGCCCGCCTCTTAGATTTAGAAATTCGACGTCAGCAAGAACGTGAAAAAAAGCGTGATCAAGGACATAAGCAGCAAACACCAACGCAAGGACAACCGGGTCAGGGAGGCACCTCGCAACAGCATATACATAGCGAAAGAAATACACCAACTTCGGGCGATACTAAATCGCCACGCGACAGAACCTGTCCGCCAGCTTTTCGCAGTCGATCTATTGAAAGAGACAGTACTCACGAGAAAAAGCGTCTTTCAGAGACTGAAGATATAAAAGTAAGAATTTTTGGGTGTTTTTTGTTGTAATAGTGGGGAAAAGTAACGTTGTAATTTATAAATCATCAATTTTTTTAAAAATTAAGACTTGTCTGATAGTCCAGTCACCTAAGACAAAAAATGTGTCTTATATCGTAAAAAATTGCTGCGAGGTAATTTATTTGGATGTTGTTAGAATAACTACCTACCGATAATATGTAACTATAAAACTATGTTTCCAGTTTTGAAAGATCTGTGTGTGAGAACTCCTAAAATTTCAGACCTTTTTTTATTCTAAGCTTACAACTTCTAAGAGGTGCATCAGTACAACCGCAGCTCTTTAGGTTCAAAAGGTCTTGACATACATTAGGTATATTGATATTGTTTTTGGTATCAAATGAAAGATAGTTTCCTTACCTTTCGAATAATGATACCTTCTTAATCCAAGAAATTAATTAGTCCTTAAATAGGTTTTAAATAGGAATAGGTTCAAATCAAATTATCAAACTTTAAATTCAATAACTTTTTTTTTTTTGCTTTTATTTTCTTTTTATAAGTCATTTAAAGGAGTTGGGTCTAAGACGTGAACGTGAAAAACATATTTAAAAACTTAAGCTGAATATTTGCATCAAAAAGCAGAAATTGAAATCATTTAAAATTAGGCCAAAAAGGGTTGAAATTTTGTTCTTAAACTGACCAAAAGCATCCAAATGAATGATTTCTTTTTCTTGGTACTGTTTCAGATTTGGAGAGATTTTTAACATAAGGCGTTGACATTTTTTTCTTGGTTAAACAAAAAAAATTTCACTTCTCAAATAAAAAAGTCAAACTTCTTTACTTATTTCCAATGCCGTCTTTACCCCCATTCTCAGGGGGGCCCCGAAGGTACGCAAATTGTTCTTACAATTTTATTCTCAAAGCATTTTTGTGGGGCAGACCATCTACCAAAAAATTTTAGTTTTTATATGGCAACCGAACAATTAAATAAATTTTTTTCTACAGCTATATAAAGAAAATATATGTTAAAAAAAAAGAACAAATTATGTGGCGTTGTATGCGGAAAAAATTTTAAATTCAAACGACCAAACCCAAATTCAATTAAAAAAAAAAAACACAATAATATTTTCAAAAAACAAGAAAAATATCTTTTTTTCCACTGTAGGTAAGATTATTTATTATTTATTAATAAAAACAACGAATTATTCTCTTCCATTATTTTTTTTCTTTAATAATAATATCGTTTGAAGTTTGCAAAACTGTCAAATTTGTAGTGCGTGTTAAAATCAGTGTAAAAATATGTGTAGATTTGCATTAAAAGACGAAAAAAGAATCAATTCGTCGGCAAAAAAACATCAATACTTTTTCCGTTTCAAAACGTTTAAGAAAAAACTTTTGCCGGCTCGTCGACGAGACGACGGTACATCAATGTTTTGGTTCAATGGAACACGCCATGGTACAATGGTTGGCACCATTTTTACTTGCGATATAGGTACTATAGGGCAAGTTTAGGATTCGTAAAAAAAATCGAACTCGAGATAACAATTTTACATGACATTACGATGATGGAGAATGCCAAAAAAGTGGGTCCGGCAATTCTGTCTGTCTGTCTGTAAGAACCTCGAGCTACAGTCTAAACTACTGAAGTGATTTTCTTCAAACTTGGTAGTTAACAGTTTTGGGTGATTCCCTAGAGGACAAATTGAAGTTTTTTTTAGGACCAAAACTAACGGTACCTGTCATATAACGGAAACAGAAAAGTTGATTTATTTCAAAAACGGCTCTAACGATTTTGATTAAAATTTTTCTGCTTACTGTTACAGATAAAAGCCTCCTTTGATAATAAAAAAAATATTTTTTGTACCGTTAACCTGCCATATTTATGAATTTCTCATAAACGACAAAACAGATTTCGCATAAATTTTTAATACAGAAACGTTTAAACAATCATTATTTAAAAATTTTTTTGGATTTTTAAAAAATATTTCAAAATTTTTTTTTGAAAAATCAATACCAAATAATAAATATAATTTTTTTTTTAATCCAAAAATTTTTTTTTTTAATTTTGTTTTTATGTGTAAATTAATTATTTATTCAAAATTGCATATCAACTTTTTTTTTTTTAAATGTTAGAAAATTTGTATACCTATATAAAAAATTATTTTTTTAATAAACAGCTCTAACGATTTTCGAAATTTTTTTTCTAAAAATTCCTTTTTATACTAGAAATAAAATGGCTTACTTATTTTTTTGTAAAAGATCATTTAAAACGGTATTTAATTATTTAAAGACTGACACATAAAATTCATTAAATAACTTTAAAAAGAATTGTTTTTCAAAAAAAAAAATAATTTTTTTTTAAATCCAAAAATTATTTTTTTTTTAAATTTTTCTTAATTTTAATATCAGTATAAACCTTTTGTATGTCAAAATTTTCATTAAAATTGGTTGTGTCGTTTACATTAAGAAATCGGTTATATGGCAAGTAGGTACCGTTAATAACGGTCTAAAAAATATTTTTCTTTTTTCAAAAGTGCGGCCTTATTTGCAGCATTACATGTTTTTTTTTCAAAGCAAAATCGTTATCCGTTTTTGAAAAAATTGCAATATCTCGAAAACTTTATATTGGAGATATCCGTTGAAAAGGAGACATTAAAATAAAAAGACAAAAAAATAAAAAAAACCGCTCTTGGAAATTACGTACAAATAGTCTGTACCGAGTTTTTAGCAAATCTATCAATCCGTTTGCTCTTTTTTCCTGAAACTTATAACGGATACAGGGTATAATTATTAGCAGTATAAAAAGTACATTTATTGGCAGTGGCAACGATTGATTGATGACGATCAATGCACGTATTATTGGCACCCCCTGTCAATAATAAAGACACTAGGTACTTTATATGGAACGATATATTGGCACCCCTTCTTAACCATAACCATTGCCTTTAAGCCAACCATTGTACTTATTTTACTTTCCAAAAAGAAAGGGCCCCAAATTCTTGTGTGCCCAAGGGCCCCAGGATAGTTAAAGACGGCCCTGCTTATTTCGCAGTGTAACAAAGTGTTCTCTGCAGATTTCATGGAAACAGTTTTTATTTTCGACTTTGAAAAGATTTTAGAGATTTCAATTTTGGTTGATTCTAATTGAGTGTAATGTAAAACAATATTTTTAAATTTTTAGACTTGAAGTAGGAACTTGCATAACCAAATAGTGTAGTATTTTTGCGATTTTGGGGAGAAATATAATAACTAAATACAAAAACATATTT